>NC_058059.1:10781541-11129041 GCF_020085105.1 Siniperca chuatsi
CAATAAAAACTAGAAGGAGTCCCCCCTCGCCCCCCAAGCATTCATATTCTCATAAAACCTCCACAGTTGTACTCACAAATGTGTCTGTTCCTCTGTTGCAAAGCACCCCGAAGCAGAGTCTCCAGGAATGGATTTGCTCTGTACTGTCTAACACTCAGACTATTTGCATTTTCTCTCCCCTTTTATTTATTCAGTTTTTACCCAGACAGCGGTGTATGTTTATGTACGTTCCAAATACAACAAAAAACAGAACATGCATTTTAATTGAGCAGTTTATCAAATTAATACTGCAGATCTATTGTGGGCAGTAAGATTCAAATACTACCGCTTAGTTTTATGCTTTAGTTATTGGATTTTTAGAAAATCAGGTGTGGAACAAACAAATCATTTTGTCCCCTAATACGCGTATGCAACACAATCGAAATAGCCTCTCAATATCGGGGTAATACAGTGTTTCAAATATTCTATTATGCTGAGGTAAAAGGCTTCATTGTCTTTTTACTCAGTAGCAAGTCGATCCTTCATTCGTCCTAGCAAATTAATCTGTATGTGAGTGTAAGAATTAATCAAAGGCTATAATTAAACACAGGTTAAGCTTTACTTAGCTGTGGTTTTATAACTGGTTCAGCCAAACCAGTGCACTCACTGGTGCTGTGAGTGATTGCTCAGTAAAAACATGCACACACATTTAGAAATGGATATACTCTCCAAAAAAACTCTCTTAGGGAGGCTGTCCTCACTAGAAAAACAACACCACTGCTTGTTTCTTCAAACTTTCTTCAAAACATCCTTGTTTACGTTTTCCTACCATGAACCTCAGGTACCAGTGAGACAATGACATACAATCCAGGAAGTCCAGTTGGAGTAATAGATCCATGAATTTGAAGGTTTATCAGATGCCAAAACACTGTACAGCGGTTTATACTATTATGAGGAAAGTGTCTGGAAAGTTATCATAGTGGCACCCATTTTATCTTTTATCGTGGCGATTGTGAAGTAAACAGTAAAAATACAACGTTCATATTACAAAGTAATGTGCCGGGAATGTGTGCTTGCACATATCTGATTCAACATCACTGCTCTTTGCTGGATGATGTCGCACTGCGTTCCGGCAAAAGTTTAGCCAGGTTCAACCGGACGACCCTGTGTTTTTTTGCCAAAGCCCCATGTGTGGGCACCCTTACTGTGTTAATGCAGGGTTTCCGCGGGGTCTTAGAAGGTTTTAAAAGTTGATAAATCAATTTAGCTACAATTAAGGCCCTTAAAAAGTATTAAAGTCTTAAATGCCATTTTCAGAGGTATTCAATTTTGTGGCGTGTTTTCAGTATCAGGGATGTGATTTTTTTTTTTTTCAGAATCGGATACAGAATTCCGTATTTTCCGACCTGAAAATGTGACCCACGTGAATCATGCAGATGCTAAAAGTATTTTATGGTCGCGCTAGCTTCTCTGTCCTTTCCTCTGCTTGTTTGACTGAGGGCGGGGCTCAGCTCCTACACACGCAGCAGAGCAGAGAGACCTAATATAATATACCTAATTTACATACAGTCTAGTTCTATCTGTACTATGATTCAGCTTCTTTTTTTTTTTTTTACAAAGGCTGAGCTACAATAGATGGGACCTTTGGGAAAGTTGTCCACCCTGAAAACATCAATTTTCTATCTTGAGAGGCCTCAGTCACACTGGCCTGTCCTCCCTGAACAGGACAGCCTCGGTGTGGTCTTGTCAAACCCCAGTACCACCGCCTTAGTTCTGGAAATCATAGATGGATGCCAGGGATTCATGCTGGTCGTCCATAATGTTCGGCAGCCTGTCCTCTGTTCTGGAGATGGCGTGAGCGTGGAGCACGCTGGTCCACTGTTTTCATGCCAGATGCAACGGTGCAACACCTGTTCTGCATTTGGAGCAGCTTGTAGATGCTCTAGTTGAGTTCCAGAAGGAAATTATTCTCCAGCAGGTAAACAGACAAATTATTATTACCTTCAAACACTCATACACACACAAACTGTGACACTCATTGTTAGAGATGGATAGAGAAATCACTGGGAATAAATAAGGGCTCTTGCAAGGGCTCACAAAGGATATTTCTACCCAAAATCCACTCCACATTAACACTGATGATAACATTCAACGTATCTGGAACTTCATTGAGGTACACAGGAATTACACCATGTTAAATTATGTAAAGTATGTTGTATGCTCTATGCCATGTAATATCAAACTATGCTGAGAGTCTCTACTGCGTTTTGGTGTCATTTATGGGCATGCTGCTTCTGTCCTCTGCTGTCTGTGTCGGAGTTTGAGACACACACACACACACACACACACACACACACACACACACACCTTGTACTTCTATCTTTGTGAGGACCGTCATTGACATAATGCATTCCCTAACCCCTTACGCTAACCTTAACCATCACAACTAAATGCTGAACCTTAACCCTTACCCTAACCATAACTTAATTCTACCCTAACCCTTAAAACCTTCAAACAGCCCTTTGAAGTTGTGAGGACCGACCAAAATGTCCTCACTTTCCAAAAATGTCCTCACTCTGTAGGTAAAAAACGTGTTTCAGTCCTCACTATGTAGCAAGTACAAGTACACACACACACACACACACACACACACACACACACACACACACACACACACAACCATGTGGTATTACACGCATCTAAATAGTGCCCCTGAAACTGACCACCTCGAGCGCTTCTAGTTTTGCGGCACTGTTTACTGTACTGGATACTCTGATACTCCACAAAACTATCACTTGCCGCCGATCTGCTGCTGCAACTCTGTATCACGGCAAAGTGTGTAATACACACGCCGCTCCACCGTGGCAGTGTCAGTGTGTGTCACGTCAGTAGAATTTTGAGATCAATACTTCTTGAGTTGCATTCAGTCTTGAATTTATTAACCTGTGATCAATATAGCCTATTAAAATAATGTTGCTTTAAATTTTGCTCTGGCCTCTTCTTTAAGTTTGTGTTCAACATAATATCTTATTATCTCAGAAAATGTACCTAAATTAATATATATGTGACACAACAAGGCGATTTATAATTTGGCCAGTAAAAAGTATGCTTGTGGATTTTTTTCATCTACTGGTCCCCTTGGCTGGTGAGTCAAAAAGTAAATTTCGGACACTGAAGTTTGAGTACCATGTATGATGCTGCATCTACTGCATGTACTGCACATGGTCGTAACTGCTGAATAAATAGCTGAAGATCTTCCTGTAGAGGAGCTGACAAATGGCAGGGCTGACGGCCGTTGAAAAGTAGGGTAGAGGATCACGGTAGGTTTTGCAATTGAATATGAGATGATTCAAATGAAGACGTTTCTCACTGATGAAACATAATTTAAGCAATGCAGCAACAATTATGTTGTCTCATAAATCATCTGTCATTTTCTCATTTCAAATAGAAAGGTGGTTATGCTGCAATGCTGCAGAGGTTCCTGGTTTTCATCTGTCATGCACCAACCCGGAACATGCACTTCTGGATGATGAAGACTGGTTCTGCAGCGAGGCATGTGAGCAGGATGAATCATATAAATCGATTGTTATTGACACTAAAGTCAAGGCAGGGCAACTGGTCCAGTGTGTACTCGCAGACAGCTGCAGATGACTTGAGGGGAACCATGCTGAGTGTTTGAGACAGCAGAAAAGGTCACCATCTTAGGTTAGTGATTACCAAGTTTAATGGCGGATATACAGTATATAATAGAGAAGCATTAAATCTGAAAAATAATATTGTCATTGTAACTGATGAGTGTACCACAGCACAATACTGCTCTATCTATCTGTCTGTCTGTCTGTCTGTCTGTCTGTCTTATATGTATGTATAATTTAACATAAGACACAACAGGCTAAAAAACCCCTCATGGTTAAACAGGAAATATTGGCTTTTAGACTTGAATGAGATGATGAAAAATTAGTTCAAAGGTTTGAATTTAAGTGTATTTCAGAATGTTACAAATGTATGTGTGCTGTTGGGGTGTAACGACATAGTCAGCTCTCGGTTCGGTTTACTTAACAATAGAGGGTTCAAAGTTAGATGGACTTCATCATCCTTTAAACAAAGTGACTGAAAATACAATACAATAACCAAAAAAATGACAGTTGAACATTTCTTATTTATTTATCTTTATTGGATTCATAGTTTTCTAAAATAATGTGATCACCATCTTTCAGTGCAAAATGCAAATAAAAGACTTAACTTCTTAATGTTCTTATGTATAGAAATTGGAAATTTCTGATTATGGCAACTCCTAGTGGTAGTATCAAGGAAGTTTGTATAATAATAACTTTTCTAAAATTGTTGTCCGTCATTTTTGTAGTCATCAATTTTCTCATAAAAACTCATTAGGTGTTTCCCAAAGACAATCAAATGTCATCAGTGTGCATGCCGAGGGCATTTGGGAAAGACTTGGGTGAAATGTTTGCCAAGGCTGGAACTGAGTATTTCATGTCCCCAGCCTTATCTCAGAGTTCCAGTTCGTCACATGTAAGACGACAAAGGCAGTACTTGCAAAGTTTGTGAAACAGTATAGGAAGGCAAAGGCTTTGAGGGATTTAGATATACCGTAGGGAAGATGAGGAATAAAGATGAAACATGGGTGTGAGGTGAACATTGGATTAAAGAGGTTCAGTAATGTGTTTTTAAAAATATATTACAATATGGTTAACTGTCACAAACTTGTGGAGGAGTCAGAGATACCATAATCATTGATAAAATCATTTAGCATCTTTTACTCTTTTATTATCACTGTTTTGTCCTGCTGCGTCCTCCTCTTATCTTCATGCCACTGGATTGGTTACATGCTAGGTCTGACTAAGCATCTTCCCATGAAAGACTTCCAAAAGGTGGAGAATTATCCGTCACTCTTGTTATGCACATTATTTGTGGAGAATTGAAATGATGTGTGTCATATGTGACTATTCAACATTCCCAGTCTCAGTCTTTTGATGCAGACGGTGTTGGCATCCTTGAGTGTTACCTTTCAAAATGCAAAATTACTAAGGAAAATGCTTCTGCAATTTTCTCTTTTCAAAACTGCAAATGCAGGAGAGCCAAATGGTTTTTAGTCCCCAGTTTAATTTATGCTTGTTATTTGTATAAATTGTGTGTAGTGCCTCGAGGAATTTCACAGGAAAAAAGGTGTTTACTTCAAGTAAGGATTCAATTGGTTTTGATGCAAAAAAAATTCAGACTAAATTATTTATAAAACTAAGAGATGGACACAGTTTGATTTCACTGATTTCAATTGAATGAGTTCCAATGTTTTACCAGTATATAGAAAAAAAAAAGGAAAAAAAAAGAAATGGTATTAATACAGAGATCACACAAATGCTAATCATGTAGCGCTGCTTGCATTAGTCTGAGGATAAACCTTTTTACCACCTTAATCCTGCATAGCATTATTTCTAATGGGATATAATTGTGCTATCTTACTTGGGGATCACATTGAGTTCATCCCTCACACACTGTTTACCCTCCAACATCACTGCTGGCTATCTGTGCAAATGCACAGTCAGGTTTATCCACCCAGTCAAATTAATCCTTAGGAACAGTTTTGAATGTACCATATCACGTCTGGATTTGGCACATGCACATAAGAAAAATGTAATTCAGAGGGAAATAACAGACTCCTGTTGGCAGTAATTTAGAGACAAAAGATACATTCGCTACCCATATGGTTCCATGGTATCCATTCATTTTCCAAAGTGCCTATCCTATTCATATGGTTTTACATAGTGTAAATTACTGTGAAGTACAGACTTCCCAGTAGACTCTCCAGCCTCATAATACTGTACAGTATGTGGCCAAATTCATATTTTAGGTAACTAATAGTACCATACACATCAATAACTCTAATACCACTTGACTTACTCTTGGAGTCGATCCCACATCTTTAATTCAATTCTGAAATGTATCACCTTGCGTAATCTGTTGTATACTCATTTACTTAATTATATACCCCCCTCTCATTTTATCATCATCTCATCTTTACACCCCTTTACAGCTTGACATGACAGCTTACACAATCTTTCTTACACAACCTCAAATGGCTCCATCTCAATCTACACCATTACAACCAGAAAACCTAGCCCTTGTTGTTCCTTCAAGATCTGGCACAATAAAATGGTTAGACAGAGCACTTTTTTCACTTGTTCTTCACCACATCTGTTTTATTGATTGCTTTCAAGTATACTGCCACCCAATGGCTCCTGATGTAATATGTAGTTGAATGATCCAAACCCATTACTTCTTGTGAGTGTTTTCAGTCCAGTCATACTGCTTTCCTAATCCCCCTTTACCTCTGTTATAGTTAAATGGTACACCTACAAAATATAAGTTTTCAACTTGGAGTCCCCCTCCTTGAACCGCCACCTTAACGTGGTGGAGGGGTTTGAGTACCCGAATGACCCTGGGAGCTATGTTGCCTGGGGCTGTATGCCCCTGGTAGGGTCACCCATGGCAAACAGGTCCAGGGTGACTGGTCAGACCAAGAGCGGTTCAGAAGACCCTTATGGATTATTTAAAATCAAGGCCAGTTACGTCGCCCGGATTGGCGCTACCGGGGCCCCACCCTGGAGCCAGGCCTGGGGTGGGTGCCCGACGGCGAGCGCCTGGTGGCCGGGCCCCGTGGGGACCCACCACCCGCAGGAGGATCCGTAAGGGGCCGGTGCAGAGAGATCTGGGCGGCAGTCGAAGGCAGGGGCTTCGGCGACCAGATCTCCGGACACAGAAACTGGCTCTAGGGACATGGAATGTCACTTCGGCTGGGGGAAGGAGCCTGAGCTTGTGCGGGAGGTTGAGCGTTACCGGCTAGATATAGTCGGCCTCGCCTCCACGCACAGCCTGGGCTCTGGAACCCGTCTCTCTCGAGAGGGGCTGGACGCTCCATTTCTCTGGCGTTGCCGGCGGGGAGAGGCGGCGGGCTGGTGTGGGCCTGCTCATAGCCCCACAGCTCAGCCGCCACGTGTTGGAGTTTACCCCAGTGAACGAGAGGGTCGCGCCCCTCCGCCTCCGGGTGGGGACAGGTCTCTCACTGTTGTGGCGGCCTCACGGGCCGAACAGCAGTGCAGAGTACCAGGCCTTCTTGGAGTCCCTGGGAGGGGTACTAGACAGTGCACCACCCGGGACTCCGTTGTTCTACTGGGGACTTCAACGCCCACGTGGCAAACGACAGTGACACCTGGAGAGGGGTAATCGGAAGGAACGGCCCCTGATCTGAACCCGAGCGGTGTTCAGTTGTTGGACTTCTGTGCTAGTTACAGTTTGTCCATAACTAACACCATGTTCAAGCACAAGGGTGTCCATCAGTGCACGTGGCACCAGGACACTTAGGCCGGAGGTCGATGATCGACTTTGTTGTCGTATCATCTGACCTCCGGCCGCGTGTCTTGGACACTCGGGTGAAGAGAGGGGCGGAGCTGTCAACCGATCACCACCTGGTGGTGAGTTGGATCCCTGGCGGGGGAGGAAGCCGGACAGACTTGGCAGGCCCAAGCGTATCGTGAGGGTCTGCTGGGAACGTCTGGCGGAGCCCTCTGTCAGCAGGGTCTACAACTCACACCTCCGGGAGAGCTTCTCCCAGATCCCGGGAGGTTGGGGACATTGAGTCCGAGTGGACCATGTTTTCCACCTCCATTGTCGATGCGGCGGCTCGTAGCTGTGGTCGCAAGGTTTCTGGTGCCTGTCGCGGCGGCAATCCCCGAACACGGTGGTGGACGCCGGAAGTAAGGGATGCCGTCAGGCTGAAGAAGGAGTCCTATCGGGCCTTGTTGGCTCGTGGGACTCCCGAGGCAGCTGACAGGTACCGGCAGTCTAAGCGTGCTGCAGCCCGTGCGGTCACAGAGGCAAAAACTCAGGACTGGGAGAGGTTCGGAGAGGCCATGGAGGAGGACTATCGGTCGGCCTCAAATAAATTCTGGCATACCGTCCGACGGCTTAGGAGGGGGAAGCAGTTCTTCACCAACACCTTGTACGGTGCGGGTGGAGAGCTGTTGACCTCGACTGGGGATGTTGTCGGACGGTGGAAGGAATACTTTGAGGATCTCCTCAATCCCGCTGTCACGTCTTCCGAAGAGGAAGCGGAGGCTGGGGACCCGGAGGCGGACTCATCCATCACCCTGGCCGAAGTCACTGAGGTTGTTGGCAAGCTCCTTGGTGGCAAGGCTTCGGGGGTGGATGAGATCCGTCCTGAGTATCTTAAGTCTCTGGATGTTGTGGGACTGTCTTGGCTGACACGTCTCTGCAACATCGCGTGGCGGTCTGGGACAGTGCCTCTGGACTGGCAGACCGGGTGGTGGTCCCTCTGTATAAGAAGGGGACCGGAGGGTGTGTTCCAATCACAGAGGGATCACACTTCTCAGCCTCCCCGGTAAGGTCTATTCCAGGGTACTGGAGAGGAGAATTCGTCCGATAGTCGAACCTCGGATTCAGGAGGAGCAGAGTGGTTTTCGTCCCGGTCGTGGAACACTGGACCAGCTCTATACTCTCCATCGGGTGCTCGAGGGTTCATGGGAGTTTGCCCAACCAGTCCACATGTGCTTTGTGGATCTGGAGAAGGCATTCGACCGTGTGCCCCGGGCGCTTTGTGGGGAGTGCTCTGGGAGTATGGGGTCCGGGGCCCTTTGCTAAGGGCTGTCCGGTCCCTGTATAACCGGAGCAGGAGCTGTGTTCGCATTGCCGGCAGTAAGTCAGACCTGTTCCCGGTGCATGTTGGACTCCGCCAGGGCTGCCCTTTGTCACCGGTTCTGTTCATAATTTATATGGACAGAATTTCTAGGCGCAGTCAGGAGCCGGAGGGTGTCCGGTTTGGGAACCACAGGATCTCATCTCTGCTGTTTGCAGATGATGTCGTTCTGATGGCTTCTTCAAACCAGGACCTGCAGCATGCACTGGGACGGTTTGCAGCCGAGTGTGAAGCAGCTGGGATGAGAATCAGCTCTTCCAAATCTGAGGCCATGGTTCTTGACCGGAAAAAGGTGGTTTGCTCTCTTCGCGTGGGTGGGGAGTCCTTGCCCCAAGTGGAGGAGTTTAAGTATCTCGGGGTCTTGTTTACGAGTGAGGGACGGATGGAGCGTGAGATTGACAGGCGGATCGGTGCAGCGCCTGCAGTGATGCGGGCGCTGTATCGGACCGTTGTGGTAAAGAAGGAGCTGAGTCGAAAGACAAAGCTCTCGATTTACCGGTCAATCTGCGCTCCTGCCCTCACCTATGGTCATGAGCTTTGGGTAGTGACCGAAAGGACAAGATCGCGGATACAAGCGGCCGAAATGGGCTTCCTCCGCCGAGTGGCTGGGCGCTCCCTTAGAGATAGGGTGAGGAGCTCAGTCACACGGGGAGCTCGAGTAGAGCCGCTGCTCCTCCACGTCGAGAGGAGCCAGCTGAGGTGGCTAGGGCATCTGATCCGGATGCCTCCTGGACGCCTCCCTCGGGAGGTGTTCTGGGCATGTCCCACCGGGAGGCGGCCCCGGGGAAGACCCAGGACACGCTGGAGGGACTATGTCTCTCGGCTGGCCTGGGAACGCCTCGGGATCCCCCCGGAGGAGCTGGAGGAAGTGTCTGGGGCGAAGGAAGTCTGGGAGTCCCTGCTTAGACTGCTGCCCCCGCGACCCGGCCCCGGATAAGCGGAAGAAGATGGATGGATGGATGGAACTTGGAGTCCATCCTGTGAACTGACCCACACCTGATTTTGCCCCAGTGGGTTAAACTAACCATCAGCTAATTGCACGAGTTTACTCCCTGTCAAAGCAGAGGCCCAAATATTCAATGGGCCTCGCAATGTTACAATAAATTTTATATTTTACCTTGCCTATCTGATCCAAATGGTGAAAGGAGTAGTTAGATAAGAAATGAAAAACACTATGCTGAAGCACATGCAAAAAATAGAACATTTATACAAGACTTGCATGGGATGGCATAAGAACTTTGAGATGGCATGTCAGTCCAAAAATGTAGCGAAGAAATTGGGCTAATGAGTTGATTTTTTTGGGTTTGGAAGTAGATGAGGCATTGAATAATTTTTGTTTACGATTTGAACTACCTCACTTTAAAGATGCTATAATCAATGTTTTTTTTTTTATACATAAAAAATTGATCAAATGACTACGTATAATGTGAAAAGGGTTACTCGCTGTAGTGATGAAACCACATACATTTATCAACCGACATTTCCGCTCAGCTCTACAGTGTGTTTTAGCATCTTCAGCTCATTTATTTTGGTTTTGTGGCCTGCAACTTGACTGTTTTTATTCACACTCACCGCTCTCATAGTGTCGTTTCCAGACAAAGCATGCAACGGTTTTCGGCAAAAACCAAAAAAACCCACTGTACGTCACCTGCCCAGAACCAAACGGCAGACTGACAAGGTTACAAAGTTTGCAACTAGCTACACAGTTATTTCGCTAAAGAGCTAGATATTTCCCTCAGGATTTGGGAAAGAGCAAAACAGAGACAGAAAGCGAATGAATATTGGACTTAAATTTATTAGTTGGCCAGAAACACAAATCCAAATGAATGCTGCTCCCAAGTGGCCAAAAAACCCACTTATTTCAGGTTTAATGAAGGCGATTTAAAGAATTGAGTTACATGGAGTTTTGACCTCACTTCAAGGGGAAGTGAGCTGAGCACATTTTCAGCCACTTTGTTAATGACAATGACTTTCTTGTCACATTTTTCAGACTACTGAGGCCTTAGCTTACTGATGCTCATTTTATCTAATTACATTTATCAAACAACAAAAGGCCAGAGCAGGCAGAGGAGATCCACGCTAATTACGTTAGAGCTGGAGGAAGATTGGCACATGTGATGAAGCCCTACCGACCGTGCTCAATAACTTCAAGCCCGTCCCAGTTGTTGATGAGATTGAGCTGTCATCCGGACATCACTCAGATTTAAGATGCTGCTTCAGCTGCAATGTTACAGACCCTTACCAACACAAGTGGTGCGATGGGGCAGCAGGAGATTGGTGTGTAGGATATTATTGAGTGAGTTAATCAAATTAGACAAAGATCAGGTAAAAAAATGGTCAACTAACAAGAACATTGTTAAGGCCATACATGTCGGTGAATAGAATGTCAATGTCTTTACACATTTTTACACAGCAAACATACACTGTAGGAAATTAGTTTTTGTCATTACACACTGCAAATCAGAGTTTTCTCCCATGCTATTTAAATAGCTTTACAATGTTCTCATCATCATGCAAATACCATTCTGTTTATATTCTGCACTGTATTTGGCTCGGTGAGCTCCAGGAGTACCAGGCAGCTCAAAAAGGTCCCAGAAAGCAAATCCAGCATCTCTTTGTGGCAGTCAGTATTTTCCCTAGAAGACAGAGTGTCGCTCTTACTACTGTACACGCTTTCAACACAACTCAGAAACTTCTGTTGACACAAAAGGGGGTTTGTGTGGGTGTGTGTGCGTGTGTTTGTCTGTGTTTGCTGAGGGGGTACAGACAGGAACTTAGGAGTTTGCAGCTGTCACAATGAGATGTCAATATTTATGACATGTCGTTTGCTATCTGGCATGTGTGAACTCTTTCTCCTTCAGACATCTGTTACAGATACTTGCACATTCACACACTTGAGCATTATTAGTAGAAAATAGGGAAGTTTCCCTGAGAGTAATGCTCTCTTTTTCAGGAAGGCCCTGTTCATACTCACACTGTTACTGTACACACATTCACACCTGGATGCTTCCCAGTACAGCCACATAAGCCAGAGGTCAAAACATTATGGATTGATTCTTTTTTTATTAAATAGTGTGAGGGAGAGACTTAAAGGTGTAGCTGTGTATGATGACTTGCTGCAGCTATAAAAAATTTACAGCTGCAGGTTTATTACAAGTTTAGCAATGTCTGGGGTCAATTCCATCTTCCACTCCCATTCAAATACTTCTACGCTCAAGTGACAGACCCTTAGTCCACGCAGTAGGCACATTACAGTGCAAAGCTTGGCTTGGCTTGTAGTTTGAACCGACCATGAGGGAGATGGCTGTGCCTTGATGTCTCACTAGAGCTTGTGTTATTTCCCTCTGCATCCTCAACACTGCACCTGTTAGATCCCGTCCATGTGGACCAGGGCATTTGCTGGCAGTCAGTTAGGCAGGTCTCCTGTAGGGTGGCACACACCGATACTTCTTGCCAGCACCGTCTTCAATCAGACCACCTTCACCACCAGTCAACCTAACACAAGTCATAAATTAAATCAGAAAATTTAAAAGGTGCCAAAAGGCTTAATAAATCTTACACTGTAAAAATATGCAATGGAATGTTGTTTTGCCATTTATTTGATTTGTGCATGTAATCTGGCATAGAATCACTTGCCCAACTTCACCTGCAGTTAGGGCTTTGTGTCACACTTTTTTTCCGGCACAATGTCACTGACAATACTTTGGTCAATTAGAAAGAGTTCCCTCACCTTCCCAACTTGCTTTGAGACTGGATCTGTGCATGCTGATGTGTTTTCCAGTCTCTTTTGCAATCAGTGTTGTCTTTACCTTGTTAAAAGTACACAACTTTGAACCTACAGAATCCACAGTCTCCTCTGACTTTCTGTCACTCTGCAATGTTTTTTTATCAGAGAATCCAGTCCTACAATTTACTGAGGTTTCAGTCTCACATTCAGTAATGTTGCAGTTCCTGTTCACTGTCTGCACTTGTGTTGCTTTCAGATTTTCTTCTCAAATGCAGATCTGCTGATTTCCTTGATGCTGTGATTCGTAATGAGACACAGGTGTGCCTGGTGTTTTGTAAATCTGGGGATATACACAGGTACATAGAGACAGGGAATTGATTATGTAACTTTTACTTGCAAATCTACTAAAACTTGTGTATACCTGGGGCCAAAGCTTCAATAATGTGCTAAACTCCTGCCAGGCTCAGGCATCTACAAGCTCTACTTTTTGGGGTTAAAATATCATCACAGATTAAATTAGAACTTCATTAGGAACAATGGAGCAATGGAGCAGCCAGGAGTCTTTGCAAACAAAAATATACAGGGTTTTAACAAATGAAAGAGCAGGGCATGAAATGAAATGTCGAAATGATTAAATGAATGTGAAAACAAAGTCTCATAAGTGTAATATACTTCAAAAAGTGCCCAGAGCTGAGAAATGCGAGTCTTCACAGTGCTGCATAGAATGCATAAATGATGAATGGGTACACATATGAAAAGGGCAGAAGAGCAAAATATAATCTGAAAAGGAATGAAGAAAAACATGTAGATATAGAGTTAGAGGGAGAAAGAGAATACTAAGAGTTGCTGTCAAGTGGAAAATGGAAAAGTGGGAGGCATGAGATTTCCTCACTGCTGGCAACAATAATGCATATTTTGCGAATGGAGAGCTTCAGCCCAGTCCACAGCATGCCACTGAGCCCGTCAGACAGCCTTTGGCCACATCCTAATCACTGCTTAATTATTTAGACTGAACAACTGCTCTCAAGGCTGCTTTGTTTTCCTTTCCATTGTAATATTATTGCATATGTTTATTCTTTTCTTTCTGTCTGGAACGAGAAACAAACAAAGCCCACATTTTTTGTTTAAATTAGATAGTTTGCCAAGAGCAATAAGAGGAGAGAGAACTCCCGGTAGTCAGCAGTAACAAGAGTTAGCTTCTACCTTAATTTGGCCCACATTTCTATTGGATATTCCACTTTGATAATGGTTAAAAAATATGTTGTATTTGGTACAATCTGCCAAATGTCTAATGAAATTGACCATAGTAGTATATCGAGAGGAGATAGCTTCCATGTAAAGACACTGGTTAAAACTTTACCTGATTTTCAACGGCACCACATACATATAACCTGTACTTATGATTCATTCTTTGTATTTCAGGCGACTTATCGCACAAACTAGCATTTAAGCAGAGGTTACCAAAGAAAAGGGGATGTAATGATACAGCCAAACAATACTTTGATGGTGAAGTCAATGTGAAGCCTGAGAGGCAACACTCCAGCAGTCAAGTATTCTCCTCTGTTAGGAATTCATCATTCATGTCATTCAAAAACACTGGCAGACTGTTGAATCTCACCCAGTACTCAAGAATGTTTTCAAAGAAGTCCTCAAATTTATTTTTTCATGCTCTGCTAAACTTTGTGATATAGTGTGCACCATCAGTGTGCTCAGTCCTTCGCTTTTGTGCCAGATGGGCAATTAGAAATATGGTTATTGCATGCTGGGCAGCCACCCACACACTGGCTGCAACATTACCACATGTGGTGAGATTACCTGTAACACCACTCATATTATATACCCCATTCAAGGTTCTTGTCAATAAGCTTAAATCTGTCTGTGCATTGCACACAACAGCCAACAAGGATGAACAGCTGACATCTGTGATTTTGTTATCAGTGGGGTTTAAACAGTTTAGTCACAACATCATTATGTCCTTAGGAAGCTTCTACAAATACATTACGGGTCCAGTAATTCCATTCTGTTATTTTATTTTTACTAAAACCTTATTCTTCTTTGATATACAGTTTGATACACAGATTTTGTAAAAACCAGTTTACAGTACAAGAATCTTTAACATTACATCTCATTTAGATTGACAGTTTTTCCTTCTCTCAGTGATAAAAGCTGCATATGTCTAAAATCAATGGTTTGAGATGGATTCAAGAATCCACTTCCTGAAGAACCTAATGCACTGTAGGCCTTTCTTCAACTAATACATGTATTACCAACATACACAGATTATTAATGTGTGACTTAAAACAGTATAGTGTGACTAAAAGAAAGGAAATACAGAATCATTTAAAATAAAGTTTATTATTAGATTAGAACTTTTTGTACCAACAAGCTCAAGTTTTAATCAAATGCTGAAGTATATCTGTGAATGTGACACCTTAACCAGTCTCACAAGGATGTGTAACAAGGAAAGCTATGCCGCACCCAAAGTGTCATCAGTTGGAAATCACGGTTGAGCTATAGGGTACATTACAGCTCCCCATGCTTCTGCTGTATTAACACTGTATTAGTATGCATTTAGCATGAACTGTACCTACACTGTACCTTTTTAAATATAGGGCATCACGTTATTTCCTCTCCTCTGTCCCCTCTTTTTTTGTAGAGGCTGTTCTTCCAAGAATGACTACCGCATCAGTTGTTTCAGCAAGTGCCCCAAAACAACATATGCTTATGTTCAAGTGACAAAGTCCTTTTGCGGCTATACAAATTATGACAGGAGCAAAGGAGGGAGTCAGGTGATGTAGGGAGGAGGTCAAGGTTGATAGATATGTTTAACAAAATGTTGAATTTTAACACGGGACACAGCTGAATACCCTCAAACATGTCAACATCGCATGCTGAAATGTTTTCACAATTATATGGGTTTTTTTTCTAATATTCAGGAGTTGTCTTTTGGCTTGAAATAGAAGATTAATGTGGTGGCCTCAATAGTAAGGTGATACTTTTTAAAGTTGTTGTCTCTGTTTGGATCTGGCTGGCTGACTGTCTTATTAACCAGGAAACTTCCTGGAAATTAGTTTGTTTTTCATTAGAGTAGCAGAGAGGCTAGAATGGTGTCATCTTCATTCATCTGTGTTTCTCCCACTTGACCCTCCCTCCCTTTCCCTGCGAGAGAAAAAATCCTCATGACTGATGGACCTGCTGGCTATTTGGACATCTGTCTTCTCCTTCATAGCCCTGGCAGGGAGAGGTCTGGGTACAGTGTGACAGGCTTCCGTAACAGCGTGTGCTAACACCGGGTAGAAACATCTCTGTGGCCTAAGCCTTAGAGATCAGCCATTAGTAGGTTGTCAATCTAGCAAGCGCTAACAGTCTTCTGGGCAGCTAGGAGGAAGATTCAGCCCTTGGATTCCAACAAGGAGGTGGACGTGAGATCATTACAGTCCAGATAAATTTAGCTCCTGTAAAGGTATTGTGTCTGGGCTGGTGTTGAAAATTGCACAATTATTATAGTTATGTGGATAATGGAGTCCAGTCTGCACAGTATAAAAGTATATTTTTACTTGAGATGCTGAATGGCATGCATGTTAGCATATTGCTCCTTAATTCTCCTTATAAGAAGCCTTTAAGGAAGTCGATGCACATAAATTCGGTTCTTAGTATGCTTTGCACAGTATGCCTATGGGGCTAATATGGTGTTACTATCAGAAAGACTCATATCTTGGTAAGACTGTTTAAAAAGTATTTAATATATATGACTAAAATTATGTAAAGAGGTATTAGTTAAGCAAGAATACAACATTGTGTCTCATATGAGCAGTTTCAACTTATTTCTTGCCAAAGTATTCCATCTCTGTGGGATTCACTCAGTTTCTTATTTTTGAAGTAGTCCTTTCACATATATTTATATTTTTGTTTTAGTTTTTAGTGCATAACACTTGATTGCAAATATCACACGGCCTGTTTAAGTTCTGTGTATGTGCATCTTTAATGGATTCCATAAACAATCCTGGTTGTTAAAATCCAACTGAAATCACAAAAAATATCTCTTTTTACAGTCAAAAATTGTCAAATTCATTTCTAAATATTTTTTATTACTGAAAGGAAGAAAAAAAAGGTAAAGTTCTTTAGACTCCAGGCCTCTGAGGGGTCAGGTGGGGACATTGAGACACATCGAAACAAACTTGTGATGGTAACTGTGACTAAGGACAAACAGTGTTTGTTAGCAGTCGTACTGAAGAATAAGGAGCACATCATTTAGCATCTAAACTGATCAATGTCGACATTTGCAGTTAAGGTTTAAAGCTGTTCAACATCACAGTTGCCATATATATATATATATATATATATATATATATATATATGATATATAAAATAAACCATGTTCTGTTATTCGGATTCTACATCACCTTTCAGACAAATAAATTCAGGGAATGTCTGCCCCAGGCAAAGCCAACAGGATGGCAATTTTAAAGATATACAAAGGTCTTACTGGTGAATTTGAATGAGGACTAAAATCAGACCTTCCGATTGGTGGACGACTAAACCCACTCTACCACTAAACTACAGTCACCCAGTAAGTCTGTCATGGAAGCATTCAGACATTATTCCAAAATAGTTTGACCCCGCTGCTAGCAGGACATGGAATTTACAGCTAAAATGTATGCTGTTGCTGAAAATAACAGTGCAGTCTACTTCAAGTTAGATTTTAAAAGTTTGATTTTAGTCCTCATTCAAAGTCACCAGTAAGACCTTTGTATATCTTTAAAATTGCCATCCTGTTGGCTTTGCCTGGGGCAGACATTCCCTGAATTTATTTGTCTGAAAGGTGATGTAGAATCCGAACAGCAGAACACCTCATTTTATCTCTAATACCTGCTGTGCCAAATAACCAAGAAGTCTGTTTGCTTACCAGGTCTCTGTCATCACCAACGATCGACAAACAAACAATCGAAATGTAAGATTGTGAGCTCCTGATCTGTAGTTACCTGTTCAGATGGGGTTTGGTGTTTTTGAAATACAAGATAATATGATTTAAATGTTATTGTGTGGTACACAATGGACTTTGGATTCCATTTTTCAAATAATTAATAGACCTTCCTTTCTTGCCAATTTTACTTTGTTTCCAGTCTGTTACCTCTTTTAATCCTCCTCTTTCTTTGTAGTTTGCCAACAGTTTCTCACCACCACTTCCCCTCTGGAAATAGGAAAATTTAAAATATGCATCTCTACCAACTTGGGTGCTTGTCATCACCCAACCACACACACACACAGACGCGCACACACACACACAGTGCTGCAGTACACGTTGCATCTGACAGGTGTACCCAGTGCAACAGTGGTATTGAAGGTTCACTATGGCATTCACAACCAGCATGCACATAACACACATAGTATTTTATCCCCCGAATTTCAGCGCCAGCTGCAGTAACACATGGAAAAATGTATACCTAAAAATCTACATGAAGTACTTTTCTTGCTTTGGTGTGTTTGATGAAGCCTTGACTGACATATATGCAAGAACACACTTTCAGTCTCACTGAAAATCCAGTCTGTCCTTATTTTATAGTTTATTATAAACTATAGTTTACTCCATATATCATATATATGGCAACAGTGACTTTGTCCTAAGGGCAATTTAAGCAACCACAAAAGATGTGAATTGTTTGGCAATGTGTTGTTACATATCTGTAGATGTAATTAATCTGTGTTTGCAGAATAGCACAATACTTATTAAATGTTAAGATCTATGTTGAATGTATGTAGAGACTTTCCTTTCCCTCAGTGACAGTAAATCTCAGAATATCCCGATGAATGAAATTGAAGGAAAGTTTAAAAGCTATGACCAATAGAATTACGAAATGTAATGACTTCAATGATCCCTGGTGTATTTTATGTCTACTATTGCACATGTCACCACCACTTCCAGGCTAATGACTCTCTAATGGCCCCATTTATCCATTTAGCCTCATTGAGTTCTATGCAATGCTGGTCCCGCCAGGTTCTTTGCCCGTTGGTGGATGCTTCAAACACTTGACTGCAAGTGGACCATTGGAGAGCTAGTGAGTTGCAGAGCTATCTGTGACTACAGTGGATATAGTGGTGTCAAAATCAATTCAAAAGTTATCTTTTCTATATGCTTGGGCTTCGAACTACAATAAAGATTTTAAATGAACATATAACCGCTGGGTGCTGTCACATATACTCATATCAAATGTTGGATTATTAGAAGCTTTTAATTCCATTCAGGTTCCTTTGATAACTTTTACTGTAATGTTAAATAGTATGTTGGGGTGCATTAAAATCTATAAAACTCTAATATGTGCTTTTCATCATAATATATCATGTTAGTGCAGCAGTATGTCTCTGCAACACAGAGCAAACCTGAATGTGACAAAGACATTGGTGGGTTTAGCTAAATTAAACTGACATAATCCCACCCGTCGTTCATCAGGGTATTCTGTGTTGTGTCACTTAATGAGGCCTTCAAACTAGCACAAATTTTCTCCATACTTACTGTATAAGGGAAAAACTGCCCGGGAAGAACCTTACATTTTAAGCAACCTATGTTATGTCATCTTGAGTATCTAGTATCAAAGGAAGGAGCAGGTGGTACTACGATTATATTTAGAGGGCTATATAATTACCTGAGGAGGATTTGTTACACAGCTTGTCTTTTGTGTCATGTTTTAACACTGAAGTAAATATTTAATAGCAAGTGACAGTGTGCACGCTTATTCATATTTTCTACCTACTTAGGTGGATAACAGCATGCACACTCACACTGGAAATTCTTTCTCTTATTGTTATTATTATTACTTGTATCATTAGCATCATCATTGCTATTATCATAGTAGTAGCAGTTGTAATAATAGTTTATTACATATCCCCCATATCACACTGTTAAGAACTGCAAAATGCTTGAAAATCTTGAATGCCCACGTATTTGAATCAGACTGTTAATTCTCGGAATTGTGGGATGCATTGCATGCATTTACAAAAGGTGAAGCGTAGTAACTTAGTAGACACTGATTAGTACTTAGAATAGTAATAATCAGTGTTGCACACAGTGTGTGGGCTGTGAGTTAGACTTCACTTTAGAATGAAGACAGAAATTTTACTCCCACAAGAACTGAAGTTACTGGGGCTTCACTAATGCTTTTAGTTTTGTGTGTTGATTTATATTGATTTAATTTATTTAAAACTGCAATTGAAGGAGAAAATATTTCCACCTTGCAAGCTTGACATCCTAAGTGAAGCAAGTGGTTTGTAATGACTAATCTACTAACAAGCTAGTAGCATGCATAGCATTAAGCAACAAATGAATGATAAATGTATGAGTCATAAATTGCTTAAATTATGCCAGGTATTCACATAACTTGCATGTGTAACTGTGTGCAATTATAACGATCAAGTATTATTAGTTAATCATACATGTATCTCTTGTATAAGATCAAAGACACAAAAGCAGCCTGTTCACAATTCTGGAGGTATTCTGATCAAGGGAAATGCAAGTTGATATAATTGTGAATTAATGTTAAACACAGTAGACAGAGAACACAACACAGTAGTCCCCCAGTACAACCCCACCACCCTAACAAATTTGACTTAGCCACCATAAAGCTATTAATACTTTGTTTTTTATCAGGTCTCAAAACCACCAAATTCAAAGAAACAATACAAAAACTACGGACCTGCTAGTCAATCAGCAACTGAGTTTATATTCTCTATATGTTCATAGTGAACTTCAGCTGACAGTACACCTATCACACTAACCTAACATTGTTAATTGACATAACACCTACATCAATAAGTAGGCTTCTTGAGTTGCGTTTCAGAACCATGGACAGCAACCACCGACATTTAATGCTTAGGTTGTGTTTCAGCACCATGGACAGCAACCACCAGAAATATAGCTTGAAGTCTTGTTTTAGCACCATGGACAGCAACCACAGGTGCTTCACTTCTAGGTTGAGTTAAACAGACTCCACAGAGCTATGGGAGCTACCTGGGCTATGGGGGATTTTTAGAAGCAAGAGTTTCACAGCGAGTCATTCCAAGTTTACATTACTACAGTAATACAGTCACGTTGTATTTTATGCAAAGTACACAGCCTACACGTGTCATAGTGTGGCACCTTCTGTACAACTCACCGCCTTCTCACTTTGTTGCGGTTTCAGTTTTCTCTAAATCTCTCATGCCTATTAAATCATAAAGCCTATCTTTCACTATGCTTAGATCTTCGCCAGTTTTGACCACTTAATTAGTAACGGTCAAGCTGTCTATGGTGGCCAACCCATAGCCTTGGTGTAAATATGTGCCTATCAGCAGAGAAAAGTCACGACACTGCTTCTTATCCTCATCCACCCTCAGTTCCCTCGCCTTCCGCCTCATACAGTCCAGACCCACCCCTTACTGTCTGTCATGACCGTCCTCTACAATATGAGACTGTATTCTTTGTACCTCCCCTTTCTCGCCCTCAGTCTGTGCATCCCAGCCTCCCTTCCTAGATATCCATCCCACACCTCTCCACCCGCAAACGGCTCCTACGGTGAGAAAAAAAGAGAGAACAGAACACTTTCAAACACGTCGGCATAAATCTCACATCCAGAGCTCCCTTTTCTTTTTTTCCCTCCTGACGGACTTCATTACTTTATTCCTCTGCCCATCAATGCCCGAGACCACGCCGAAACGAAGGATTTTTTCCCCTTGAGCATGAAAAGGATTGCCAAATCATCCGCAATCCAACATCACCGACTGAGCCACCAGCATGAGCACTGGATACATATGCTCCAGCAGAAGTTGTTGGCTAGAGAACTAACAAATCTTGGACCACAAATACAGCTAAGAGGAGAGAGTCAGTTTTAGGTAAGTACGGCTATCCCGTCTTGGACCTCTAACATAATATGAGTGTATCTTACATACATTTTTTTTTCTGTCCATCACTGACCACGAGGTAGTAGTCGGGTAGGCAGGGCTATATTGTGGCACAATTATGGCGATGTTGCGTGGTCAGCATGTTACTGGGGTGGCCGGTGGTGTCCTTTTTTTTGGAATGGAGGCAATTTGTTCTTCTCACTGTGAAGCTACCTTTTAAATAATCGGTGTGCAAGTCCTTTCAAGCTCCGCCCGGACTGAATGTCGACTGCGCGTTCTGAGGCTATTAAAAATAACACCATGCGTCTTCTAATCTCATAAACCCATCATCTCCAAACATGCAAATGAGTTCTCTCGATTATGTGCACTCGACTGCATTCTCTCACGTTGTGAGACAGCAATATTCCCGCGGTGATGCTGCAGAATTGCGGATATAAAGGAGCATAAAACATTGGGTGAAACAATGATCTCAGAATTTGGGGTTCGCATATTACGCAGACGTGCCGCGGCTTGCATGAATGGCATTTCAGGGGCAACATTTAGAGTGAAGGTGTATTTGCAGGCCTACAGATCACTGTGCAGTCGACATCAATATTTGTATTCAAGCTAATTACGTTTGCAGTCCAGTCGTGGCTTTTTACATCCATGTTGATCAGTTCATCCCGGAAACTGCATTATCCATTAACTAAAAGTGAGTGCCATCACAGCTTGGATATTGGATATGGAATGAGTTGCCGTCATGGTTCCTGCTATTATTATTTTTTTTGTAAATTCCATGTTATGGATGAATTACTGCCTGTAATGAATTCTGTGAAAGCAGATAGTCAGCTGGATCTGTGTTTATGTGTACGTGCTGGTCTGAGTTGTACGTGGCTCTGAGTGCATGAGAGTGCGCGTGCATGAAAGCAAGCACGTACATGCTTGTTTTGTTGTATGTGTATGTGTGTTTGTGTGTGTGTCACCAGTGAGGCAAAGTTGTTCCGTGCTCCCTCAAGTTCCTTTGATTGCTGTTCCACTGACTAACTGCGAGGGGAGCTCATGCTCTTTTACACCAGGTGTCATTATGTAGCTAAAGGCAAGATAACTGTGTATGATACAGATACCAACTCTATGAAATTAGAGAAGCGGCTTCTGTTTGAAATTGGTCCGGAAGCATTTATCTGCACTTCCATGACTGCCACTGCAATTCTTGTTTTGTTTGTCATTGTGTCTTTTTTGGAAAGCGGGCCTAATTAGCTACATTCATGTAGTATTAACAAATATATCCAGAAATAGCTGTATGCATTCATGATTGCCAGGTTTAGAGCACAAGACATCATATTTACTCAAAAAAATATGAATAGGCCACAATGAACAATGCAAAATCTCAATCTAACTGAAATACTGTATAGCTTAGCCTTTAAAAAGCAAATTGAATAATTGTCTGTATGACACTTGGTTATGAATAATCTTGCAATTGCATGAATGTGAACTTCGAGTTAAGCTTTAATGTTTGAAATTAACATGATATTGACAGCAAGTCAATGCATCCTGCAATATTGTTCTGTCTGCTTCTCCAAATGTGCAGTGCAGAAAATTGCACTGACAGCGGAAATTGCAGAAGAAAAGCTGCCTTATTCAGTATGCCTCATTCAATCTGGTGGCCTTTTCAGTGGCAAAACGCTGGCAACATGTAATCATTTTCAGAGGGAAAGCATTCAACATCACATTGCCAAAATGAAAATGCCGGCAGTAGCTTGAAGCTATATTTGTGTCATGGCTTTAGATGACCCAATGTTGATGATGCTTTCAAGGACTGAAAAGAGTACATTCAGCAGCAGAGGCCTCTTTACAGACCATGGTAGTGCAACTTACTGATGAATTGTCTGCAAAGCATGTGGCTGTGATTCTTAACAGGCAAGGAAATAAACACCCATAAACATAATTAGAAGGGATGGATGATAGAATTCATGCATTCACCCTTTGCGCACAGAGCTGCTCTATGTATATTATCTTGTGTATAGATAAGGATATTATTTGCAAACTGTCTTTGTAGTGGACAGAGAACAGTACTAGTCTTGTATTGGCAGAACCCACCAGCTCTCTCTCTT
This sequence comes from Siniperca chuatsi, assembly GCF_020085105.1. Lineage (NCBI taxonomy): Eukaryota > Metazoa > Chordata > Actinopteri > Centrarchiformes > Sinipercidae > Siniperca > Siniperca chuatsi. The sequence goes on from NC_058059.1 coordinate 10,804,937, forward strand.
CTTCTGTGTCTCCTTTTGTATTCTTGCTTTGGCACAGAATTGTTTTTTATGTGGGTGCTGGCTGCAGCTGTAGTGGCCAGAAGGCTGCCTCCCAAGAGGTTTGAAAAAAAATCTGTTTTTATCGGAAACAAACAACAGGGTCACGTTACGACATGTGACAAAATCTCACAGAAATGCTGGTGAGCTTATTTTGGAGAGGCAGCTGAATCATTTGACCTCCACTAAGGGCTGTCTGACCTATGTGCTGCTGCTATCTGTCCCATAAGACCACATGGGTCTAACCATGCTTGTACAGTATGACGTTTAAAAATAATTCTCACCCCGTAGGCTCATAATTAATGGGTTGGTAGCTGATCACAACTGGTTAATTGCATTCTTGCGTACCGTAAAATTTAAACCATGTTAAGCCTTGAGTAACAATTCCAGACGGGAATTTAGTTTTAGTTTTTTTACAATGGCCTTTAAAAAAAACCTTCATCTGAACATTTGTGTAGAGTGACACCCTCTTTCCCCCCGTGCATAGTACATAAACTGTAGAAATACATTGACTTCTGAGAAGGCAACCATAGTTTTTTCTCTCCCTTTAAGATACAATCAAGAAATAAATTGCACATCAAAAGTTAACAAACAAACAGAAATCTATTATTTATCAGACAGATATACAGTACATGCACTTTCATTTCCTGAAAGCAAAGCCTATTGTGGCTTGCTTTCTGACTGCTGATGAACCTGAATATGATGTTACGTAAAATCATTAAATATTAAGTTTATTTGCAGGAGCTGCGGTTACAGCGTTTTGTACTGGAATTATAATTCTTGCAATCTTTTCTTGTGTATTCAGTTTAACATTGGTCACAAATAATAAACAATATTAGCTTATCAGCATGTTATTAGTATGATGGCACAATTTGACTGGTATGTATCAGCAGTGGTTGTTGAATGTTTGTGAGGGAAACCAGGTAAGAAAAAAACCCTCCTTACATACGTGTTCTGAAGATTTCTGCTTTCAAATGTGCAAAAACAGACCTCACATATTTGGTTAACACACACAGTCCTCTGTAAACTATGCATCTTGACCTAACATTTGGCGGTTTCCAAATAGGAGACACTGGATAGAAAAGTGATGCTAAATTGAGCCTCTACAAATCTGACCCCTGAGTCATTAAGTAATGCCAGGGAGCTCAGTTATTATTCCTTAAAAATATGATAGCTCTGGTTGTACATCCATTTGAATTCTCTGCCCCATGTTACTGTGAATTGGAGAGGGAGAGGGAGACAGATATTTTGATTTGCTGTGGTCTTTCACATCACTGAACAATAGAGGTCTGCACTGGCCGGCGATTACGCATAGAAGCTTTAACTTAATTTGCTTCACTGTTGCCTCCCATGTTCCCTCCAGCAATATCATTTGATCTGCCCTACTCTAGAAGTTGTGTCTGATGTATTTTAAACAGAATACAGTCGTCTCAGTGGTAAAATATCTTAGGGCCCCAATTTGTATGGAGATGAAATGCAGCAGTGGTCAGGATTTGGCAATTGCCAATTTTGTTGTGGAAATTTTCTTTCCCACCTTCATCTGTTTGGTAATTTTGTGGGTAGCCATGGTATAAATACACGTTAGGGGAAATGTAACGCTGTGTGGATTATGTTCTATATCAGCATATCATGTTGATGTATCATACATGTTGACATGTTGAACATATCTATGAAACTTTCAGAATCAACATATGTTTGAATACTGTTAAGTGTGGACATTTTTCTGTGTTTTATTCTACAACATCCACTTGGGGCAACTAAAGCATGATTGATTAAAGCTGCTTTAATCAATATATTATTATAACTATATTATTAATATTATATATCTTAACAATGGATCAAATGACTATGTGTGATGTGAAAGGGGTCGCTAGTAGTGATGAACCCACAGAGAATTACCACCCATCTCTGCAGTTCCCCTTAGCTCTACGGGGCTCATTGTTTTGGTTTTAGGGCCTGCAACTTCACTGTTCTCGTTCACTCTTGCTGCTTGCAGATGCATCGTCACAGATGCAGCAAGCTGTTTTCAGAAAAAGAAGATAAACCCACTATATGCTACCTACCTACTGTAGCACTTAACAACAGACAGACAAAGTTTGCGACTAACTGGTAAACATAGTGAAGCATTTAGCAGCTAAAGAGTCGGATATTTCCCTCAGGAGAGGGTGGAGACCAATTCAGAGCTAAAAGAGGAAATATTGAACATACATTCTTTAGGCGGACATGAACACAAATCCAAATAAATGCTGAATTGCCCCAAAGTGGCCACTAAAATGTCTTGGTTTAGATTAGGAAACTATTGTAGTCATGGTTAGATTTGACAAATGTCCACACGTTAACCCACTTCTTTTGTACACCCATCTAACAACCCAACCTCCACACTTTCACTGTGCACAAGTCACACTACTTCCTGCATTGGCCAATGAACATTGTAAATTAGTTGCATGTAAACATCATTGGTCATGTTACAGCTCACCATGCTGTAAAGAGGTTAAAGAAAACTCCAGTCCAGTTACTTTTAACTTAACCTTATTTCCTAGTTTTAGCCATTGATCAGAATTGCTCAATATCAAAACACATCCTTTCAACACAATAATACATACCCAATCCACTCTGGGCACCCTGTGCGAATGATTTACTTCTAGCTTCATGCCTACTGGCTTTTGTGAGATTCACAGCTTCCAGGGTTCTACAGTGCAGTTGCAACTGCACGAACAGTGATTTCCAGGCTAAACACTGATAGCTCTCGCAGATCCACCAAAGATTTTTGGGATAGTAACTCTATATTCTCATCAAAAACACTGTTTCCAGAGGTGCATTATCATCTCTTCCGAAAAGGTTGTCTGAAAGTAATAACTGAAGGATGACAATTGCTTTGGCAAAGTTCGATAGTAGCAGGGCATTGTGATATGTGACTGATAATTTGTAGACTAATTTAGCCCAAACAAACAGCTGAAAAGTAAAACTAAGTTATTAGAACAAAATTATACAAAGTATAATTACAAAGTATAAAGATGTCAGTTCTATCAGACATCTGCTTTACTTCCAGTTGTTGCAATGGGTGCAATGGGTGAATTGTATGCATGTAAATATAGCCATTCACCTACTGAATGCAGCCTTTGGAGCATAATGTGGAAAACAAACTACAGGTAAGCAACAAAATAATGTCAACGCTTTAGCTGTCCTGTGTGAATCTTCATCTTTCATAATTGGTTTGGGTCGGTATGGACAGACAAGACCGTGATGGGGATTTCACATCTTAAGAAAACTGAGCCCATCTTAAAAAGCAGTTAACACTTTTAGGCTTTGGGAATGAGAGGCTCAGATTTGGTCATGCTGATGGTCATGTTCAAGTTCAAGCCACAAACTTGCCCCAGCACGTGTGCCATGAATAATGAGACTCTCTCTAAGAAATACTATCTTCATGACTGAAACCCATACACAGAAAATGTGATTATTTTTGATTTATTTTTAATCTTTTAATACTGCATTATTATTTCAATTAAACTTGAAACACAAAAAAAACAAACAATTTTTTGAGATACAATCAAACACACATTTTATTGTCATATGTATTTATTTGCATTTAAAACAATCTCAGTTTTTTGTCACAAGCAAATTAAATATATAACTTACTTTTCAATGTAAGAATGGATTAAAAAATGTGTCTAACCCTGGACTTCCACACTTAGTGTAAAAGTTTATAAACAAACCTAAAGTATTACTTTGAGTCAGCTAAGTGTCTGCCAGTGTAAAAAAAGCCTCCTTTTGAGATATGAACAATCATGGGACGATTATCTTTCTGAACATTTTTAATTAGGCCTCTCACAGAGAAGGTTTTAATCTTTTCCAATCTTCCTTGTGCTGACTAATAAGCGAGAAGCACTCCCTACTGGAGCATTTTAGGTACCCCCAGTTATTCCTTAAGAATAAAGAAACATTTGCTAAAACATGGGATTTATAAAATGAAGCCTAGATGGAGAAAGCTTTTATTTTCAGTACATACAGTATGTCTCAATTTTGAAAAATTAAACAGTGGAGCAGTCATTTGGGAGTGAGGGTAGATTTGTAGACTGACCCATGACCAAGTGATGCTGGTGAGTCAATACACTGTTGGCTCATGCCATTGGCTCTCAGCATCAGTGACCTATATTGCAGCTCTGGGCAGCAGCAGCCTACAATGCAGCAAATGACTGATCAGATTTGAATATTCAAATTGGAGTGGAACAATATTGTGAGGTGTCGTAAAAGCTTTCTTATCTGGCTAATCTTCTCTCCTACATTAACTCAGTTTTAGCTTTCTTATATAATCTTATTGTAGATAAATTGCTATTGGATCAGTATGTTTATACTGATTTTGTTTTGTCTATTAGTGGCAATTTGTGGCCTCACTTGTAATCTATTTGTGAAATGAGTGTGTACCCTGACTCTGATTACAAGCTGTATTATGTAAATTTACTTTCCTTTACCACAAACTGGATTTTGTGACTATTGTGAATACTAGATTACTGTACTGTAAGCCCCTGTCAGACATGCACCTCTTTACGTAAATGTGGTGGCAGTTTCACCTTATGTCTGAATATCAGAACCTTGATGTATCAACAGCATCAAGTGCCCCAAAACGACATCTGTTTATGTTAAAGTGACAAAGCCCTCTAGCGCAGTGTAATGATTAAAATGGGAGCAAAGGATTAAGTCAGGTGACGTTATAGAGTGACAAAGTCTGTGTGGGGAGGAAGTCGGAGTGGATGGAGTCAAGAAAAAATCAGACTTTAACACAGGATACTGCTGTCCGTTTCCTGTTTCAAGCCGACAGTCAACGTTGTTTTTTTAAAAGCATGACCAGGATCATTCCCTCACCCTTACCACTTGTTTATTATAGTAACCATGATGATGAAGGTCATCCAACCTTAAAGGTGGGGTATGCGATTCTAATCCAATACACGTCTTTTTGTCAAATTCAGTGAATATCTACTCTCTGTGTGCACTGAAAAAATCTCTGGTGTACACAGCCCTGGCTCTGTAAATGGTAAATAAACAAACAAACACTATTCCAGCCATTCCAGCCATGTTTTGTGTGTCAGGTAACTGTCTGGAACTGTTTTGCTGGCTCTGGGAAACCATCTCGTCCTCTCTGGCTGTTAGCGTTGCAGCAGCAACTGTAGCGACAGTTTGCTAACCCACAATCAGTGTCTGAAATTTACTTTTTGACTCACCGGCCAAGGGGACTGGTAGATGAAAAAAATTACAGGCCAAAATTATAAATTGCTTTTTTGTGTCACATATATATTCGTTGTACTATATTTCATTGAGATAATAAGATATGTTGAACACAAACTTAAAGAAGAGACGAGACCAAAATTTGAAGCAACATTATTTTGATAGGCTATATTGATCAAAGGTTAATAAATTCAAGTCTGAATGCAACTCAAGGAGTCTTAAAATCAAAATTCTACTTAAGTATTTTCTGTTAAATGTACTAAGGATCAAACATAAAAATAATGCGTCAAACACAGGACTTTCATACAGGAGACCAAGGTTAATTTCCCATGTGAAACTAATAGTCAACATTGATTGTTTTAAGGAAGTAGTTATTTTAACCCAAACCATGATCTTTTGTGTGTGTGTGTGTGTGTGTTAGTGATGGAAATTACAGCTCTTTGAAGGGACCCGGATCTTATGGCTCTGTTCCTTTCTGAGAGTCAGCTCTTTCTGCTCCCAAACAGCACTTCAATAAGTATCACTTCTGCTGGTCACTGCCTCAGTTACATATTACATAATTACTTATTTGTTGCAAGAAACATGCAAGATTCTCCATCTGCAATACATTGAAATATTCGGTCATAATCATGGTTAAATAGTAAGAAACGTCAAGTATAACTCTCCAAGTTGTATAACAAAAATAACACCCTACAAATTATATAGTAGGCTATGGCTAATAAGTAATTGTGGAACTCTATACAAACACATACTGTATACATTTCAATTTAATTTGTATAATATAATATGAAACAAAAACCACTCGTTCTCGACGACACATCACTAGTGTGTGCTCTATATCATGGTATTTGTCATGGTATTGGATATCTCCAGAATACCATACTTCACCTTTTTAATGTAGTAGTCATTTTAACCCAAAGCATGATGTCTCCCTAACCTTAACAAAGTACGTATTCTAACCCAAACTAACCAAACCTTAATGATATTGTTGTCAACAGTCATTTGTAACGATGATAGGGGCGTCATCAGAAAAAGCTTCTCTATGTGTGGGTGTGGACAAACTATTTATTTTGTCTTTTAATTTGGAGGACTTGATGTGTAAGACACCATAATGTTAAAGTCATGTCATATCTGAATGACAAAAAGCCATCACTTTATAGATAGGTAGATACAGACTGGCTAATGTTGTGTATTCCATATCTGAAAAGGGCTTTGAGTTTGAAAATAACTTTTTGTCAATAAAAAAATATATTTACAGTATTTCACTTTCGTAAACAGCACCTCCATTTTAAAATGTGCTTATTTTACAAAATTCAAGGAATTGAAATAGATCCCAGCTCATACCAGTAGTCAGTGTCAAAACCTTTAAACACGATCTCTGTCTTATGTACAATACTAAACATTTTGTCTCTTATGTGGAAGGAAAACTTAATCCAGGGAGCATGTTTTCCCTAAAATGTAACTGCTAAAGCAAAATGGACACAATATGTAGGCGATACAGTTGATTAGCGCAGCATTCTTTTTCTGCAACAACTTTAGTGCTGTAAAAAGCATTGTGCTACTGACTTCAGAAGTAGCACATGAATGACCTGACACAGCACTTTCACAGAAGTACCAACCTATAGATTGTTTTTATGTACCTGACCTTGTCTGTACCTGTATGTGTGTGTGTCTTGCATTTTGAACATCTTTTGAGTGGCGGAGGCTGAAAACCTGCCACGACAGCAGACATGTATATTAATTAGAATTCTAAACATAGATCCTTCATGTTCACGAGTGTCAATCCTACGTGTCCCAATGGATGAACCATTAGCACATTTGAATTCCTAGTATGTAAGTTTTACTGCCTAAGCACCACATCCTGTCATAGGTAGCATGAGGAACATAGATTGACTACAGATTCATGCATATATGTGATCATTTGACATTGCCTTCAGGCCTGTTGCTATGGGTAACTAACTATTATAACCTTGTATCATTTCATCAAGTCTTCCACTGGTGTTCTTGTATTTGGCCAGCTTTATTTCTACTTATCATTCATGCAGTCATTATTTTTTAATTTACTTAATGAATGAATAATGAGAAAAAAATATTAACTTAGTTTCATAATGACCTGTCTTTTCAACTGATGTGGATTCACTGCTGTAGTTGGATTTTCATGACTATTTGTGTTTTAAAGGCCAATTCACACCTGAAGGCTGTAATATTGTTCTGGACATTATTGAATATAAATTAGGTTTGCCTCAGGATGAAGAATAAGATTAAAAGTTGCTATTATTGCTTGGCCTCTAAATAGTCTTTATGTTTTGGTAAATATTTGAAATTCTGTGTTTATGATTATAGTTAAACTAAAACTTCAGCACTGTGTGCATACATAGCGTGTAATGATGGCATCAATATTATTAACTTTGATAGCAACTATCAAAGTCTGTTTTTAATTCACATTTTGGAATGTGTAAAAAGGGGACCAGCTTGAGGGCCTCCACCTGCTCATATGTGCCTTGAAGTTAATGAAGCTGTATGTGCTTTGAAGGGAGCTGGTAAAATTATGGAATTATTATGAAACTAACAGTTAATAAATGTAAAGATGGGTTAGTGTGGCCTGTAGTCTCTGCTATTGTGTTTCCAGATCACTTAAAGTTAAAAACTGCAATTTTTTTTACAAGTATTTCTCAGTAGAAAGGGAGTGAATCAGGATCAAACATCTAAAAAAAGCAAGAACTAAAACTGAACCCTGCCAAATCCCACATGTAATGTCCATTGAAGATGAAGCAAGCAAGCAGATGTTGACTGAAAGACATTGAAGCAGATGGAACTGTGTATCTTAGATCAAATCTAATGAATAAATCTACTGAAAAGCTACTGTCTACATTATTGATGACCATACTGTAAAATACAATACACAGATTCCCCACTGTTCAATCTTGGAGCACTTCAGAGAACCTTCTCTTTGAAAAATTTTAGTCTCGTTTTAGGGCACTTAGCACCAAAGATATTATTTTCATCCATAAAGATACCAGCTGTGTTATTAAAAGTAAAAAAAAAAAAATCCTGGATGAAAAAGGTCAATATACAAAAGTGCTCATAGTTTGCAGGGAAGAGGGTTAGGTCAACTGTCAGCATGGTTTCTGAAAAGAGGATCAAGCAAATCATATTTAAAAATAGAAAGGGAACTGTAGCCAGAGAACTAGTAAAAGTAGACAAAATGCTGAATCATATTAATTAGAAACCGACAAATTAATGGGACATTGCAAAAAGATTTTTGCAATTATTTTAAATAATTTCTTTAAAGTCTTGATCACCTTGTTTAACGATTTTATCATATCTTCTGCCCATGAAAGTGGGTTGCCACCTGGCAACCTGTTGTGATTGCCTGGTGGAGGGAGAAGACCCAACCAGCTGGCCATTCTTTACCACTGGTGCCAGCTGCTATTCCTTACACTGCACATGTGTTGTAGAGAGGGATGCTTGCTCTGTTGTCTATCCATCATCCTCTGTAGGTTCTAACCCCATCAGAGACTGGAGGCAAGACTTGTACTGTAATGGCAGCTTACCTGTGTTAGGTAGAGAGTGCAGTATGGTATAGTTTCGTGCAGTGTAAGCTGGTGCCATTGTGCTCTGGCTGTAGCTGCCTTATGTGAGTCTAGTACTGTGAGTCCCACTTCAAAGAGGAGATGATTGGAGGGTGAATAAAAGCTCCAAGTCAGTCAATTGGCCCTGAATTGCCCGAACTTAACTGCAATATCAGCAGTGCAAAAAAGTGGCTGGCGTGGTCAACTTTTTTCTCAGCTTAACTTGCTCAGCCCCTCACACTGACATCAGGGCCAGGTGGATAGGGAGGAAGTAGAGGAGGCAGCGTGCTCGATTTATCAGTAATTATGGAGTGCTATTTTCTCTGTCTCCTATCTATGTCTGCCCTGGGAAGCGGTAGCCATTCTTTAATCTTGACACCCGGTGATCATGTAACACAAGGAAGTGCCTATTAGAGGTGGGGAGAAATTGGAGGGGGCCTCTCTCCTCATCCCCTTTTAGGGGAGTTGGTGTGACAGAGATGGTGAGCATGGGGATACATGAGGGAGGGGAGAGGGAGAAAGGGGTGTGCAAGAGATGGAGGTTGAGGTAGTGAGGACAATTATGGAACTGGTTTTCAAAACTCAAGAGGTTTTGTAAGGGAGCAGGGTTCACCGGAACATCTAGGGAATCTTCAGTAGACTTTAAAAAAAAGAGTGACTTGCCAAAGGACATGTGAACTAATTTGATTTTTGAGATGAACTAAAACAACTGTAATAATGTGAAATTCAGTTGTAAAGCAGAACAGGTCTTTATGCTGCTCCCTCTGGGCTTGCTTTGCACTGAGTTAAACAATCAAGAAAATGTCGGAGGTAATTATATTATGCTTTGGGATGATTGTTTATCAGATAACATAAATCAGCTGATGGAGATGCAAGAGAGGCCAAATGTGTTTTAATACCTCTTTTGATTTGAGTTTAAGGCTATATCTGGCAGCAAAAAAGACCGAACACCTCAGTAAAAAAAAGCCCCTTTTCTTCGTCTAATTTATTTTAGTGCAGTATTTTCATGGACATGCAACATTCAGACCCAAGAAGCAAAACAGACACAGTTCATGCTTTCTATGTTCATTCTATCTTAATTCAGTATAACTAGATACCCCTACTAAATCAGTCCATATGCAAGAAATAATACATCAAAATATTCCGAATTCGATTAATTCTGAAACACTTCAGTGGGTGACACACTTGTTGCCTCCTATCAGAACAGCAGAGGCATCGGAAATACACATTGATTGAGTCTCTTAACATGAATAATTTGTTTTCTCAACCGAGTGCAGTGCCGCCAGCACTGTGCCAACCTGGCACCTCACTCTATTAACAGTCCTCTCCTAATTTTGGAGTAACATGAAATCACCAAGTGCCAAGATTATTTCGATCAGACTTATATGTTGTTCTTTACACAGAAGACAGACACAGACAGATCCTAACTATTTGAACTATGAATAAAGAATCACAAATCAGCCCACAGTGGGCCTATTTGTTACACCGAAATGCCGTTTTTAAGCACGAAAAGCCTACAAAATCTGCCAAGCATGCCTGAGCCAGACAAGGAAATGATTTGTGTTTCAGTCAGATTTGTGTTTGAATCAAACTGCTGACAGTGTGCTGACTGGGAGAAGACGCACGGTGTGCACTGTAAATACAGAAGCATCTCATATATGATTTAATCAACCACTGTATACTGTGATTTACTGTGAACATTTTCTGCTATATTTAATTCCCAACAAATGAATTGTGTATGTAATGCTACAATGATGTGGGTATTCTGCATACTGTGATGTTAAAGTTACATCATGGTTTAATATGCTGCTTACTAGAGATTTGCCGGGTGGTAAAAATACATTTTGCTGCATGGTTGTCTGGTGGGTAGCACTGTTGCTCCACAGTAAGAATGTGCTGGTTTCGAATCTTGGATCTGGACCTTTGTGTGGAGTTTCAATGTTCTCTATGTTTGCATGTCTCCCCCCCAAATGACCTTGTTTCCTCCGCTTCTGAATAAGATATTATGAAAGCTTTTGACAATGCCCTTAACCAAGAAACTGCCTCAAAACTGGGATTGGTAACAGTGTCAGAAAATAGATGGTTCAACTAAAGGGATAAAAGGATCATTATTTTAATGTAATTACCGTAGTAACCATTAGGGATTGTGTATTCACTAAACATTGTCCCAATTTTCATACTGTTACTTAATAATACCATTGTTGACCTATGTGGTTATTAGTATATGTTTAGTCTTCTGTAAAATATGACACATTATCAATGTGTGCTTCATTGATCCTGTATTGCTGCTCACTCAACCACATAAATACATATACAGTGTATGCCATGTTTTGCAAGCAAAAAAATCATTGATCGAATCTTAGGGAACAAGGACCAGTACACACTGACGTATGCATGCACATGTCCACAAAGCACACACTCACACACACACACACACACACACACACATGTACCATCCCCAAAGACCTCTGTGCTGCCTTGTTGATGGAGCTGGCGTTGTTAGTTTTAATGATGGAGAGGCCAGTCCAGGTGAAGCTAGCCTGAGCAGTATCCTATCTGGTGTTTTTGCAGACTCAGCACACCAACAGGACACCGATGTAGGGCAGAGAAGAGTCAACACGGCATATTCAAGTCACAGTGGTGAGCAGAAAAAAAAGTGCAATGGTAGTAGCCTTTGGCTGGATAACAGTATGGCTACATTCAAGGAACAGTAATTCTGAAAACAGGTTACATTTAAAAGACCGATTGTGACATCAGATTATATTATGCCAACGTACTATTCAGCTCAGGAGAGATTCCACAAAATGCGCTTATACATTGATGCTCTGTTCCAATGTTCTTTTGTTCGACTGGTTCATCAGACATGTCTTTTATCATTGTAACTGAGCTTAGCGAAAGTTTAATAGAGAAGACTACTTCATTTTTAATTCTTTCACCTCTAGGCTACTGTTTCATTCATTACTCTTTCCAAGCCACGCCTCTTGGCTGAATTCCTTTCATTCCCACCTCCCTCCATTATTATCAGTTTAAAATTCAAGAGGCAACCTCCTCTTAGTTCATCCAATCAAGTAAGTCTAAAATTCACTCCTTCTCTCTTAGCCACATGGGAGCTAATCACTAATCAGTGCGCTTTTTCTTAACCCATTCAACTGCTTCTGAGGCTCACTGCTTCCCAGTGCCTTCAGTGGCTTTTTCGGTACTTACCAAAAACGATCTTGCCACTCCACAAAAATTGTACCAGACTCACAGCGCACACACACATAATGTGAACACAATGATTCCACCAAGCCAGTGGCTTATCACAAAAGAGGAAATTGATTACCAGTGCTTGTTTCCAGACCAAAAAAAGATGGTTCTCCCAGTGGGAGCCTCACTTAGGCATAATGTCTATTAACAGCATAACATTACTGTGAACTGATACAAGTTTTCTCCACATTTGCTCTCTTAACAAGCCAAGCAATCAGTATTTGATCTATGATGATGACCCTGAGCCTACAAAAGAGAATGCAGACACACACCAACTGATGCTTAATGTTAACAGAAAATTAGGAAAACACTGCAGAAATTCACCCTGGAATCCATCCACCTTTAAAAAATGTTTTAAACATAAGTATATTGACATCTAAATACACACAGTAATTACAGCAGAATACTGTTACAACAACAACAACCGTAATTTAAAGCTTGACTCATTTAGACATATTCACAGCAACAAGTACATTGCAAACCAGTGAAACAGGCAATTTATTTATTTTTTTTCCCAAATTCATATATGTAGTGTAGCCTTGGCTGGAAAATTAGAAAATGAGACGGGAGATTTGCCGTCCCCGTGGAGGTGCCGATCTACATATAGGCAGAAGCCTATTTCTGTTATTCGTATTATGTCATTGTCATGTTCCGATGTTTTGCTTTGACCTTGCTAAAAAAACCTCTAGTGGCATCTTGTTCCCTTTCTATCTAAACCTGCCACCAGGACTCGTCTCTGGTAACAGAGTATGGCACAATGGCAGCATCAGAAAGCTACAATATTGAGCTGACACCTATCTATGATATCATCCACTCATCAGCTATAATACCTTTAAGGAATGCTCCACTAAAAATGTATCTTTTGAATATCTACACCAACTCTCACCGTCTTTAGGCTTGAAAGGTAGCTCTGCAAACAGCATAAACAGCTTCAGTCATTAAAGATTCACAGCGTTTACAGTTAATACCAATTGCTATCCTGTTTCATGTTGAAAAAGGTATCAAAACGATATGTAATGGAACCTATTCACTTTTGCTATCCACTATATATGTATGTATTATTACACGTGCTTCACAATGTTCACTAATTCACTAATTTCGACGTTATAACCGTGTCTCCTCTGGTGATACACAGTTATTAATGCAAGTAAAAACCTTGACTCTTTATCTGGACTATATTAAATCCTGGATGTCATCCATTTATCCTCGGTAGATCTGAAGTATAAAGACAAATAGGTTCTTTTTTTTGTTTATTTATCTCAACCTAGTTTCTGGCAAATCTCCCCTTACCTCATTCCTCATGTACATCCACGTTAATCTCTTTCATGTTTAAAAAAAATCGTTTCCTATATTTTGACAGAATTGTGTTAAGTTTTAATCTAGTGAAAGAGTTCAATGAATGGTGTAATAAGAACACCTGAATTATTGCTCTGTACATTTTGCGCAAGTCTGTTTTTTGACACAACCACTGGGGGGTGCCAAAGTTAGAAATTGTCAAATTCTACTGTATATATATAGTGGCTTTAATTTGATTAATGTTTGCTCTACAGTTTTTGCTTTATACCCCAGAGAAAGGAATGACTATTTATACCTATATCACCTAATTAAAATGTTCTGCCTTTAGTGGAACATTTGAAGAAGACCTTTTGAAAATCACTCCTCTTCGTCTGTGGCTCACAGTGCACGTTTTGAAAATTTGGTTTTTGAATTATTAAGCAGCTATAGGCATGTTGTTATTCGCTGTCATGCATTGAGGTTTTACTTGGTGCTTATAACCACAGATGACTTGAATATCTGTATAAGGACATGCATTTTACATGGCTTATGACTTAGTTGACTTCCGTCTTGGAAAGGAAGAAGGGCAAAGAAACGCTGGAGCATGGGAAATGAAAATGCTAGCCTTGTGGCAAAAGACTGAGCTACGGCATAAAAAGAGGACAGCTTAGGGGAGGAATACAGCGACAGTAGAAGAATTTCAAAGGCAGGAGGTCAAGAGCACTCTATTTTCAAGCTTAACATGGGGAATGGGTACAAGTTGGTTGCTATAACCCATATCAAGGGCACGTTTTTGCAAATGATAACCTCGCAACAAGAGGAGACTAAAAGAGAGAGCTTTTCTCAGCAAAAAATCACAATCCTTTTAGTCATATCAGGCCTGGAAATGTCTGCTCAGGATGCCTTTGCGCATGTGGATCTATGAACTGTATGACTATGTGCATGCATGTGAGCGCGCTTGTGTATATGACAAAGCACCTTCCCAAAGTACCCTTTTCACTACATCTCTCCTCTAAGATACAGTGAGGCACTTCATATTTGAAGCACTCAGTAAAAATTGCTGAAAGTCACGACATGACAACATTCACCATCACAGCTGTTGTGAAGAAAAAAGCTGTGACCTCCATTTTTTTACCATAATTGTACAGAGATTTATCTTTGAGATTTATTGGCTAATCATATTTTTATCTGCAATTAGACCATGACAAATGCTCACAAACACATCCAAATGAACTATTTCCATCCGTTTTGTGACTTAATTGTCATTGTCCTTGGCACTGCAGAGTAATCGCTAAAAATGCTCCCAGGGCTAAGTGGAAGATGCATCCAATTCATCTGGAGACTACAAGCAAATAAAACCACCCATTCTTTAATGACTCCTGCTTATATATGGTATATTACAGATGTAGTGTAGTTTTGGATATTAGAAAGACAAAGAGAGGTATTCTATGTGTGTCTTTGTAGGACGGAAGCTGTAATGTACATTATAACACTAAATGCAAATGACATACTGCAGGTTAATAGATGACACTAAATTGCAGTTGACACAGAGTAAGTACATATTAACTGTGAAGAAGATTGAGCCTGGCGCTGAAAAAAACACCCATAGAATATTGATATTCATGCACAGTGGTGACACGAGGCATACGTAATACAGAGCAGTTTAGCTTTGCAATGCTTAATCTGCAAGGAATTGAGATGGGAGCACTTTTTTTTATTTTCACCATCTGCTCTGCGTCTCTGCAGATTTTGCTGATTTATGGAACCCAGTGAGCCTGTGCTTGCTTCTCTGCTTTCCTTCCATTTCACAAATTTATGGCTTTGAATTAGGAACAATAGGAGCAGTGACAATCACCTTAACACCCCATTCCTTCTGTTGCTGGAGAGCAAGGCGGTTGGTCAGATAGGGAACTCTTGCCAAAGTCTTGTGATTAGCAATTCGTCAAAGGGTGAATTGGAAAGTAAACATCAAATTGGGAAAATGAGGTCAGTAAATTCAGGGATGGCATTGCATCAGAGTGCGCAGAGCAAATGGGGGTAGCAATGGCGAACAAAAATAACCCACTGCAGCTGGACAAAACCTCTCTCCACATAATGCCAGTGGTCCAGTCTCTTGAGAGGGCAGCAGCTGTTATGTATTTCTGTCAGAGAACCACCCCCCAAAATTTGCAAAAGTGGAAGGTTGTCATGAAAAGGTTAGGTGAAGCAGTATTAACAGTCAGAAAAGTGCTGGCAAAACATTTTCCTTTATCTTTCCTTTTTTTCACAGACTTTTTCCTGATATATATAAACATCTGGCAGCAGAAATTGCTCAAGTTTGACGGTTGTTATGAGTGCAAGTGGGGAGGGACGAGTTTGAGAGTGAAACACATTGTTCTGTTCAAGCTTTATCTTGTGCACACGCTGATAAAAATCCAGGATGAGAAAACAAGAAACATTTTGTTTCCCTACCAGAGTCCTATACCTCAGATACTGAAATAGGATGAGCAAATCATGCCCTCACCCTGATAAGGTGATACTTTCATCACATATGTCTGTACAATAAAATGCAGCTCCGCAATCCAATTGCAGTCTCACAGTTGCCTCGCAACAACACTTCATCAGACGTTACCCCATAGCACTGATAGTGAGATTTGAATAAAATGTTACGGACACAAGCAATTATGACAGATCAGTCACAGAAGGGAGAAAATAGGAAGGAGGAGCTGCTGTTTAATTCTGCTCGTAATTACAGTTAATAAATATATATATTAATGGGATCTGAGGTGAGCTTTGCCGCAGCTTCATTTAAATGCCTGTTATGTTTTTTTTTTTAATGCACAGATTGCATAGTTGCAAATGTGACAAAGAAAAACAAATGTGTGCATGCACGCAGACACTTAAGAGAAAACCAGGAGAGCATCTAGGGTGGATTTATATTATACTTTTCTTAAATTCACTTTCTAGGAGATAAACGCATTTAGACTCCCACTGAGACCTTCTTTTTCTCCCTGCTCATCCCTCCCTTTGGTCTAGACCTTCTGGGTCTATTCAGTGGAAACCATACAGTGGATAACATCACTTGACATTTACATGCATGAGCAAGGAAGAACTGCAGTGCGAACAGTGTCATTTACGTCCTCCCAGCAACTCCTATGCAGGCTCTTATTCATGTCAGAGGCTCCTCTGGGTGCATTTTGAGTGTGACCAGCTAAGAGAATGTAATTCGCTCTGGCGTTTTTGCCTTTAATCTTACATTGTTTCAGTGGAACATCAGAACAAGAGGTAGCATGCAAAATCTGTTAAGGTTGGATAATTTTGCCCCATTTTATTTGCCCCTCTAATGCCTTTGGAAAGGAAGGTGAGGGACAGCATATTCAAAACAAAGACTGTGCCCAGCGAGGTAAATCGAAGGAAAGCAGTCAGTGGTTTCTCATCAATAAAACCACAGAGTAATTAGAGAAAGCACTTGAAAGCCAATTTGCGAGTTGACAAATGATCAATCTTCATCTGTAACACAGTCACAGTAGCATACAGCAGCAGTGGTGGATGTGGTGACAAATGGCTTGCCTGTGCTAGCTGGCTAAAGAGGTAGAATCCTCCTGTTTTTTCCTATCTGCTCAAAACACCTTCTCCTGAAATGAGATGAACATAGGAGCAAATCACTACTGCTATGCTCTTTTTCACTTAATGTGTTTAGGAGACATGCTAGTGATAATCATTTCAGCTCTCCCATCCATAACTGTAATGAAAAGGTGTGCTCTGTGTTTTAAAATAACATATTGAAGGGAAGAATCTGCCATGTAAAAAAATAAATACAAAATCAGGTGTCCCAAGGTTTTATTTCTCTTGCTGCAGAATCCCTCATGAAGCAAATGAAATTCATTTTTATTTCATACTAAATTTAATTGCCCTTCGGCACTTAATTCATCTGAATCACACGCCCAAAAACCTTATACCTTTACCGTTGCTCTCATTCTCTGAAACCTTATTAATTAGTTTGCTTTATGACAGAGACAGCCCTTGTTTAGAAACATCTCATAAACCGCCCCCGCATTGCTGCTGTTCAACTGGGCAGCTATCAAATAAACCTCACAGCACACTCTTTGCGCTGCTTCACATGACCGATGCAACCGGCTCTCCTCTGCTGCTCCGCTCCCCGGCTTGCATTGATCCTTCCACTCCCAGAATAGATTTGGACACAATAATTCAGCAGCCAGGTAAATTGGAATAACTCTGACCATTAGTGAATTAGTTTGCTCTTTAAAATCAGCCATTGATCCCGGAGCTGAGCTGATTGGTTGCTGACCAACCAGAGAATTTAATTATCAAACAGAGTGTTGCTTGCTCAGCCATGTTTTCTGAAGGTCAGGGTGCCACTGCAGTCCTTTTCAGAGAAACGACAGGACTGAGGCGAGAGATTTGGGGGAAAAAAGAATCCAGTACAAACAAAGTTAGCCAAGGCCGGCCTTCCCATACCTCTGTTGCTTCCCAGCAATTGCAAGTGGCAAACCATTACTACGCCTTTCCAGACATGGCTGTGAGCTGTGCAATAATAATTCTCAGAATTCAGATGACACTGGTTTGGCATATTTAGATGCAACTCTGCTCTCTCTCTCTCTCCTCATTCTGTCATTCCCTTGCATCAGTCTCACATAAACCTTTAGTCCCATTGAGTTCATATTAATATGACTAAAATAACCCAGAGGAGTATAAAAATTCATTTTTAGGCTGTCAGCCATCCATAACCTTACGTCAAAGGTTTTGCCTCAGTACGCTCATTATACCTGTATCACTGGGAATTAATGTGCTCTGAGGCAGTCATGCTGGTAACAGTTCAGAGAGAACTCCATCTACTTATATCAGTACAGTACCATTGACAAATAATGTATAAAATAAATACATTTGGGTGACCAGGTGTCATACACGCAAGCAATGGATAGATGAATAGCGTAGAAATGCATTATATCTGCTCTAATTCCCTTGAGTTTACCTGTCTCCCTGCAAAAGCCTTCATTCTACCCTGATCTCTTGCCTCCCTGGGATTTAGAATACAAATAGGGAGAACAAGCCTCCCCATTCTTATGAACTTTATAGAATAAAGAGGGACACTTAGGGCCCCACACAGGGGAGAGAGGAATTGATTGGCAAAGCTAGTGACGGGACCAGAATTGAGATTGAATCCCCTTGAATGAACAAGAATGGAGGAGGAGTTGCGGCATGAATAAGGCTGTTTAAAAAGAGGATAGAGAAAACAAGCCTCCCTTGTCCTGTCTTGTGATTTCCTGAAGCAGACATCCTCCCCTTTTTACCCTGCTTATTCAAGGGTAACGTGATCCACACTCTGTCTCTTCCTCTCTCTGTTTCACTAATCCACTCTGCAAATAACAGTAATCTGCAAATAACAGAAGATAAAGAATATTTTTGACATACCACCAAACAAATTTGTGCAATGCATGTGAGATTTGGGTTCCGTGTGAGTTATGATCTCATGCAACAACAGGACACAAATACCTCAGGATGGAGTGGAGTGGAGGGGAGTCCACAACATTTGGTGCATTATCTTTTGTCAAGTAATCAAACAAAATGTAATTTGTTACTGTCAACGCATTACAAGGGAATTATTGGACCAGCCCAGACCTTGGACCAGTGTTTTATGATGAAATGTGCAGTTTTTATAATAAAATATATATGTGTGTGTGTACATATATATATATATATAATTTACTTGGAATGGGATAGTGGGGTAGATCCCCTTTGAGATATTAGTTGTTTGCTCCGCAGCGTCTGCCATCTAACATTTTCTCTTATGGCAGTAGGCTCCTGTGGGTATCACTCTCTCATCATAGTGAGGTCGGCCTTAAAGTCCAACTGAAATCACATTTAGTCATCCCTTTTTGTAGTAAAAAATAATGTCAACTTTAAATGTATTGTTGATTGTTTTTTATTTTTAAAACAAAGAAAAAATGTCTGGGGAAATATCAGAAATGTATAAATAAAGTTGCGCTGTAGCCTACATGCCATGGGGAAACAGCGTGTTGTTAGTAGTATTGAACAGTAAGGACCACACCAGCATCTAACCACACCAAAGTGACATTGGTAGGTCTGTTTACATGCTGTTTAATGTGCTGCAGCTGAGCAGCTAATTAGCTATTTAGCCTGCAAACTGATGTTAGCAGTGCACTTTTCCCCAGTGAATGTTTGTTTGGTTGCTCGTTCAACAAGCTAAGGTGCAGGACAAGATGTGTGTTCATGTTTGTAAGTTAGATAAGAAGTGGACTTTGGCAGGAAAGCTAATGTGGGTCTTTGTTCAAAATCTGAGGCTCTGTGCTGTCTGGCTCAGTGTGACCATCTCCTCTGCCTATGATAGAACGCTGACATTACTGCTTTATGCAAGATTTGATTGGCTGTATTGAAAGTCTCCCTCTACGTAGATGGATAGCGGAACGATATTCTGTCAAATTAATGCAAAACTAGGGGGTTCCATCATGAAACCAAAAAATATATATTTCTCCCTTTTGGCTTCTGATTTTTCTCAAAGGAGAACACAAGACAAGTGATTTACAGAGCAGATGTGTATGCTGTAGCGGACAAAAAAAAAAGCAATTTAATTCCAGTTTGACTTATCCCTCTTAAGGAAGCCATTTCCTTTTTGAACATATCAAATCCACTTCGGCAGGGATCAGGGAAGAGCAGGGCGCCATCATCCTTTCAGTGCCGCACTGCTCTTCTTTCTCTAACCTACTCTGACCTTGATGTTGGTCTGACACTGGCTACTGTAGCTCCTCATGTGTAACCGAGTCATTAGGTGTACTGTTCTCAAAACATGCAGAAAATGTAATTTTTTATGGATTTTTATTTTTTGAAAGTTCTTTGTGAACAGTTTTTCAGTAGGTGACAACTTTTTAATTAAATATACATTTGTCCAATGTTAAGACAATTTAAGAAAGTCTCATCAAATCCAGGATGTTTTGTTACTATAACTTGTTTGCAGTTTCTCACCTGAAAGATACAATGGCTGACTTTGTTAATAGCACCCCCAAGTCCCTAGATTTCCTCCCAAAACATTAACGTTGAGGCCAATTAGAAAACCTCCAACCCCGTAAACATTGTGCACTTAGTTTGAGCTAGGTTTTGCAGATGCAGTCACATCCTCAGTACCAGTGAGGGACTGGCTATAGTGGATGGCCCCCATCCATTTGTTAAACTGTCCCTGTGGTTCTCAGCCAAATTATTTGGCTGTCCTTGCAATGACATTGAACTCTTTCCTACATCGGACAACAGTTCTCGTAGGACCTGGGCAACAATTATTAACCAAATGTGTTATCTCCTCCCAAGCTAATTTAACATTATCTGCCCTCAGTGGCTTATTTACAGTTCTGCACATTTGCTCTTGGTGAGTCAGCACTTCTTGCACGTGAACATCAGTATATTCTTGAGAGAAACTTTTTTTTTTATGGTAAATGCTTCCGACTTCTCTGTAACTTCCATATTTAAACTCAAAGAGCAGCATTGCGTAGAGTCTGCATCATTTAAAGGGAAGAATAAGAGTGTATCCGATTCCTAATCGCAGCCCATTTCCAGGTGTGCAGCCGGTGCACTGCACCCCATGGCTCCAACCTTCAAAATACCAAAGGTCCACCCCATGTGGCAATGATTCAGTAAAACGGGGCCCTGTGATGTGGGCATGCAGTACATTCATTTTGATTAGTCCATCAGCCTTTCTTCTAATAATGACATGTTTTCTAACTACAAAAAACATTTTTCACCATTATTAAATAAGATAAATGGGATCTTTTTAATACTGAGAAAATATTTCACATAAAAAGATGACAACATCCATGTCAGAGTGGCCATGATGACTCATATTTGTCCAGTATTCCTCTTTATCATTTGGTGCTGTTTGTTGATCAGAGTCCCTTTTTATCTAGCAATAAATTTTGGTTTAAGGTGTGATAATGTTCAGTCGCAAAACTCACAAAGCAAACAAGCAGAAAATCTGGCATGAGATGAATGCCATTTCATGGCAATACAAGATAGACATACATTAATATACAAATAGAAACTTGGCTTATAGAAAGAAGCACTGGGATTTTACTCTCATCATGTGGCCATATGAATGTAAATGTATTCACTGGAGGAAGTTTCAGGGATTTAGACAGCAATGACGCCTCAGAAGGTGGAAATGCCGAAGCCCCTGGGTCAACTGCATATGGTAGTGGAGCAATCAAGAGCACACACTACTAACTTTAGGGTTAAGGTTCAGTATATAATTGTAAAAGTGAGGGTCAGAGTTAGGGGTTCAGTAATGAATGTAATAAATGGGGTTTTAAAGGGCATGTAGAGGTAAATAGCGTGTCCGAGAGAGTTCTATTTTTCAAATTGTGACCTTATTTGTTTGATATGGCCTAAAAGTACAAAATAAAATAGTGCAGTTTAGTCAGTTAGTTAGATTTAGTCATCCACCAATGAGCTTTCCTTACCAAATGTAACAAGTTTAGCAATGGTCTATCAGCACAAACGTTTATGAACATGTGCAACAGTTACTCAAACACACTATTTTTATTAATTTTTGTTATCATTTTTTTCTTGGAAAATCAACCAATGAAGCAGCCATTATAAACCAATTGTTATCGTTTTTTATTCACTGACACATTTGCTCAATTTTCATATTTTCATTCCCCATCCCCATCTTTGCACAAAGGCATATTATTATCAATCCCCTTCTCAGCATCGTCCCTCTCTATCAGATTATGTATTGTTTCATTTTGACAGCCAAGCTCAAATTAGTTTTATGTAATTAGCCTAAAACAGGCCTGTTAAGTACACTGTCATATTTTGACATTGCCACTGAGTATCTGGTTGATGGGGGGGAAAAGAAAACTTGTTTTCCTTCAGTCATATATGCAATTATAGCTGAAATACTATTCTCAGTTGATAGTTGAAATTTCATTACAATCAGTTTTAAGAACTGATTATACTTCCAATATGACAGATTATAATTTGTTACACAAGTAGAGCTATTCAAATTATCCCAGATTGTTCCAGGTCCTTTGGCAAGTAGGTGAAGCAGTGTTTAAATAATAATACGGAATTCATTTAAGGCATCATAAGAAGCTGACACTAATTTTAACCGTCATGTGACAAAAAAAAAAATCTCCCTTTAAGTATGCTATTGTGATTTCTTCAACTTTTGAAATCAGGCAGTTCATCATCTATTTAACAGGAAAAGATTAGTCCCATTAAATTTTCCCTGCTCTTTTATGATATGTTATTGTCTAATAAACCATGAAAGGGGGTAGAATTTTTGCATACAGTAGCACTTGATAGCACACTGCTGGGTTCTCCACGGCCAGGGGCCAAAGTTCTTAAATGTAATTACTGATGAAAATCGTTTCCTTATCAGTAACTAAGAGACATAATTTCACTGCCAAGTGAATAATAATGTTCACAGTCAATGCACAATGAGGGAATGTATCATTTTGATGTTCTGTTTGAAATGGTAAAATGTTTTCAAGATTTTTTCCCCCCCGTTTTTTTTTCCCATTAAGCAGGACATGATGTTACTGTAAATGTACTTTTTTCAGTGCAATAGAGTTGTGGCTTTTTACTTTAAGATTATTGCAACTGGAAATAAATGGGAGATTATGCTGTAATGTATAATATATGTATATTACTGTTCTTAGTGCGAGTTACATGTACTTTATTTTGCCCAATCCAGGCAGTGTAGGTGTATATTATCTGCTGCCTCTAGGATTTTTAAATAAAGAAGCACCATTAATCTGGCCCTCTTCTGTTTTTAGATGACCTGTTCCTACAGACTGCTACTTTGCTGATCTGTGTGTCCAGTCTTTCTTAAATGCATTGTCTCAAAAATAAAATATTTATAGAGCACACGATCATGTCTAGTATTATAGTGCCATTGTGTAATTTTAAGGGCAATAATACAATTGTATTAATCATCCCTACTAGCTTTAGTGGAACCAAATTGAGTTCTTATTTTGGATTTGATGAAAAAGGCAGCATTTTGTACCACATTATTTTTAACAATTCATGAAGTCGCAAGTCAATAGTTGAAAGTTTCCTCCAGCAGTAATTGACACCACTGGGTAAAGGGAGATGGTGTTCTTCCACATTAGTGGCTGGGTGTCATAACATATCATAAAGCAGTCTTCTAACCTTGTCAGAACTTATCATGACACCAATTAGCTGAAAAAAAAGACAGCCACACAGCTCAGGGTGTACTACATGCTCATCTGCAAAAGGGTAACGGTCCTTGTATGGAGAGGCACAATCTGTGTGGCTTTCTGAAAAACTCCAGGGAGGCATGAAGGGTGAACAATCTGAGAAAGAGCAGAAAATAAATACACATCATGTCACACACAAGTGACAATGACAAGGGCACTATCTTATTTGTTCAGTACAACACAATTAACCTAACTCTATGACATCTTCTTGTACTGCTAAAATAGACTTTGTCATGTAACAGCTCTCTTTTTCTATGTCTTCCTCCCTCCCTCCTTCCCTCTTCTTTTCTCTCCCATCAGGTCTCCACATAATGGAGCGAGAATGAACAGAGAGCGGCTTAAAAAAAAGCATGAACTGGAGGTTTATTGAGGTCATCTGCTTCCTGTTTATATGGGACCATATAACAGTTCAGTCTTCCCGCCAGGACCCGTTGGCCACTGAACAACATGTCACCAAGCAATATGACTGGCTCATCTCTGACCGTGGACCTTTCCACCACTCTCGGAGTTATCTGTCCTTTGTGGAAAGATTCCGCCAAGGATTTACGACCAGATATAAAATTTATAGGTGAGTTCACTTTCAGCCTGTGTACTGATGCCACACAGGCTTTTTAAGAGACCGTCTGTTTTAATGGTTTTTCTATTTTGAGATTTTAGTTGCAAAAAGCTGCACTATGTACATTTTTAACCTATTAAGTGAGTATTTTTTTTATATTTACTTGCAGCCACTCACAGCACTGTAAACTTCCTTTTCTTAGATTAATGAAGTGGTCTGCTAGGACTGGTATTAGTCAGCTTGTTAGTGGTACTGTGTTTGCAGTTACTGCTGTTATTGACAGATAGTATTGGCAGTGTACGGTATGAGAAGCGCTTCCGAACTGGTAAACAAATGGCAATGGTTTGATATTTGTACACATTTGAACAATTCTCCAGCTATTTACTATTTCACTTCCATAGAATTAGGAGACTTGCGAGAGACAAACAAAAGAATGGTCAAAATCTGGGCAGCAGAGACCGGGATATCCTGACTTTTAGTCATAAATCCAAATCCAAGAAGAGTGGATCCCACGCTTTCCATAATGCAATTCAAATGTGTTCCTGTCTGGAACTTGCATGTCTTTCAAACTACATGCCCTAGTTTGTAATACAGCCAAGATAACCCTATGCCAAGATACCCATCACCAGGGTTATTTTTTCAGCCTTTCGGAAAGACACGAAACAACTGTTTTCACAGGTAAGAATGCCCGTTTTATTAGTCAAACTACGAGTTTCACAGTGCCAAATTGGTCACCCCTGACCATTTTAATTGGGTATTGTGCATTTTTTGGCAAATAATATTATGACACATTAAGATGAGTGTAAATTATTCACTACGAAAAAAAAAAGGGTTCAGGGCCCATAATGTGTTAAGTCACATTAAGCTAGAAGGAATAAATCATATTTGATTTATCCATTCCCGTACTTTTCAATTTCACACATATCAAAATACATAATAACAACTTCACATACTATTACTTGTTGTTCTCATTTTTTTATGCTTACCCTTAACTGTATTAGGACCATTACAGATACTTCTGACTTTAAATCACTGATCACTGATTTGTGTTAATGCTCAACTTTTAACTTTTTCTTCTGTACTTGCTACCAAATAATACAGTCTGACTTTCAATAATTGCAACATGGTTTATATTTTCCACCTTAAATTTTGCTTTGCAGCTTTCCATTGCACATCTCATATGTCACATACAGAGGTAGAGGTAGAGAAATTAGATAGCTAGATACCCTCTTTCTCAGAATGATGTGCTTTGATTTCCTTGCATCCCTCTGCAGTCTGCTAACTCAGAAGTAAAGAAAGACTGAGAGAGAGAGTATGAGTATAATTTGCCACATTCCTTTGTCAGTTCTTTCACAGTTTCAGAGTTTGTTCTCTCTCTCTCCCTCTCTCTCCCTCTCTCTCTCTTCCCTCCGTCTCTTTCTCTCTTCTGTCTCTCTCTCTCTCACGTCCTTCTCTCTTGGTAACTTGCCACAGCCCTCGGTCCCCACTGGCTTTCGTGCCTTGATATTGTCACATGAACAGTAAACAATGCATTTGCATAATGTGTAACTTGACAGAGTGGGATGTTGCACAGAGACATGAATCTCAGAGGCAGAACTGAAGCCGCTTTTCACAGACACTGTACCGCTGTTGAGTGCTGTCTGTGATGCTGCAGTGATTTATTAAAACAGAGAATGTGTGTTTGCGTGTTGGGTGCTGCTGGGAACGTTGCTGGGCCCAGGTGGCTCCTGCTGTTTCTCCCTTTTATCAAACCATTAGTGGCATCAAATTCAGCCGACAGTGCTAGATATCCCTTTCCTCGTGAGACAATTAAATCTTTACATTAAGAGTGTGAAATGTATTTCTCGTTAAAAATTAAATGACAACAATCCATATTCACGTCTGCCAGACATCTGCAGAACTGTAAGACAAAGTAAAGTTTGATAGATTCCTTTTACTTTGGTAGCTATGTTCTGAGTGATTCCCCACAAATAATGCCTTTGAACATATCCAGTACAATAATATACAGTATACACTGTACAATAAAGGGCAGTGTACTGTGTGGCTGTGTTAGTGGATTAAATGAAAGATGCTTTTGAACATGAAATACATTTAGTGAATAATCATACAGTATTTGAGACAAGGGTGTGAAATGTTCTCCTGAGGGTTCAAGTGTTTTCCAAGGATTTTCATCCCAACCTGGACCACCAGTTAATTTTAATGATTAGTACATCTTCAACCAGAGAGGGGGAAGAAATCAGTGACATCAGCTGGTGTAGTGTTTGGTTGGAATGAAATCATACATACCCTTGGTCCTCTTTGGCACATGATTGCCCAGCCGTACTCTACTCTAACCAGCAATGAGAACTGAATCGCTTTGTAAATTTCCCCAGGGACCTTCTCTGCCTCGACGATTTAGTGGTGGAAAGTGGTTGAATCAGATTTGCAGAGAGACAAAGCATCCATTCCTTTCGGGTTCTCTTATCATGAGAGATTATCCCGGAGGCACGCTGCGTGGACAATGCCAACCTGATCAGCAACAAACAAATCTGCCCCATCTTTAATAACATGGGCACTGTGCCTAATTTGAAGGGTAAACACAGATTTAGGAAGTGCCAGCCTCTTGTCTAGTGCTCTGAAAAGGTCACAGTCGCTTGAAGGGGAAAGACACACCACAAGGCACCAATTATCCTCTCCCTCTAGACTTATGTCTCTTAAAAAAATTATTGTGTGTGTTTTGTATAAGAAATCATCACCACTGTGTCACTGCTGATTGCAATCTTCAAACTGGATTACTTTTTTCTTTCCTGTTATCATATGCATAAGTGTACATTTCCTGTATGGTATTCATCAGTCACAAGAAAGCCACTTTCACTGCTGGCTGCATACTGCTCTCGTATCAGACCTGCAACTGAATAATGTGTATCAATGTGTGCTTCAGTTAGTGGTGAAATTCGATGGCCTATTTTGCTCACACTAGCATCTCTCGTTCTGTTGCTTGTACTCTATTATGGGGTCGAATGTGTTTCAGATGATGCGTGCTCTCTCTTTGGTCTTTGTTCGCAAAGCTCTATCTCAGGTTCTTGTGTGCCTGAGTGAAAAACCAATATAAATGCAAATCTGGTAGCCATTAATGCATTTTAAAGGCCTCAAATCAGCATTGCACTGTAATGAAAGAAGCGACATGGGGGTTGTTATTTAGAATAAAAATATTTATGAAAAAGAATAGCTCTGATTGATCACACATTTAAAAGCCATGCTAAAGTGAATGAATAGAGAGGGTTGATAGAGCTTGTCATTGGACCAGGGCTCATCAAGACCTCAGCATTTATTTAAGGAGTTGAACAAAACCCTGCAATGACCTGTGGAAAGATAATACTTGGAAATGAAATTCAAGCAAACATGTTGTTCATGGTAATAACAGAAATAGACCAATTTTGGACTTTAATTAAAAAAGTTACACAAAAAAATATCTTGTTCAGATTGACTTCATGCTTGCAAAGCACTAACAGAATCAGTTAAAATATGTACGCTCTGTAAATATGATAATGTAATGTATAAGCTAAGTGGCTGACACAGACAAAGGGAAATTGAGCCATTTTCTGTTTAAGATAGTTGCAAAGCCAGTATAATATCTGTTATCTACTAAATTACAGACTCATTAAAACCTTTGAAGATTGCTTGCACATGCATATGTTACCAAAATGGCTATAGCTCTGCTCAAAGAAAAAAAAATGTTAACACTGTGATTTTCTTTTTGATATTTCTCTTTAATCGCATGCCTCTCCTCATCTGAGACAGATCCTCCTTTGTGTTACACAAAAACTAGGAATGTTATATTAGCTTCAGTAATATATCAGTTTATCTCTGCTGGCCTACATTTCTGTCTCACTTTATTCCATATTGGTCTGTTATGATGATACAGCAGTAAAAGTAGCTTTTTATATGAGTAATGTTACATCAATTCCCAACACAAAAATAAACATTACACAGTTACTGAAGCTAATAGCTGGCTAGCTAAGAAGTCACGATAAACAGCCTCTGCTGCACAGTTGTGCTTAAAATGACATTGACAAAATTGGTACACTATATAAAAAATACATGACCATGTTGAGTTTTAATATTTCAGTCAATGTAAGCATCATAAACTTTCAATAAAGTATTAGAAAGAGTAGAGACTTAATTAATTGTATTTATAAATATGCATTTTCTGACTTTAGAACTAATAAAGGGTGAATTTGGGTGAAAATCAAGATATTAATGTACAATTTTATTCTTTTTGACACTTTGTTCTATTTGGTCAGTTAAAAAAAGAAGATGAATACTACTCTCATCTACGGTAAATATAAAGCTACTGCCAGCAGCAGGTTAGCTTAGCTAAGCATAAAGATTGGGAACAGGGGAAACAGCTAGCCTGGCTCTTTCCTAAGGTATAAAAATCCACCTACTGTACCTGCACCTCTAAAGCTCACTAAATAACATGGTATATCTAGTATGTTTAATCTTTACTATCTCCTCTCAAAGCATTGTGGGATAGCAGGAGTACGACTGACCAGCTATGCGAAAAAAGGAAGGGGTCAAAAATTGAAAATATTAACTTTATGCAAATGAGTTAACATGCCCACAGTGACGAGAAAGACGTGGCAGAGGCGATCTTACGATATTTCTTCACTTCTAGTTGGTCTCCACCACAAGGACATATCCCATTCATTTAGATGTCTCTTTTGAGGTTTAAAATAAGCAGTTGTTCTTTAACACTCAACTTTAATAGATGTATTTCCACGGAATCTATGATCACTGTCATAATTTGATATTTATAACATGGATATCCAAAATTTACCTTTGTCCTCCAGCTAGCTCCATTCCTACATGAAACCAGTGTTTGATGCAGGGTTTGACAGGCATGACATGGTTATATTTAATGCACATTATGCATATATCTGTAACTGAACATTTCCTTCATGATCTTAATTATTCCTAACTATAATCAGTCCACAGACAACCACTTGATCAGCACTAAACCTTGAATGAATAATCTGCAGCTCTAATTTGCATGTGCAAACAACTTTTATTCAGTCTCGAATTTAAACTGTTCATCAAACAGATAGCCCTGCATCTTGAGACTCACTTCACCTTTTATTCCAAATGTTTTATTCTCATTTTTCTTATAATTTATGTGCATAGTGTCAGTCTTTTGCATTGATGTCATTTCTTAACATTCTTTAATGAACAACGTGCAATGACAAAACACATTGAGTTTCCTCATGTGTTCAGTGTGGATGTGTCTGTCAGTGCTGATCTGGGCCCCATTTGTTTTAAACAGAAACAAGGTGTAACATTTGTCCGACTCAGGTCTTGAATTAGTTTGGATGAGCCATCTGTAATTGGATAGAGCGAGGGAAGGCGGATTTGATGTAGTCGGCAGATTTGCTGAGAGAGGCTGCAGCAATGTTTAATTCAGCAGGCTGTAGCCAAAGGAAGAGGAGAGAGGCAGTCAGGAAGTAAGGGGGGATGAAACAGACTGTAGAAAGAGGACAGAGACATTGAGAGGTCTGAGATGCCATTAGGCAGTGAGACAGGAAGGTGCTAAAAGTTTGTGATAAAGAAAATATATATAAATGCTAGAGACATGGAAGGGGGTCCGCTGAGTTCAGTATCAAAACAAGGAATAGGGAAACAGACAGGTACACTGGCAGTGAGGTCATAGTCAAGGTGAGGAGGAGCCGCCTAACAGAGGCATTGGAGTGACTCAGATGACTCACAAATACCATGTACCCAAGTGCACCTCTCTCTCACAAACAAAAAACAAGAAAAGCCATCTATTATTAAAGCTTTGCTGCATCTCATCATAGCTATGCTTAGAAAATCACATGTTTATCATCTGTCAAAGTGTTTTGACTAAAATCCAGGACTTAAACAAGGATTCTGGGCACAACTCGAAAATTGCATACTATTTAATTATTTTTATTCATCCACCTACTTATCTACCACTAGTCGGTGGGTGACACAACATTTTTTTTTTTTCAGCAATGAGAGGGTGATAGGGACAGTCTCTTTTGGATGAACATTGTGGTGGAGTCAGCATAAATGTGGAATAGAGGCATTGACAACAACACTACTACATTAATAACAATGCCACTCGCAATAGACTTAATACTGTTTCATCTTCTAATATACAATATAAGCTCACATTATTATTTATTCCCTATCTAAATTAAAGCAAAAATATACTTAAAGAAAGAACACAATGATAAATCAGCACAATTTTCCATTAAATGACACCAAAGGTTATTATGTATAACTTGATAATATTGTAAGTGAAAGTGTAAGTGTAAGTAATATCAGCCAAAAAGTGAGTTAACTATAAACATTTTCTTTCTCATGTAGGCTATATAATGCTTTTTAGCAGTCGACTTGGATTTCAGGAAGTTAGGTGTTCCCAGCAGCCCTTGAACACAGCGCATATAGTCACAAAAGCATTGCCTGACCTGCCAAGCTCAACCTGCATTCTTTAAAAAGTTGTTACGGCAGAGGCTTTTGCTGTTAAACTTATATGTTTAGAGCATTTTCTAAGTGATACTGTTGCGAGGGGATTGTGAAATTTTTGATTAGATGACTCATTAACATGCTGTCACCCAAGAGGATGTTGGCTGTCACCTCATGCTCTGGCAGCAGACATGAATTCCCATTTGCTGACTGAAGCAGTAACCACTTCCAACACTTGGATTTTGAGCACTCGCCTCGGCCAATCAGGCAAGCTGAAATTCCAGCACAGCTTGAGTGATTTTTTTTTTTTTTCTTAAAAAAAAAATTACATGAGAGACCTAAAGTGTGTGAATAATGTTTGCTGTGGGGCACAGAAAATATCACAGACATAATGACATGGACACATGAAGATCAAATCAAACTTGTAGTAGCATTTGTGCAAGATGATACATTTACTTCACATTGGAATAAAATTGCCATTTTATCTCTGCATCTTTCTATTTTACACACATGGAAACAGACACACATACACAAAACACAATGTTATCCTGGGGCTACACTGCAATTACAATCAATGGAGCAGTGCTGATACTGGGTGTTGATCTGCATTTCTCAGCAGTGTAAGTTTGGGAGAATCAACAGGGGCTGATCTTGGGAGGGAGTCCATGCCACTTCCTTTCTCCTACCTAGTGGTAAAAAGCCCCTGCTGTGGGATGACTTAATTACTGGCAAGGAAGGGATGGTAATTAGAGGAGAAACAGGAGGCTAGAAGAAACTGTCAGGGTTAAGTACTGTCTAATTCAATGCGTGGGATGCCTATGCCACTCTCTTGAGACTGGCAATACAACATCACCACAAGAGCAACAAGCTCTGAAGAAACGATGCTGTAGCAGCCATGTCTCATATTACCATTTCTGTGATGTGGTGATCCAAGTTGCTAAATCATACTAAATATTCCACTGAAGTGAGTCCTGCATTTTCAAGAAAGATATCAAAAAGGTGCATATAATGCTGATGAAAATCCTATCACATTGGGCAGCACACTGCTGGCCATGAAATTAATACAGAAATATACACTATTCACTGACTACAGTTACTGATTTTGACTTTTAATCCACAAAAGTAAAGCCCAAGGACTCACCCATTGCTCTCTATTAACTATTATTTAGTTAATATTTTATGTTTTAAAGATGTTGTCAACCCACGCAGGTGGTTTTATTTTAGCTGATTAGACCTTGTTTCAGGTTAAGGTTAGGTGGAGCTGAGGTCTGCAAATTCCATATAGTTAACAGAATCAAAGCTGTTAGTTGTGTTAACCTAATAGGTACAACACAAATAATATAGGAGGGTCAGGGTGATGTCAGTCACGCATGTGTCAGTGTACACTTCAAAGTCTTGGGTCTAATCAGGTCTAATCAGGCAAACTAACTGAAAACACCTGTGTGGGTGAACTGTGCAGAGGCTTTAAGACAGAAAACCAGGTAGACCTAGCAATATTCTAGTTCTAAATTATATGGGCAAACAAACTAATAATAATATGTTGGCCATTATGAAGAATTATGTTTCAGTCAGAGAGACTTTTGTTTATAGCAAATGGTTATACTGTTATATTTGGCAGAAAAGGCTCTGCTATTTGGGGGTGCTCTTGGGATTCTGCTGAGAGAGCTAATCCCCCTTGATAAACACATACATGAACATAAAGTCTTAGTTAAGTCAACAATACGAAATACTATGTAAGGTGGAGGTTGGGGTGGTGGAGGGAACTGCAGCAGCAAACGGCACTGGCATGAGCATGATCATCAGAGTAATCAGTGACAGTGTCAGGTTAACATGTCTGCGCTATACACCTGCATGAATACAACTGGACTTTGCTAGCCAAACAGCTGTGAATAAGCCAGTCATTGTAAAGCATACTGCAAACAGCTGATGCCGATCAGCCAAAACAAGCGCAACTTCAGTGCTCTGCCTGAACACTATGCTTCAATTTGCAAGTGGATAAATTTGACCAATAAGTGATCATTACTTTTATTTCACAAAAATAATAACACAAATAATTAAAGGTCAAATTAATCACATAAACAAAATCGGAGACAAAGATGCAAATGTGGGTTGAGACATTTACAAATTCCTAAATATTATTTAAAGGTCTAAAAATATATTAGCTCGGAATATGTTCAGTCCCAGAGTCAGTGCACAGCATCTCTGCTGAACACCTCAGCAGAGGTGTCTTTACTCTCTTACTTCTCTGTCCTGCAGTCAGTGCACTGCTTTGGTGGTTTGTGTGACCTACACAAACACAAAGAGGTTTATTCTTGGCCTCCCGCAGAACATCTGAGTCAGTTCACTTCCAGCAAAACACTGAAAATGTTGGGGATGTTATCCTAGCTGTGTTAGAAATGTAGTGTATGACAGGGTCTCCTGCACTGTAGGAATTCAGAAAGGTTACTTGTCCAAAATTTATTTCAATAGGGCTTTTATATGATATCTGGCTCAACATGTTGGCCGTTTACCTGCTAGTGTGGTGATCCAGTGGATACCTCACCATTGGATGTATGTATTTATTTGCTAAGTAGCTTTTTTGTTTTGTTTTTTAGAATTATGAAGTCGCAGATATTTAAAGTTATAATCCTTAATATTTCACTCTTGGTTGATTTGGCAACACCTGTGGTTACTGGTGATATCTGCGAGTGTGGTTTAATACTACAGGTTCGAGAATTCTAGGAGCAGCAGACACAAGCAGCAACTTTGGCAGAAATACAACTGAAGAGCAACTGGTATATCTGTTTATAGTGCAGCTAAATGAACTAACATTGTAGGTAAGCAAAGGTAGTCAATTTGAATCCAGGGCAGGAATGGCAGACTCGCCCACTAACAATGAAAACTACTACATAGAAAGGTATTAAAGAATGTAGATACTGTACATGAAAGGCTATTGCTGAAAATAGAAAAGGCCAACCATAAATTAAGATTTGCATTAAATAAAAACCCTTTTTGATGGATGTTAAGGATTATAACTTTAAAGATCTAGTAAATCATTGGAGAGAAACACAATTGCCTGCTTATTATGGAATAAATTAAAAACTACAATAATCACATGGGTTCACCATTGGCTTTTGTAGTGTTAAGTGTGGTATTCAGTTTTTTTCACCTATTAATTTGAGTTGTGCCATATTGACCCAAGACTAATAGGGTTTTAAAGCAATACAGAAATTTTCCTTTATCTCATTTTCAAACAACATAATAACACATATGGTTCATGTTTGATTAAACCTTCCATAATGGATCTGTATTGTTTTCAGCTGACATAGATACCATATGATAAGATAACCATAGAAACTCAAGTGACTTGTGTCTTTGTCAGAGAGACTCACAATAGGGCTTGAATGAAAGCCAAGAATGTACACTTTAACATGATATTGAACATTTAATAGTAAAGCATTAATCAATGTAATTTAATTGAGCCTAAATAAGGACCAGCTTTAAAAGTTAAAATTAGAACTAGATTTTGCCATCTTTAGTGGTACAGACAAGTCGAATATTGGGATTATTGTATTGTAGGAGGTGTGTAACATGTGTGCTCGTTTTTTTACATGTTCTTCACAGAGAACGAGCCAATGCCATAGTGATTCAAGTTGAAAAAAATATGTATTACATAATGTTTCTTTTATTAAAAAGTGTACAGTATAAAAAGGGAGTTTCAGAAAGAGGGCACAGAGTTAGTCAGCCTGATATCCTCAGGAAGGTTGTTCTGATCTCTAGGGGCTCACACAGCAAAGGCCTGATAAGTGGGTTTAACAAGTAATGACATGTTTCTCATTTTCAGCAGCAATGATTAGATTACCATTGCCGTGTTCATGCTTGTGTCCACTATAACACTTATGACATGATATCTAAAGCTAAAGTATTGATTTCAAAACTACTACTTATGTACTTGCCAATTAATGGTCAAAAGCAGCTATGGAAGGCCAGAGAGGACACTACAGATGGTTCTCTTACTTCTGTATCTTATTATCAGTATAACAAACAGGTTTTCTTAAATATAAATTGAATTTAATCAGAAGAAAACTGTCATTTGGTTATCTTTACAAAACAAGCTACCTGACTCCTGAAGTTTGAATTTAAACTAATATCGATTGTTGAGCATGACAGTTCATTCTTGACCTTGAAAACAGCAGTTGATAAAACAATCTCAGTCAACCGTCCACTTACTTGCTTGCTCTGCTCTCTTGATCTGGAGTGTTTGACCATTACCACATTAGATAGTTTTCTTGACTAATAATTTTGTGATCACACAAAAAATTACAAATAATTACCCACATGTCCTCTTTGGCCTTCTGCATTTGATGATGACTTGAGATTGAATGGAAAGTCCCAAAATGTATCACATTGCTCTGTAGTGAATATGTGACTTTAAGAATACAGCAAATCTCAAATTGGATAGTAAGCATCCTTTTTTTTTGAGAGGTGTTTTTCAATACAGCTTGTAAAGAACACTTGTATTGGCTGTCTTGAATTTGACCTGCATCCAATGGTTTCTTTTTGTGAGGGAACTATCGCTCTCCAAGGTGCTGAAACCTATCCTCAAACGTCTTATTTGCCTCAGCACTCTTCACAGTTTTTCAACAAGTTGACAAAACAAATTCGTGACCATTTTATTTATCTCTATCTTAGACAATATTTTTTTTTTCCTGATTTGATATCATCACCATATATAGTACCAGTAGTATGACACTGCGGAAGTAATTTGGATATCCTTGAATTAAAGAGAGTGATGTAAATTGTAAGAAGCTTTTTATTTCAGTAAAAAGATTAAGGGGTTATTAAATTGAAAGAGATGGTTTTTATTTGACCCATTACACCAACAGCAAATACAGTACATAGAAATCATCAACATAATGCTGTTTTATTTGGGGTATGACTGACAATTATTACAGGGCAAACTGAGTTCAGCAGCAAATGGATGGGATACAATAAGCTGCATCTAGGGCACTGACAAAAGCAGTCTTTTCTTTTTACTGCATGAATGCCTTGACCTTGGTAGGTTTTTTGTTATATGTACACAGGGAGAGCATTGTTGGTGACTTCATTGTAGGACACAGACTGTGATGAAGTGTCTCATCAACTGTAAACAATATACAGTATACAGGAAAATTTTACATGTGAGATGGAAGCATACAGGAAAAGATGAAATAATCCTCTGAATTTCACTGGCTTTTGTGAATACAATGTAAGCAATATTTTCATGGTGATCATTCAGCCATATGTTCTTCCCTTTGTAAGAAAAGACTCATGATATTTTGAGATTCTGGGTTTCTCTTGAATGCAAGTCAGTCTCTCCAATTCCTATTATTTGTTGTGAAGACTCATAACAATTTTCATGCAGTCCTTGCCCACACAGTCAGACTAGTTCATCAGCAGAACTTCTCACATTACACAGTTAATTAGATTCAAACACATGCTCATGTCACTCACCCGTGCATTCGCTTCCAGCACCATGTCCCATCAAATTCTTGAGATTAAAGTGAATTAAGAGATTGTTTTTGATTAGATTCATTTTCGTTTCATTGCCTCATCACAATTACAGAGTGCACTAACAAAGCGATTATGCCAGCAATCATATTCCATTTAGGCAATCGCATTCCATTTGCTGATATGCTCCAATTAATGGTTAATAACTAAGATGCTTACGTGTGAAAATGGAGTTTTTAGAATCATTTTAGGTATTGTGGTACATACATTTATTAAATATTTGTGGATGAAGACCAATAGTTATTTTGCAAAACACTTTCACTGTTTCAATATGAATTTCCAACATATAGCCACTCTTAGGATAACTCAGTTATAAGTTTGTGCTATGTTACCACTGAGCATACTTTATTGCATTAACTGTCATTATGGTAGTAAGTAAATTAGATTTAAGCTGTTTATTTCCCCTTTGCCTTCACTTGAGCCTATTGAGGATTTCTTCTGGGGTCAGTTCATTTTCTGCAGAAACAAAACAAGACACAACAGCAGTGCAGTTACTGGAAAGAAAATTCATTCTCAGATTAATTTCTGAATTTGGGCAGGCTTCTCCATTTCATTCTCTTCACCTCTCTCTACCTCTGTTTAGACCTTACAACTGGCTTTACTGAATAAACCAATACAACTTTTCAAAAGAGAAATTGAAATTGAATTTTGCCAGCTTGTACAAAAGTTGGCAGAATAAATCAAAAATCTACCTAAACTAAGCCCTTACACTCTAAGATTAAAGGCAGCCTTTCTACTTATGCGCGTTGATCTTGTATATCACAGTAACCTTGGCGTAATCAGAATCAGAAATACTTTATTGATCCCCGAGGGGAAACTCTTTTGTTACAGCTGCTCACTATCACATCAAAGCACACTTGAGAATAGAAGGAATAGAAGTACTAAGCAAATCAAAATATAATACACTATAATACAGGTAAGATAAATTAAGTACAAAGTGGATATAAGTATAAAAGCTAAAATAAGTGTAAGTACCAAAGTGGATTTAGAGGTTGAGTATGTACTAAGTATGTACGGTATAATACAATGTAATAATATAAGTAATAAGTAATAGTGCAATAATGAATACTGTCAAGTTAAGTGTAGCTTATTAAGATGATTATGAGACGGTGGATACTGCACAGTAGTAATAGAAGTATGAATAAATATCAATAAGTATATTGCACTGGAGTATTAAACAGAATATTGCACAATTATTTCAAGTATTACAGTGATTTTAATGATCCAGTGTCCAGTTTAATGACTTAGGGTCATACAGACTGACACTTAGAGGGAGGAGTTAAACAGTTTGATGGCCACAGGCAGGAATGACTTCCTGTGGTGCTCTGTGGTGCATTTTGGGGAGATGAGTCTTTCGCTGAAGGTACTCCTTTGGTTGACCAGCACGTCATGGAGTGGGTGGGAGACACTGTCCAAGATGGCATGTAGTTTGGCCAGCATCCTCCTCTCTGACACCACCGACAGAGAGTCCAGCTCCACCCCCACAATGTCAACCCACAACTGATTCTGTCTCTCTGTCTATGCATCCTTCAGTATGGTCATAACCGGCCTAATGCCACCATGTTACACAGATGGACTCTGCAGCCATCAAGCAAGTTGCATGACGTCACAACATGAAAAAAAACTATTGTTGCTATATTCCTTGACAGTTGGGTTGCCACTATTGTGGCAGTCAAAAGAACCTTCAGACTATCACCTACAGTATAAGATCTCTCATATAAGATCTCATTATAAGAACTCATTCTGTACTGGATCAGATTTTTTTAAAGTGCATATAAGGACACTTTTAGAATGTCAGTTGCCACACCGAATGTTTCTATATTAGAAGAAAAATATGCAACTATCTCTGTTGGACAGTGTTTACAGTATTATCATTAACTTGACAGACATGTGGGGACATTGACAGTGAGTCTAAAGCGATTTACTGTTAACATGCACCTAATTTTATCTAAACCCATTAGCTTGAAACAATCACTTGGATATTTTTACATGGCCTCTCTGCTGATGGTATCTACTTTTTTTAGCAGCATTATGACAGAATTTCAAAATAGCCCTCCGATTTCCTGCACTATTTACACTGCTGTGTTTAGAAATCTGGCCCATGCCAGTATTGAAGTGAAAATAAATAAAACAAGCTCAAGCAAACAGTTCAGGCCAACCAAAATAACATCCCACTTCTTTCTGCGTAGTCCTTCACTGTGCACTGTGCACTGGAGCATAGGATTAAGTTTCATTCTATAATATTTTGAATGGTTCTTGGTGGTTGAAATTCATACAGGATTTCAATTGTATCTTTGTCTGTTTGATTTATTACTGGACTTTGCCTCCTTATTATCATGAAAAGCCTGTATTTTTTTTCTTTCATTCTGTCAAGCTGCTGCATAATACTGTGGCAGCACAGGAACAACAGTTCTAAAGTCTCAGATTATGAGGGCCTCCCCCAAAGAAATTAATACTGTGTTAATGTTAACACTGCCCCACAAGGAACATGAACATGCAAATCTGCAGTATGTAATGCACTGTAAATGATGAGAGTATTGCAGTTGCTTGGTTGTTCCGAAATAGTTCAGTCTACTACAGTTGTCGGCAGGGAGCATACATCACTCGCTACTGATTGGCTAAGGCAAAACAAAATAACATACCCTTCCCAACAAGAAACTGGCTCACAATGTCAGGCTGAAGGAATTAAGCAAAATCAAATGGCAATTCTGTCTGATTATCAGGCTAAGAAAATGCAGCATAGAATGTGAATTTTATCTGACTTGAAGTTTTCTAAATCCACACAAAAGTTGGTGTGCCGTGTGTGCTCTTCACAGGCTAATTAGCTATAGCTAGCAAACGACCTAAGCATATACTGTGTAAACGTCATGCTAGATATATTTTGTATATAAAAACTTTAATGTCATCCACATAGCAATACTCACAGAAAGATAAGACATACACTAAATTCAACTAAACAAAAAATATGTCAATCAAGTATGACTCCACTACAGGCTGTGTCCTTTCAGGGACTACCTCCTACAAATTTTTTCAAGTCCTTACAGTAGCATGTCAGGATCAATAGTATGCCATTTGTTAATTATGCAGTCTATCCTTGTAAGGTCAAGGACAGCCTTAATTAAATTTTATTTACCAGGTGTTTGCCCTCAGTTGCTCATCTATCACTAGTAAATCACATGAACTGGACAAATGAAAAAGCTTCTGCAAAATTTAAATCGTGGAAGTTCCTTGTTGGTAGCCTTGACAAGTTGTTCTTCAAAGGAGGCAGCCTCTGAAATGCTGGGCCACATGGTGGTCTAGATGTAACAACATTTATCCTACATCCCTGGAAACGTATCATATCCAAGTAGATGAGATCATGCAGCACTGTTTCTGTGTGGGAACACCATGTACAGAATAAAAGGGAATAAGTCAATACTGTGTGGGAAGACAAAATCGCTTCACAAAGTCATTCATGGGGGAATTATCATTATTGGATCAAAGTCTCCCCCAGTCCTTGCAGCTTGCCAGCGTTTTCTGTTGAGGCCCTCATGGCGCTCCACTATCAGTCAGCTGAGCACAGCTCTATAAAGAACAGTGTGGCAAAGATCCAATCAGTGATGTCTATGGAATGTTTAATGGTCTTTTGTAAATATTGTAGGATGCTATAATGCAAAATATCCATGCGTAGGATAATTTGCTAATTATTTTTAATAAGATGGTATTATGGCCATAGACAAATGAGATCATCATGGTGAAGATTATCCCCCCACCCCCAGTCATTTGGCTCATACCGTATTACCAAGCTCTTATCATTTCTAAAAAGTTGCACCAATCATTAGTTTAGACTATGAGTTTATTTTTTAATCTATCCACAGCACAACCTTTCCAGCAGCCAGATTTCTGACTTCCTCACCTCACTTTCACCATTTAAAAAAAGGCAGTGATAAAAATGTAAGAGAGTGTAAGAGTGAACAAGTAAATACAACACAGGAACTGTTGAGGTGCACCTGCACCACTATAAACCACACTTGCTGTGGTTTATAGTTTATATTAAGCATCAATTCTCAATTTTGCAAAAATCGAAACCGATAACAGACTCGCCCATGTCATACTTTTACTGAGAGCAGATAGAGAGCACACTGCTAATTTAGATGGTGTTCTTTTTTAGTGGTTGTTTTGACAGATCATTATGTTTATGCTAATCAGAGCAGTAGACCTTTGCCACAACATTATGTTAAAATAGTTTTAGAAATACAGAAAATATGGAAGTGGTAAATGACCTCACATAACTTTAATGTGTCGCAGTCCCCTGATA
The DNA here is from genome assembly GCF_020085105.1 of Siniperca chuatsi. Classification (NCBI taxonomy): domain Eukaryota; kingdom Metazoa; phylum Chordata; class Actinopteri; order Centrarchiformes; family Sinipercidae; genus Siniperca; species Siniperca chuatsi. Next base: position 10,845,359 of record NC_058059.1, read on the forward strand.
AAGCATGTAAAATTGCAGTACTGTTAGCATGAATCTGATGTGCGTACAAACTTTAGCTCAGCTGGAGCTCATTTAGACTTTTAGTCTCCACTCCTTTGATTGGTTGTTGGAAATGGATCCTCAGGAGTATTTTGTTATGTGACAATACATTTGACTAAAGTAGATAGTTCAAAATGATGTTGTTGTATTATATCCTTTTCAACCAGCAATTGAAGTATTAGTCAAGTCATCCCTAACAAACAAGTAGTGGAACAAATGACTAAAAATGAAAGGTTCATCCTTCATCAAAGCATGAAAACCGATTGCTGTCTGTTCCTTCTCACATCAGGAGAAGCAGACACTTCACCAAAACCGTATCAGTGGCACCAAACACACACAGCTTATTCCATGAAGTTTTACACTTCACAGGCACCATGAAAACAACTGGAATCTTGAAGGGGAAACGCAAATTCTTAAATAAAAAAAACATTTGTTCATGGTTTTGTTTTGCTGATTCCAGCAGTTGACATTAGGTTTCAGATTCATGCAAAGCCAAGTTTATACAGTACAGTGAATGGCAACCACCCAGTGTGTAACCATGAGATTTTCTCTCATTTAGTCCTTTTTTAAATTCAAATATGTATCATGGGAATATGGGTAAGAATAGCAGAACAGACTGACTCACCAGATATGAAACATGTACCATGTCAAAGGTGACACGCAGAACTGGATGACTGCAGAGTGAACGTGAAGGAAGTTGAACTACTAAGTATGGTTAGCACCATAGCTGTAGAGGCTTTCAGTGGACACTAGCAGAAGCAATGGTGTGACTTCAGCAGGATAAATACTGTATCCTTGTATATAGAGAGACTTACGGCATGATTAATATTGTATCTTTATCTATAAATTAAAACCTAGAGGCCAAAATTAAAGAGAGGTTCTTTTAGGGTATTTTTTGCACTACAAAGATTTTAGATGCTTTATAATTTATAACAACTTTAACATGTGTAGCTTATATGTGTCACACTAATCTATAATTAGACTCTTCGTCTCACACCTTTTAATTTCACAATTAATATGTGGTATTTTGATTAGAGTGCCGATAATTAAATGTCATTTCTAGATAATCAATCATTAACATTGTTGGAACAACAAACAGATGCTGAAATCCTTCTTCCCTCTTTGAAAATGTCAGTAAACAGTAAACAGATGTGACTTCATTGCCCTAATAAGTTATTTCAGATTTGGCTGCAACCATTATTGCTGGTTTAGTATCAAAGCATTCTAAATATTACATTTTTAAGGTTATTTTCCATTGGACCAAATGGCGTTTGTCTGTGATAGGCAGGCTTATTATAAATACTGCTATTACCAATAAAGTATGATGTAACTCAGTACAACATAAGCATAAACTGCAGCTACAGAAATTACAACAGAGTTGAATCATCAACACTCTGACACAGTCAGAGTGTAAAAATGATCATTATGAGCAGAATGTACAGAACACAAGGGGTTGATTCTCCCTACCGTCTCATCTACGCTATGTTGTACTGGGGAGCTTATCATACTGTATTCTTCTGAAAGTAGAACTAAAAGTAAAAGTACTGAACAAAGATAAACAAGTTTATTTCCTGTTTTACAATTTTTAAAATAATACTTCAGTTCAGTAACTATAAACGAAAATGTTCATCCATTAAAATAAAATGTGCAATAAGATGAGTGTAGTCATTACTCTTTTATGAGTTGAAGCACAATAGATACAAAATGAAAATACAATTTACTAAATATTATGTTATGGAACATCTAGTGCAGAATTTTGCATTTGGATGGAATTAAATTAAATTACCGTATTTTTGATGCAGTTGCAAATGTCCATCAAACACTGCTTTATTAACACTGTCCTGATTTATTATTAAACACTACACTACTAAGTGTCTGTAGTCACTCAAGGAGATGAGCACAAAGTATTTGGAACTAAAAAAAACCCCACCCAAACATGTAAGATTTATTTTGGTTTGTTTTTGTTCTTGCATTGTTTTTTTCTACAGCAGGTGCATCCTTTAAATCTTGTAAAATGCTGAGTGCCACACCGTTGCCCTTTATGACAGCATATTGTCTGCTTCAAATAAACTCAGGGTGTTGATAACACTAACATGTTTATAGGAGGAGTAACATTTTTATTTGGTTTGTTCATCATAAATGGTTGTTTTTGTGCCTCAAGTGAAGAGAAAATGGCACAGGCTTTATGTCAGATATTCATGTTTTTTTGTTGTTGTTTTTTTTTTACCACAGACTGACAAAGGTCAAGATGTAACTAAACAACATATCCTTCTGAATGTGTATTGCATTTGACTGTTAAGACTTTGATATGGTATGAGAGGAGGACAGAGGTAAACAAGAAGCCAAGTATGACATGTTCTGTAATTTACTGATACTCCTGCTCTTATTGTTTTCTGATGTCATTTCTGAGGCATCCAAAAACATGTTGTCTCTGGGTCCTGCCGAGCCAGTTTCCCACTCAATTAATTTGAGATTTTCTTTCAACAAAACTGTGCCTCTCTTTCCACTGTGCCGCCACACTTCCACTTTGAATGTCTGTCATGCTCTCTCAAGGTTTTTTAATCTGAGCTCTAGTGCCAGGATCAACAAAGTGCCTGCAGTGACACACTGTATGATGGTCATTTCCTGCCCCTGTCAGAGCTTTAGGAAATATTCACTGGAAACGTCAATACAGCCCAACTCTAATTGAAGCAGACAACATGCTGCCTGGAAGATGTTATGACATGCCATAGCCACACTTTCCATCCATTATGGTTACAGAGAGCACCATGATATTCATAACTCATGCAAAATGAGTAAAGTAATTACTATGTCTAAGCAATTATAGAGTAATAAAAAATAGAATTTTACATAGAAAAGTTTTATATCATATTTATAGTGCCTTGCAACTGTTGTTATAAGATGTCATTGCCATTGTAAAGATTTATAGTGATTTATACAAAGCTTTATGCATGATAATGCACTTTGAAGACATATATAATGTATTATACCTTTGGGCTTCATAGAAAGAGTTATCCAACATTTCATTACTGAGTGTTTGTATGTGGGTGTGGATAGTCTGCGGAGTGACTAACAGTGATAAAGGGCATGTATGATTTAAAAGTAATCCTTAAATATCTAAACATACAGTAAAATGATTTCCTGCTGCAGGTGGCGGGAGTAGTTTCCACCCAACAGCAGGACACAGTAAAGCAGTTGGTTAAATGCTGAGAAGTTGGAGTTGTGCAGCCTCTTGCCTGCAACTCTTCATGTTACAGCTTACTGTGGCTTGGTCCATCATTACTCCCTGCAATATTTAAAACTGATCTGCTGACAAAAAAATGCAGAAAATGACATGTTTGTTGTTTTGTAGTCATAATTTTGATGAACAATCACAATCAGCACTATCCTCAGTCAAATACATTACATTTCCCTGTGACTATTTCACAATAAAAGCCACCTTGTGTTTCCTAGTTGAATTCTTTTAATGTGAAGCAGCGTCAGTAGGAAATGTTCAGTTTGCATTAGCAGTAACGTAATACAGCTGTGTTACAGTGTTAGGAGAGTGAACAGTAAACAGTAAGGCTGATATTAATGAGAAGAAACAGTAACACTGGATTACATACATGCATCGTTTTCTGTGACTCCCTCCTGCGTTGGTAGGCAATCTGAGTCCAGAGCACGAATGGCGGACCCTGCTGTTAACAATGAAAACCCAGAGAAGTAATTACTAAATATAAATACTCTGAATGGCAGCACAATTTTATTATCCTGGTTACAAGCATGATCAACATCATTTGAAATTGCAAATAGTTTGGTTCAAATAATTTTGAGTTGATCATTACTGAAGTCAGAGTAATTCATCTTATTTATTTCTTTTAGCAGATTGATGCAGTTGAATTGGCATAATTCACAGTTGATGCATTGATGCAATGAATGAATCGTTACACCCCTTGTAAACATCAATTAATCCAAAATGATAAAACCGGAACACTGGGAGAAATGTGTTAATGTATTCTGTGAAATTTTTAATTTGTTTTTGTACTGCCATCTCAGTTATACATTGCATTTTGCATCCAATTGATCCTCAATAGATGACTTTTAAGTATGGTTGCGAGCGTTCTCTGTAATTTGGCTCTAACAAGGACAGCCAGTATTACATACACAAGACACTGTACACAGTTTATATCAATATTTCATGCAAGAAGTCCAAAGCAAATCAAAGCTACTTTTACTGGCCTTATTGCTCAGGTGTTGACAGACTTGCCTTGAGTTCCCTCTGAGTTCTCTACTTAAACATTTTAAAATTTATCTTGCATTTGCTCTGTAACATGTGAGCCAGATATAGCGTGATGGCTCACCGTGAAAAACAGTACATTTCATTACAACCGAAGTGCTCCAAACATTACTTTTCTTCATGCTTTCTCTTCATTAAGGTCTAAAATAGAAGCACACATGTTAGAGCCACCAGTACATTCATTAGAGCAAATGATCTCTGGTGAAAAACATTCACATTCTGATCTATATGAGATGAGGGAGTTGGCTTTTTGATTACAATAATGTATTTCCTAGCAACCACAGTTCATGTTTACTTGATTAAACTGCACTGAGACAAACACTGGAAAGGAATCAGATAAAATGGTGGTCTCAATGAGGGCACTGGGGGATTAACCGACTTTAGCTGATTCTTCAAAGATTAAACCCCCCCCAAATAACTCCTCTATCATCAAGCAAACTCTTTGTTCAAAATGCCAAAACGTTGCTTGTTAAAATACAGGAATGTATGGGATCAATGAGTGCACATTATCCATACATAAGGATCCACCATACAGTATATGCAGTATAAGGCTCCACCATGACATTCTTCAGCAAATACATAAGGCTTTCAGTGCCATTTACAGTAAGAATTTATAAATGAATTAAGTATTTATTTATGACTTTCTATTTATGTATACTGTATTTTCTGTAGGTCACAGACACTTCAACACAGGCAAATGTAATGTACCCCACCCTCCCACACTTGAACACCATAAAGCAATAATCACCTACACTCCCATTTTCTTCCCGTGCAGCTGCAATGCCATTTATCTCCTCTTAACTTTCTTTGATAGATCATTAAACCGGTCTTGGAGCTGTGAAGTAAAGCACTGAATCATGTCGCAGGTTCCATCTGCTGGCATGCCTAATCTGGGGCAGAAGGGCCCAAGTACATATGGCTGCCATATAAAGCTTTATATAATAATTGGCAGTGATGGAGCCATGAGGAGGATTCACTGAAAATGAATTGATAGGGAGATAGCAGCAGAGAGCGATACAGTGAGAGAGCTGGGCAAAGAATGAAAAGGGAGAAATTTTGGTACTGCTGCAAATCTGAACAGTCTCTTGCTGCTCTCCTAGCTTAAATGTTTACTCCAGATTTCAGAAATAACAGTAACATGTACTTCTTATAAAGCAAAGTCATGGAACAGGAGTGGAAGCTGAATTAGCATGTACTAGTATGAATGGTGAGCCCTGTCCCGCCAGATGAGAACTTGTGTCTTTGTAAAGTTGAGGAATTGCAAAGTTCTCAAAAGTAAGACTTTGCAAATCTGCCACAAAGCATTTATTGAATATCTGGTTGGAAAACATTACTCGATGATGTATGTGATTAGACAGAGTAAAGAAAAAGCAGTGCAGGCATTCTCCTGTCAGTTGTGACAGCTTATATTGTAACTATATAAGCATTCATTCATTCATTCTGATACTACATGCTCACTTCTTACCGCTCTTTGAATGTACTAAATGTGTAAAATTACCTCTTCTTTGAGAGAGTTGTCAAGATATTACCTTTTGAAATGTTGGCTACATCATGAAGTTGTGTGATTACGTAACAGTCCACTGGCAGAAAGGAATTCAACTTTAAATGCTAATTTAGAGTGCTGAATAGTGCATTAAAAAGTGCTGCCGTCAAGCCATGCTCGGGCAGACTGACACATCGCTGACTGCGTGTCGTTGAATTTAAATGAAGTAACCGACGATCAATTTGAGGGGACCCACCTATTCATGGCTAAATCATTATGAGGAGCCGTTGAGGGCAGTGAAGGAAAGCTTTAGATCAAGCTGTTATAAGGCACTGTGCTGTAGCTTTTATCCACATTGCTTACTTTTTACATTAAAAAATAATTTTTATAGGGTGACAACAGCACTGTTGGATCATAAAATAATGTCTTAAACAAACCTTTATAATGTTTTAATGGGGGTTTTTTGTGCAATGTGTGCATGTTACTGTATATGGCTGAACCAACTCCTACAATGCATCTTTTACTTTAACTTTTTCGTGTCTTGGTGTGTTTTGATTGAAATCAAGACTGTGTGCAGGAGTTTCTTATTTTAAAAGTTGCTTAGTGTGAGCGTAGACACGAGTCACAAGCAGTGTTAGGGAGAGTGGAGGACACACTGACACTCAACAACATAATTTTCTTCCACAGACATCTTGACCAACTATTGCTCTCTACAGTGCTTAGAAATATGGCAACACAAATGAGCTTATGCAGACATTGAATCCATGACTAAAAAACTGTATTTCAGGGAGTTAATCTCATCAAACTTGAAGTTGTAGAATTGCTTCTAATATCACTTTTTGTTTTCTGATCCCATTTGATTTCTTTAAGAGTGATTAAGTTAAATACATGTTTTAGTAAGATTAAAATGCAATATCCAAAAAGCCAAAAGAACAGCTAAAATCTTCTAAACATGATTGGTTTGGATTGAGGAGTGTGTGTGTGTGTGTGTGTGTGTGTGTGTGTGTGTTTGCATTTTTATTTATCTGCATTTGTTTGTTGGTTAATTTTTAAATTGAATGTATATGCATTTGTTGAACAGTACTCAATACTCAGTACTGCAGGCTTTTAGGGTTAAATTATTTAGATAATATGAAGCCTTTTGTTTGTGCTTCATCTGATGGAGCTTTTGTTGCACTTTAAGCCACACACTGTAATTGGGCTCATCACTCATATACTAAAGTCTGCATCATTAAATATATCTAAATTCAATCTAAATCTAATTCTGAGGAAATGCTTTTAAAACTATCAGTCAGTAAGTAGGAAATTACATTTTCCCCTGTCTATAGACTCAGAAAAAATTTGTTTTGTGCTCATTTCAGCATGTTGGAGAGTGTAGTCTCGTCTATACTTATGCCATGTGAATGTGTACATCTGTATGAATGCATACTCACACCTTTTTAGGTAAAAGTGTGAGCACATGTATCACACATCCAGTCCTAATGATGGATCAACATGTTTGATAGAGGTGTTTTGAGAATGTGCGCAATCCATATGGAAATGAAAACATTTCTGTGATTGACAGAAAGTACAGATGATGGTGAAAATCACAGCTTCCGATTAAATTTGCATTAAAATGACATCTCCTTTAGAGTGAACCAATACATCAAGAATCCTCTTTTGCTGAGCATTTCCCAGAAAAAACAAATATGCTGTTTTATAACAATAACAAAATATAAATTTGTATGCAACTCTCTATACTGACAATTTTACCACACAAAGAAACCTACCCGCATGAATGCCTAATCACCTATTTTAGGTTCATGGATATGCTAGGTATTAGCCACTGACTCAGTAACAGAGTGCTTTCTTTTGCCTTTCAGACAGCTGAAGAAAACCTGGTGTTTTTATCCTCAAGGCAGGGTTATTTGGTTTTTCTGTAACCCTCAGAGTAACAGAGATGCCTGTAATGTCTGTCTGTGGAAATGTTTTCTTGATGTGTGTCTCAGCGGATACAGAAGCAAACATCATGAACATCCACACAAATATTTTACCAAATCTTTTTAATATTTACGCTGTGAAGTATAACTTTAACTGCAGTCCAAAACAACAAGGGTAGAATGATGTGCAAGTTTAGCAAGTTCTACTATTGGTTAATATAATTCCTTCTTGGTTTTTGTTTTGTTAAAGGTTCAAGTAGGAGCATTATACAGAGAAAGGCCCTTTAATGAAAACATACCCTATCACAAATGAACATTACAGGACACTGGTCAGAGTACAATCCAAAAATTGTAATTTTTGACGTTTATGTCAGAGTGAATAAATAAGCACAACAGACTACAAAGCTTCTGCATCACCAGACTCATTAAATATGTTTTTATTGTACTTTACAGACTTAAAATCTTGACTTTAATGTGAATTTACAAATCTGTGAACTCAGAACTGCTTTATAAATTATTGAAATACTCCAGTCTTTGTTATTGTCTTAATTATCTGACAGATTAGACCACAGTGTGCACCACCAGATGTGTATTGTTTTCCCACAAATGCTTTTGGTGAGATGGAGTCGAGCTAATTAATGTGTTACCACACTGTAATTAATACTGTTTTACTGTTAATGTTGACCGTGTGGTTGTATATACTAAGTCATTTTGGTCTGAGCAGTTGTTTTTTCCTATGATTGTCAGGGAATTTGCACGTTGGAAGGTGAGAAACACAGCGATTGAGAGAAGGGACCTGATCCGGAACCCGGTGCCACTCATGCCTGACTTCCAGCGCAGCGTACGCTTGCTGGGCCGCAGACCCACTACTCAGCAGTTCATCGACACCATCATTAAGAAATATGGAACCCACATTCTCATCTCAGCCACCCTGGGAGGTAAGAGAAGTTCACTGGTTTCATTTGCTCACTTCATGCTTGATTAACAGTTTTTTACACACTGTTTTAAATGCTTATTACACATGGTTTGTGGTTTGCTTACATGCTTCATGTCAATGAAATTACTTTATGGGCAAGGTCGAGGAGGCTCCTTTCAGAGACAGAGTTTCTTGGGCTGCAAATAAGACTTGAGTTAGTCATTTTATGTAACCAGGGTCAAATATTACAACAGGTCTACAAAGGGCCATTAGGGCTGCAACATGTATACTGTGTGTTTTCCCCAGATATAGGCATGTAACAATATGTCTGAGACTTGTTCATATGGTGTGTAAGAGGAGATGGAATATTTCTAAACAGAAAAGCACAAGACATATCTATGCAGAAAAGTCATATTAGGTACTAAACTGCTACTTCTGGATACGAATGTATAATTTAAAATGATTAATAAAACATTAATTAATATCTACAATTTAAAAACAGATATTTTTCATTTTTTCATTAAATTTATAATTATTAATCCCAGATAATGAATGCAAAGAACTATAAAACAAGTCAGAACCCTTTCAACAAGTTAATGAATAAATAGTTCTCTATTCATTTGTACAAATACATATCACTATATAATGACCCCATATGATGAAATTGCAACACCATGGTGTTCAGGATTATGCATCTGCCTCTTTGCAACAATGTCAAAACAGCACAGTGAAGCAGTTTGGGGTCAAGTTGTTCTCCAGGGTGTTGAAAACCTCTCCTACAGCAAAACTGCAGCTACGTCAGAGGGCAGGACAACGCAGACCAGAGAAATTTTCACAAACCAAATGACTTTCTTCCAGAGGTAGATTAGGGCAACTAAAAGTGACCACAGTGAAAGACTAGAACACTTACTGGACCATTTTATAAGACATCCATAAAGCAAAGCCAAATGAACAAAGAACAGCAATGCATTTCCCATCCATTTCTTTGGCCAAACAACCCCAAGATTTAAGAGTCCATGAAAGTCAAAATTTGAATCAGGTTTTCATTTGAACCTGATTTGTAATTGGATAGTTATAATATAATATGATGAGACTGTTGTATGAGAAGTTAATGTAACAGCATATAAGACCTACATTTAACTATATAGTGAAGTCTATATTCAGGTTTGGGGATTTGTCAGTTGTCCTGGGTTGGTGACTTGCACAGGATCGACTCCACACCGACCAAAGAGAGGTACCACTCTATTCTGAACAGGTATTCCATATCTGGCTTAAGTGGATTTTCCAGCAGGACAGTGACACAAAAAAAACTTTCATCAAAGATATGACAGGACTATCTTATATCCACTGTCACCAAAATTCATCCCCACGAACACATGTGGGAACATTTGATAAGTGAAAAGGCAAAGCATACTGTAACATCATGAAAAATAACCTGAATTCTCACAATCTTCAGTATCGTTCAAGCAAGGCAGGACTGCCAGCTGGAAGCTGTCAACCTACCGAATATAGAGAATCCAGACTTCGAGTTAACAGTTTTCTTGTATGAGAACTTATACATGTGGGAGATAAATTGCTATGGGGTCAAAAAATATCTTTGAGTGAAAACAACTAAAAGTGAAGTTAAGTGAGAGGAAGTTTCACTTTTTGCCGAACAACACAAGTTTAATAAAAAACGGTGAAAATACTTCAAATGTGATGAGCCAGATTCAAACAAAGAACTTTGAGCTGATACAGTATTATACTTGAAGGTTAAGCAATGCATAATAAGTTTAACTTTGTACACATAGCCAGTAGATATTTCAGCTCCTGACCATCCTTAGGCTGGCAGTCAAAAATCTAAATTGACATGTTCCCACAGGCAACATGACCCAACATTACGTTTCAGTAGCCACAGTGTGTTGACCTCCAGCCAGAATCTTGAAGACATTTTCACACAGCTTTGTTTACTGCCCCAAGCAAAATTACATGTAAAATAAGAACACAATGTGCTTTTTCCCTAATGGGTAGATGGACAAAGTGTGATAACAAGATGCTGATTCCAGGAGAGCTCCCTGAATGCACACTGTGTAACACAGCTTCAATTTCATTCACAAGCTCCCTAGACCATTATGGTTATACATATGGTAATTGCATTTTTATGTACATGCCAAATTTAACCTGAAGATAATCTTCTTTAGAAATACTTGTACTTATGGACCTTTCAGGTATTTGGGGGAGGATGATTATCATATGTATTGCTCTGATTTATCTACAAGCACTTATTAAAAAATGATTAACAGGAACATAAGAGAAGAAGCACTTTCAGAAACTAGTGTGTACAGAAATGCTATTTTTATCAAAGAAGAATTATTGATAATTTATGAAGCCTTTCTTTCAAGGCTTTATTTTATCTTGGTATTAATAAACCTTCCCCCCAAAATCCTGCAATTTTAGGCAAATATATATATTACATGTATATATAGATATGTCACATGAAATTCCCAATTACAAAAACTCACTGTGGAAAGAAGAATAAATACCTCTAATGGATGATTTCAGTGTTTTGGATGTGCTTCCCAAAATAAAAGTTAAGCACCCCTGCTGTCCAAGTCTAAATATAAGGCTTCTCCCTCGAATCTCTTATCTTATCTCAAGCTCTGAGGGACGCATGAAGGCAGCTAATTGTGATCACTTTGCCAATTGCATTTCAAAGATATAATTAGTAAGATAATTCACTCCTTTACTCAAACCCTGTATTATATAACTGTATGCATAAAACATTGCCAAGCGGTCGCTCCAGTTGTGTAAAATTATGTTTGTGGTTTTGTAATCTCACAATCAGTGCCTTTGAGAAAAAATCATGATACTTTTGGCATGTTTTTCTTCTTGATTATGGTACATTTTCCAGACATATATTGAACCTACAGTATTATATATTATGTGGAGATCCCTTGTATTAAGAAAAGAGTTAGGACAGAGCCAGTCCTTATTGTCCAGTCCTTCTGTCAGAACAAATAAATACAGAACAATTTCAAACCATTTTTTGTATGTCAGCACTGATACTTTAACTAGAACCATCGATGCTTAAGCATTTAGCAGAAAAAAGAAATCCGGTTCTTTCATTTTAAAATCTTGCAGTGCACTTAATGTCAAATACTAGGCTTTAATAATTTAGCTAAACTGTGCAGGGGAATATCAGGTGTGAAGGGTTAGAGTTGCAATATTGTATACACCCTCTCTGTAAGATGATTCATGCTGAGACACTCATTTTGGAAATTGGAAATACAATATTGGGCTGAAACATTATATGAAGGCATAATGTGTGTCAAAGCCAGGAAGAATGCCACTGCCACAGATGCACCAGGTGGCTAAAATTGGACAATAGTTGAAAAAAATTAGCCACAGAAATAATCACAGTATCATTTTCAACCACAACATCCTTCTTTATCACATTGTATTGCATCACCTTATTTTTTTCCTCTTTCTCTTTCCTCTTTCACATTTCTTGCCTTTCATTTATTTTTAACCTCTTTCCTGCTTGAGTTATCACCATATTATATTTAACCTTGATGCCATTTAGTTTCACGTTATGGGTCAGTACACTCTTTATCTCAATCTTGGGATTGGCCATTAAAGAACACACCTATATGAACCAATAAATGTGCACACCAGACTAGTGATAAAGTAAGAAGAAGGAGGCTAATTCTCTCTTTAGCCATCTACAATTTGTGGTCTCAAGAGTCATTATGAGAGGAAAGAAGTGAATTCTCCTTCTCACATGCAACTTAAAGTTGAGTGGTCAAGTCTAAAGAGCCTCATTGGAGGTCCCCTCCATTGTACTGAATAGAAATGGTTACAATGCATAACCATGGAACCATCGTTATGTCTCTTAGCGTGTTTTTTTCTTTATGAGCCTACTGGTTGTGCAAGGCAGCAAATGGACATTATTGCGGTGATTTTCTCCAAGTGGCACATCACTACCTGACTGAGTAAAATACTACTGACTGAGCTGATAAGCGCTGAAGACATATTTGGGAAGCATCATATCAAGATAAAAACTACCTTTATCTTGCTTTCTAGCTTATTTTATTGTATTTTGTATCTTATTTTATACTGCAATATCTAACTTAGATAGTTTGGTGTTGATAACTGATTGATTCTGAAGTGACAAATTCAGTGTCACATGCATGTTTTATTAAGTCCTCATACATAAATGACAAAACACATTTAAATTATCAGGGCGTTCCAAAATGACCCATATGACCTTTTCAAAAAAGTCTTATGCAAGTGTTTTCTGATATGGCACCCCTACAGTTAAAGGTACCCTGTGGAGTGTTTGACCACTAGTAGTGCTATGGAGCAATGTTTACAAGTGGGTCCCTGATTTGTTTGTCTTGGTGCCGGTTTCTCGATATTCCACTGCATATATCAATGTGCCTTCAAAGGCAGTGTAGAAGAAGACTGCAAGCTAACAAACAGTGATGTAAACAATGCACAATTTAAAATATTAAAGCATTGCAAATGTTTTATGAGGAAGGAAATGCACTCAACACATTTGTTAGGTCTCAAGGATGCACATAATGTGTTTTGGTGAATAACACTTAATATAAACAAAACCAAGAAAACGTATATAAGATATGGTCAAATTAAGACAATTAAAACTACTTGGTTTGGGAAAGAGCATGGTTGGGGAAATATATCCTTCAAAGAAGCAAATATTAACTGTTGGGGTAGGGATAGAGGACATGTACCACCCTTTCCTCTTCCTTTGTGCGACAGTAAAACTACTCACTTCCTCTGCCATTACCATTGACGGAGACTGTTTGAACAACTGACCAGTGCTGTTGTTGTTCAACTGATTATATAACCCCTTCCCTTATCCCATTTTTAAAACTAAAGTCCTAAGTTTAGTACAGTATTACTTCTGGATCGTACAAATAAAGTGTGACCTTTTTTCAATTTATTTATTTATTTGTGTGTCCCTTGGCTTCTTTTCATGGCAAAAACAATGGTGCCTGGTGTGCCGGGAAGCACTGGGCAGCAACACCCTCAGAGAGCAAAAAAAATGTTTGTGACAATACCCTTTGTTTTTGTCTGGATTTATGTGGACACTCTTTACTGAATACAAAGGTTTATATATTTAATTTTTATTTACCCGTTTTCTGATGCTTGTGGAGAGCTAGTGGCCCAGGGTGCAGCGAGGCAATGACTCACTAATTGTGCTGCGGTTGTTATACTTTAAAAGATGAATCAGATTTTATAGGTTCAAAGGATGTTTAAGGACCTGAACATGATCATTGATTCATGATTTATTTACAAACAACAACAATAATTGCAATAAGAATAATACCAGTTTTAACTTTTGTTTTATTTGGAAATTAGACCATGTGAATTCAAAACTCTAGCTCTTGGAGTTAGTGGAAATATTGTATTGTAGTAATGTCACAGTAAGCTCCATTCTAACAAGCATTTAAGAGAGGAAGATTGTCGGCTACATTGTCTTAACACTGCTGACTTACAGCGTCTGCTGAAGATGTTTGGGGAAATAATTCTGAATTACCTGCTGCTTTTCTGCTGTCTGAACATTTTAACTACCTCATACTACCTGAAGCTGAGTTTCTGACATATGTGGATGCTTTAAAGGAGGCATCAAGGGATGTGTATTTTGAAGTGCAACACATGACCCGACTGCATCCTGGGTGCACATTGCGCGTGGGAGATTTGAAGCTTAAACAGAGCAAATACATCTCAGACTTCCCAACAAAAGACACCACCACTGTGAATCACTCCAGAATTTAACAGAAGCTGAAACTGAAAAACACATCAAAACAGTTTGACATAGATGCTTAACATCTCTGGTTTGCCTGCAGCCACTGAGAACAATACTGTAGGAGCAGTATGTTTATTGACAATATATTCCAAACCTCTATGTGTCCGGGGCTTCAGAATGGTGAAGGAGTCACTGCAAACCAAGGCTGTATATAAATGCTGGAGGAAGATACTGCTATCTGAAAAAGTGGAAAGGACAGATTTGCATTTTGCTAAAGCTGTGAGAGACATATTTCACCACATCTGTCATATCCACTCCCTCATATGTTTGAAATCAGTTTTCCACTTTGAGTGAGAGCACTGCTGTTTCACCGTGAATTCTGTTGGTATTTGTTCAGAGAGGTCTAGAGATTTTTTTAGAGAAAATATTTCACATGTAGGAAGGACTGTATCTTAGCTCTGAAGACTCATTTGCCCTCATACTCTCTAGTGAATACACAACCCATATGACTGGATCAAAGACCTTTTCAGTGCAACAGACTTATATGTTCAGCACTGAAGAGGAAGGAGTAGTTTATTGAAATGACTTGTGGTCACTGAAGCCTGAGGCTAGAGTTCCTATGCAGAACTCTGGCTCTGGGTTGTAGGGGAATACTACCCAATGAAAGCTGTCAACGCTACCTTTTGCCACATCATACTTTTTACAAATTTTTGTAGTTGCTGTTGTTCTGCTGTCAACATAAAAGGTACAGGGCATAATTGGGCATTGAGAGCGTGGCTATCTCAAAGCAACAGCCCCACTTTCAGAATATCTCTTGCATAAAGCCGGGACAATCCAGTTATAGTTTAGTAGAAAATGGGTTCACTTCATTCCTCTACTTATTTAAATGTATTGTGTGCATACAGTTATTATATATTTTATTTTAGAAAGGCTATCTATCTATTTTCAAGGAGACATTATTGCAGTAATCAGTGGCCATTTATTTATGATGTTTTCTTGATTAACATAAGAAAACAAAGTTTGTTAGTTTCCATAGCTTGCCCTGTGGTCTGTTGTGAAATACACAGTATTCTGTGTAGTTTACAGTACAGAGTGTGTAGAGCTTAGGACACAGCTTTTATTAATCTTGTCATATCTAGAATATACATACAGTCATTATATCCGCCAGGTGTAAGCCAGGAGGAGATCACACGTTTGGTTGTGTGTGTGTGTGTGTGTGTATCTCTCCTTACCTCTCGTGGTTGCGGTGATTCACTCCTCTTAACCGGCTGGTAGGGGCCGCAAGTGATCAACAACTGCTTCAGTTTGGAATCTTGTTTCCGTTTGGGTAGTGATGGGCAGATGAAGCTTAATAAAGCTTTGGGGCTTTCTTTCTATTTGTGCCAAAAAAAAAATCAAAGCTTCGGGGCTTCAAACTCAGCAAACACAGTGATATCTGTTAGCTTGTAAATCTTATTGCAGCCCTTCTTCAAGATGGGCTGAAGCACCACCACACTTCGCTGATATTAACACTTTTAGTCTCATATGTGTGCAATAACAGTCCAAGAAGCCTGTGTGTTACTATTAAATCTGTATACTTTTGTTCAGATATGCTGCATTAAATATATATGTAATTGTGCAATATGTTACAGTAAAATAATTATGCATTGTCCAAAAAGCCTAGATATAAAATATTTTTGCTGACACGAAATATAAATGTACCTTTTTAGTATAGTTTAGTCCAAGTGACACTGTGGGCTATGAGATCTGCACTTTAATGGGTGCACTCTTCTAGTTGTAAATGCAGAACAATAGCTAATTATTATGATATGGTCTGTCCAAATTTCCCAAAAGACCACAGTTTGAATGCATAAAAGAATAAAGCAGGATAAGTTATAATGTATTCGACTGTATCGATGTATGTATTCTGTGAATCTGGTTTATGAAAGTCTTTTGAGAAAACAAACAAACAACATCCATTAGCTTCTTTCCTCTGCACAGCATAAAGCAGTATATTTTAATGTTCTCCATAACGTGACCCACATATGTACCATTAACACCAAATGGAGCACTCACAGCCATTCCATTACTTTAAAACCCTACTTGCACTCCTAAACCTCATCGACATCCACATGCATGCACACATAAAATAGGGGGGGAAGTACATATGTAGTAGATACCTTTGCACACATAATGTTACTGATTTCGAGGTAAAACAGTACATTGTTTTTAAATACCTCTCCACTGTAAACCCATAAGCTCCACATGAGCTGATTAATTCTGGCAGCGTGCCAGTGAGGAGCCCTGTAATAATATAACACAATGTATTACTTACGGAAAGGTGCACACAGATACATTTTTAAAGCCACAGAGATAATGATTTTGCTTGACCAGCAGCAATAACCACAAAATATTTATGTATAGAAAAACTCCTTTATGCCACACTAAAAATAGAGATAATAGAGATAAGAAAGGGCAGATCAAGGGCTTAATGTGAGACCATTATTCTTGTGCAGAAGTGTAAGTCAAGTGTGTGTAAGTAACTTTGCTAACCCCCGAGGGAGAGAGAGCGTGGCAGCGTCAGAGAATGGGGCCTCGTACCCTCAGTGCTTGTAACCAGGCATGAGACATTGGCCCTGACTGCTACCCACCCCTAGTCACGGTCACCACAAGTTAAGTGACCAACTCCAATGCATTGCTGGGGGCCAAATAACCATTCACATCACTGGAAACCTGAACATATGTGACATGCTCTTGAACGAGTTTCAGGCATATGGTTTGCCATTTGAACAGTAATCTTCGAAGGCAAGGTTGTGTGTGCTCGTGGAAAGTGAATTGGTGTTTGCTTGTTTGCTTTTCATACATCTGTTTCCGCTTGCAAGAATGAGAGATGGAAAAATATGATGTGTATACAATGAACAGCTCAACCCTTTATAGTGTCAACAACCATATGACATGCAAATCAGAGAGATTATCTCGTGCTCTGTAAATCTTTGGCCCTGTTTCTGCTCTGAGCGTTCGCATTCTCCCCCTTTTTGGTGTACAGACACTTACTGAAAGGTCAGTGGTTCATCTTAATACAACCCCCCCATTTTCCCGTTGACATTCAAACTTTACATACAGTAAATACTGTACACACATACGGTGAGGGTGAGGATGTTTTGGGTTTTCATTTCTCACCTCTCAAATTTAAATTCTGGGCATAGGACTGCATTTATGGAGAGGGATTACAGACATGCTGATTTTTTGTGTGCATAATCGGTTTTATATTCACAGCAGTTGTGACCCTATTACAGTGGCAGTGATTTTAAATTCACATCACACTAGAGGTGGGAACTCTACCTATTTACCTCAGGAAATGAGTAAGGATTTCAGGTCGACCCAAGTCTACGTTTGAACTATCTCAGGAACACCACCACCAACAACAACAATGGCTCATCAGGAGTGTTTGGCTTAATTCTCACAGATAGTTATGCCAGCAAGATACCAACCATATTCTTAAGATCAGATGAGAAACTGCCAACATCTCAGTTCTTTTCATAGCAGTAAGCTTATTGTGTTGTGAGTGTTGTTGATTTAAGAGACAACAACTTGGCTATTTAAGGTATTCTTCTGTGGTTTAAAAGCATAGTTGCTACAGTAAGACTAAGGGAAAGAAATCTAACACTATCTGTGAGAGGGAAATAGAAAAGAAAGAAATGATTTAACACCTCTCCAGGCAGTGTTAGTATCACCAGAAAGGGTCAGTAATTTGATTTAACCATGCACATGAGTAATTTTAGTCAGTCATCCAGATGAACAAATATAATTCAGTGGAACAGTGGTAATCCAGGAACATGCTACACACTGCCACAGTACAGATAATCAGGTACACTCCTCCTCCAGTGGCTCCACATGGTTATAACACCAGCTGCCGCAGCTTCTGTACTCATCCCTATTTTTCAAATTTTCTCGGCACTAATTAAATCTCTGCAATTGGTAATGTTATTTTCTATTTGTGTGTTTATATTCTATTTGTCTTTTCCCTGTCTGGGGTAGCTGAAAGCAAAATGATACCGGATGTGATACATTTGTTCTTCCCAGGATAAAATTCTAGTGGTATTGAGGTAAAAATTCTATATCACTAGACCTCTCATGGAAATAATGCCATCCCAATAGGAGTAAATCTGGGGACATTTCTGGGGATGGTGCCAGCTGTGGATAAAGCACCAAATATGGAGACTGTTCCTGGAAAACTGGGGCATCTGGTTTCTCAAGCTAAAACTGCTTGCCTTGGTATTCAGACCTCTGACATATCTCTCCTGTTAAGAGCTCCATTGGCAGCTGAGATAAGCCTGGATTGGACAATTCTTTCTTATGAAGATGTCTACAGTATACTCACGTTATTTATTCAGTGCACCTTAAGTTAAGATAATTTCTTCAACTGAGACCTTAAATACTTGACTCGCTATTTTACTTTAACTCTTTAAGTACATCAAGTACTTTTCCCCCCCAAAACGTCCAAGGCATTAAGTACATATAATCCTAATCATATTTCCATTATATTTCCATAGGAGAGGAGGCACTGACTATGTACCTGGCAAAAAACAAGCTGGACAGAAAGCTTGCCAACGCTACTCAGAACGTGGAAGCCCTTCATCAGCTGGCCTCGTCCTACTTCATTGACCGCGACGGCACGATGAGGAAGCTGCATGAGATCCAAATTTCCACCAATGCCATCAAGGTTGGTACATATTGAACATGCACGTGCACATACAAACACACATTTACGGAGTCATGTCAATACTGTTGTGGGATGAAACATGGACGTTACCTGAGAAATAATATTTCTTGTCATATGCAGTGTACATATAGTAATTAGTACATTCAGTACATGTTATACATGCACCTGACACTGGATTTCAGAATAAATACAAATGTATTGTCTTTTTCTTAGAAAATAGCATTCATTATTTATTATATTCTATTTTTTTTAGCATATATGGCTTTTTAAGTGTTCTTTGCTTTTTCACCTTACTTAGACAAAGAAAACTCAAGAGACAAAACAAAATAGTAGGCGCCTTCCATAACAACCCTCATGACTGTTCCAAAAATAATTTATTTTCTGATCTGCCACCTTTGTCTTAAGGTTATAAGCAACTAAAACTACATGCTTAAGGCTAGGGTAGGTAATGTATTTCAGAACTTTTTTTTGTTGTATTTGTTGAAATTCTCTTTACATCCCCACAGCAATCAATAAATCAAATGCTCTAAAAAAAAAAAAAAAAATCTGGTATCTGTGGCTGTCACAGGCCTGTAATAAGCCCATCCAATCATTTCTGAAATGTTATCTACCCTAGCTTTAAGAGAAGGGAAAGATCATCTTTATGGTTAAGCTTAGGGAAAGATTACTTTTACATCGTGTCAGCGGTCTCTGTTGTCAAAGTCACACTCTTTGTGTACCCTCCTTAAGACTTCTTGCTACAATGCTGTACTCCTTCCACCTTCGCTAATGAGAGAAAACAGTTACTAGAAAGAGGTTGCCTGTCAGGAAAATGGAAACATAGTTTACTGTCCTTCACACAAACAATGTGATTTGACAGTCAGATAAACACCTTACTTTAACTTCCTCCAGAGACAGATGGTGTATAATACAAACAAATGAAAATGAAAAACAGAAATACAAAGAGAGTGCATCCCAATGAATTTACATCAGCATGTGTTGTAAGGTAGCATTATACAGATAAGCTAGTTTTAATACTCAAACTCACAAAAGTAACATTTCACAAAAGTATTCATATAGAATTGTGATGAAAATAAACCAATGCAGACAATGCTACCACAGGCCAAAGGATGAGAGCAGAAGCAGATGGATTGTAAAACACACATTTACATACATGTGACTCAATGGTAGTCTCTGTGATTCTAAACACATACATCCAGCATGCGTATTCATCCCGTTTACCACTAGGAGGTGCTGAAAACAAGTTAACCATGCCAGTTGTGGTCATATACATGCCCATTCACCGAGGGCAAGCCTGTCTCCTAGAAATTACATTTATATACAACTAATTTGCAACAGCAAATACATTTTGAGGGAAATGTAATACCGACCGAATTACGTTTTCTATTAACATAGGGAATGTTAAATAACGTACCTGGCAATTCGCAAAAATGTTGATACTGACAACGTATTTAATTTTTTTCCGCAAAATAGGCAATCTTGCAATGGGCTACACTATCCACTTGTTTTTCTTGCCTAAACTTACTACAGGAGTCTGGTCGCGAACCCTAGATTCTTGTGTCACAGTCCTGCACTTTATACGCCCTACATCCACCCCAACCACCTCCTTGCGACTCCAGCACAGTACATAAATGTAGTGTTTCATTCACCAAAAGAAACGTTGTCTCTGAACATAATCCAGGCAGCGATTATATTGTTACCACAATGTAATTTTGAAAACAGTTTAGTAATATGCAAATGTAATGTCTAGGAGAAAGGGTTGCGCAGGGAGAGAGGGGGCAAAGGAAAGCAATTTTAAAATATAAATAGCATCAAGTAAAACCTAATAGGCCAGAATTTTGGAATGCCCCTCCCTTGTGACCATGTTCTAGTAATTAGCCCAAATGTTCATTCCTGTCTCAGGTGAAGAGGGAGGCGGTATCAGCTTGCAGTAAGGTTTAGTTTTAAAACTCAATGTCATCAAATAAAAAAAATTAAAAAATTAAGCGCTTAAGGCAACTTTATTGCAAGAAAAACAAAGTATTAAAACGAAGCATGGCCACAACAACTCAGGCCCCACATAGTGTCTCATAGTGAATCAGTCCTATACCAACCTGGCAGCGATAATCATTATCATTCCATGTGTATACCTGTATAACAAATAAATAATACTGCCCAGGAGCCCAGGACAACATCCCCTCTCTGCTATGACCTTGCTCATATGCACCTTGTTTGCAAGGCTATACATATGACAAAACTGAAAAAATAAAGTTGGAGTGAACCTGACTGTGCACTGCTTCTGGGATGTTTTGTTGTGTGAAGACGTCAACTTGATTAACACGTCTGCAGTTCAGCAGCACGGACTGCTCACTCTGTTATGCTTCCAGTATAGTTGTAGGGACCCTGATAACCGAGAGCAACTGAGCATTGATTACTGACTGTGAAATGCATCAGTGTATTTCTATTATTGTTCCACCCAAGTATGTTCACTTATGAGTAAATATGCCACATATATCACAACACACATACACAAACATCATATGTTTATAGCTGTATAGTGACAAAAAGAACATACTCATTATGCAAATATCATTCTCTCCAGTTCTTCTCTTTTAACATTTGGCGTGCACTTCTGCTACAAGGACACCACTACTGTTCTGTGGATAAAAGAGTTGACAACATACCACTTTATGAACTTCACTATACCTTACACTCAGTAACAGAGAATTCAGGGATGGACAATAAGACAGTTGTGCAGTAAATTAGTGAATTTTTTTCCTATTTTAAAACAAGTAGGTGGGAGAGAATACATAAAAGCACACACTTTTGAGGCCTCAGCACCGGAGAGGTAGCATGTTGCAGGTAGAATTGTGTTACCTTCCACAGTCAAATTTTACCTACCCTGAGCGAGTTAGCTGGTGTTAATTTCAAGCCCAGGTGATCATAATTTTTTAGACTTCTCTGGTTTTCCATGGGTCTGCGATCACACAACTCTTAGCAGAAAGCAGATTGCAGATGTGAAAATAGGTTGCACCACAGAGAAATTGGAATGTCACACAATCGTATAGACTTTCATCCTGCAGCAGTGAACCACCTCCTGTAAATATCAGTGAAGACCATCTGAACTTTAATGCTGAAGTCTGACGTCAGACTGAGCGATTTTACAATTAGGGTCTTGGAGTCCCATTTGAAAAGATAATGTCTCAATTTATCTGGGGACCTCCTGAGATACCCCTTGTGGGTCCCTGAAGACCGCAATTTGTGAACCACTGTCTAATGAGATGAATCCTACACTTAGAGCCACAAAATCGCAGTTAAAATTTGTACATCAGCAAGGCTATTTACATTTGGTCATCTATGAGCTGAATAACATTTTGACATGTGGTTAAACATATGTTTGATGTAGTTGATCTGGGGACTAGGAATTTCATATAACTGAGATATGTCGGCTGTTTGAAGTTTTTATTTTTCATTTAATTGAATTCAGCTGTCTGGAGGCAATAGATAGAATTATTTCTAGTATTTCACTAATTTGAAAAGAGCACATTATCAAAGCAAAGTGCAGTTATAGAACTTTATTCCATTGTGGCTAGCTTATTGAAATCTTGCCCAGTTGTCACCAGACTGTTGCATAATAACCAGACAAACGTCTATGCATACAACTGCTTGGTTATTGTAGGTATTTTAACCAAACTGCTAGTTTCTGCACCGCATATCAGCAGGAGTGTAGGCATCCTGGGGGCATATTGGACACACACAGACTACAGAGATCCATGAAAACTAATTTAAATTTATCTCTCCTCTATACATCAGCAAACATCCTCAGGACTGCCCATTCCTTCCCATTCGCTTTCCATGTCTTCATCCCAAGCTACTGGGATGCAAAAACTGCAACCCTGATGCCCTTAGCATCACTGATAAAATGCATTTTTAATTGCAATGATCAAAAATATGTCAAAGAACAGAACAATTTCTTAAATGTTCTAACTACATTTTTTGGTGATGGAACAGGAAACAAGTTACTGTGATTGTGATTTGCACGGCTGTTAAAAAATATGAAAAGTGCAGTATGAGTTAAGGGAACCGTCTGCAGATAGTGGACGTGGATGCTTCTGTGCTTCTTGTGCATATTTGTGCTGGTCACTGAAACTGTGCAGTTAAGTAAATTAAGTACACATTATATGGTGACTTTATCTGTATTGTAATTGTATTGTATGCACATTGAAATATCTTTCATAGCATTAATTGTTTTTATTACATTTTTTTTTTAACATTTATATACACGTCTAACATGAAATACACCTTTATAGCACTATTCTTTTTCTTTACAAACTACTCTCCTTTTTTATTTTTTTCATTACTTAATTAATTTTCATCTGTTTAGTATTATATAACAAGTTACGTACATGGTAGGATGATACATTTCATTTCTTTTGTAGGATTCATCGGCTTCTTCTTGGTATAGTCTGGGAATGTTGAAAATGTCCATAAGTCTGAAACTGCCACAGCTGCTGCCATGCACCTGTGCATGCGCACCTGCACAAAAACCTCCAATCCAACTCTCCAATACACCCACCAATGCTCCACCTCCCTGTCTTCATTCAAGGAGCACCTTCCTAGCTTTTTGTTGTTGTGAGTGACAAGTGGATTAAGGGGCTCTGGCAGATGAGACTCCAGGTAGCAGGAAGTCAACCATGACAAAATTAAGCAGACCTGACAGTGGCTGCTGAGTCAGTTTCTCAGGAAAGGAAGGCAGTAGGTGTTGAGAGGAGAGAGTATCCATACAGTACACACACACACACACACACACACACACACACAGTTACTGCAGTGAGTGAACTGCATGTCTGTTGATCAAGACTGATGGACCTGTAGCATATGTCAAGAGGTGAGGCTTTGTCTGAGTGTGGAAAAGGGCTAGGAATGGATTGGTGATTGAGTGAGTTTGTGAGTTAGATACAGTAATGGGGATGCAGGCATGCAAGATAGCTTGTCTACTGGCTATCAGGTATTGCATCCTCTGAGAGTTAGTAATGACTTGTTTGAAACTCACAATGGATGTCTCTTGCTCTTCTAACAGGATGAAATAGCAGCTTAATAGCTTGCTCTATCAAACAAACATGACTGTGTACACATAGGACAAGTTGGAGTGGCTGCGCACTTATAATGTTTGATGGTAACGTGCCTTGGAAGGGGTGCGATTAAGAATACATAATGATGCTGGTATAAATGTTGATGAAGTCTGACTTTACGTTGAATTAAATTTTTTCCACATTTTCTGTGTAAAATGATTAATTATTGACTTAGCATATTGGTCAGCTGCCCCAAGGGCACTGAACGCTCCAGGTTCAGTGTGTGTAATTTCTCTGTGGTAATTTGATTAACAAAATTAATGATAAGGGCCTTAAAATAAGTCCTAAATTATTATATAATCTTAAATTCCTGTCTTGTAGAGTGGCCCATTGTCAACATTTCGTTCAATACCTTTTTTTTAGTTTATATTGTGCATACATGATGCATATTTCTACATACATTTGTGTTTAATCAGATTACCACAAACTAATTGAAAGCAAACTAGGGAGCCAGCATTGACAGCTGAATCAGATTCTGTCATGGACATTGGTAACTATTATGTTACTTTACGAATACAACAAAGGCTCAATATGTACTCAAGCGCAATTTCAGGGTGCAAACATACATTGGTATGACTAAGAGTTTTCTGCAATTTTGGTGACTGCAGGCACAAGAGTAATGTAGAAAAGAAGATAAAAGGTGAAATAAGGATAAATACATTGTTCAGGAATATATTATCAGAGGATAGAGCTGGCACAGCCTTCAGTAATGGCCAATCACATTAACTCTTCTCTTCTCATTTAAAAGCAGCAGACAGTTTTCTAATAGGCTGGGAGAAGAGTCCAGGACACCTTCTCTCTGAAGAAAACTGTCTCCTGTCCTCTATACTATAATTTTCATTGCATAAAACTTGAGGACTGTGGCTATAAGTAACTATTTTGATGTGCAGAAAAGAAGATACATTTATTTTGCAAAGGTTGGTACTGGTTGCGTAAGATGATTTTAAGGTACACACAGAGGAGTACATTGTGCAACGCTTTACATAAATGCCACATCCCTCAAATTACAGGTCCTCTATTGATGGACATACTGATCATTATGGCATCACATAGCTTTAGATTAAATAACAAAATGTTGGTGAAATGGGAGTGCGGCAGAATGTGTGCAACAAGTTTTGTGGAAATATAAAATATCATACATTTCATTTAATGTTTAAATACTTTTTCAAAATGTGCATACACTTGCTTTCTCGTATCTCTCGACTATAAATAAAGGCAGCATAAATAAGTTCTCCAGTCACGTCGGCAGCAGACAGACAGTGATCAGAATGTGCAAAGTCCAGCAGAAGGCATGGATCTATAAACACAGAGAACAAGGGCTTTGCTCTTCCAATATTGATTCAGTATGGCTGTGAGACCTGCTTTGGAGTGCAAACTTACAATCAAAATGAAAAACATGTGTCAATACAGCAGAAATGTTTGAGACATTTCCTGTCTGCAAATAAGCAGGTTGAAAGTCAGGTTCACTTTGTTCCACTGATTTTTTTTTTTTGAAGCAATTTTTACTTTGAACTCTGAGGGATTTGTCATTTCATCAATTTATTCACGAGTAACTCATTTACTAGCTGTCTAACAGTTTTCACCGATCATCCACTTTACATGTAGCATTTTGCATACATAGAGTTAACACACGCATAAATGCTTTCACTGAATTTTTTGAATATCTTTAAAATATTCTGAAAATGGACATGTTTTAATTTATGATTATTACATTCAGTATTTACACTGTAATAAAAATGCTAATAATAATCATAATAATGAAGAACAAGAAGAATCATAAAACCCAAAATAGTACCATATTTATGATACCGTGCCAATATTCTCCTTTTCTTTTACTTGGCCTCCCAAGGGTCAAAGAAAGGAGAGCCTTCTTTTATTCAGTATTTCTGTATGCCCAGAAATTAATAAGTAAATGTATGCAGATGGCATAATACAAAATTATTGATGCAATGAATAAAACTGCTGATTATTGGATTTTTTTCCCTGAAACTAAACACATTGAAATATGTATGTTCTCTTCCATGAAAGATAGATTTCCAGCAGTGATAATTATCACCCTGAGGACCCAACATCAGGGTATAGATAGTAGAGGTTGCAGTGGTGGAAGAAGTGCTCAGATCCTTTGCTTAAGTAGAAGTAGAAATACCATTACAAATTACATACCCCATTACAAATAAAAATAAAAAGAATGGCTCCTTTCAAAGTGTTATATTATTATAGAATATTATATTATTCAGTTTTTATCACTAACGAATACATGTAAGAGCATTTTAATGTTGTAATCTACTGAGTAGATTAGTAGTATAATACTGCAGGTGATATGTGAAAATGATGTTCACTTTTTCATAAAAGCATTAAACATGGTACACTTGTACACTTTCCACCATAACTGAATGATGTATGTTGCATCATATCTCCTGAACCAAGCATAATAACACAGAATGGGTGACGTCTTCCCCTATGTTTTGATGGTCAAGAATTACAATGATGCCATATACAACATCATAAACTGTTCAGGTGAATAGTTAATGGTGAATAATGTGACATTGTGAGAACGAAATCACTTAGAACCTAGGCTAGACTTTATAATATCATGTCTGTTGCATGCATGTTGTGTAGGGTTTTAAAAGCTTAATCATTTTTTTCATGAACCCTGACAATAAGTGACATCAAAACATAAGGGTAGACATCACTTTTTCTGTTATCAAGTTTGGTTCACGAGATATGCAAAATACATCATTCAGTCATGGCGGAAAGTAAAATGGCCGCCATGGCTGTCACAAAGTGTTTTTGCGATGGCTCCATTTCTGAAAATGTTCAGGGCCTCAAATGAAACGGTGAACATATCGCCTCAATTTTGGCACATATCACCTGGACTATAGATGATTAAAAGCCCCTCAAGTTACTGGTTAAACCTTTTGAACTGTACACAAATTACAATTACTGATCCAACAAGATGTATTACTTTCAGTGATAGTGTTTTACTTCTCTTATGTCATACAGCCTAATCACAAACTAGTAGTACAATACTCAAACCACCTACACAGCTTTATATGAAAACCTAAAACATATTGGATTAAAAAAAATGCAAAATAAAAATGATTATAGACTAAACTGTATTAGGAAATACGCCTGCAAATTAATTACTTTTCATAGCCTCTTACAAATAATTGCTCTTTCTTGTGCTGTGTTGATTTTTCTTGCACTTTCTGCAACAAAGTACAACAGAGGGGACTTCAATATCAAGCAAACAAATGCGGTCAGAAAAACCTTGTTGATTAAACCCTCGTTACCCGGGGAGCACCCATTAGCTAATAAAGAGAAAAAAAAAAAAAAATCCCTTTGAAAAGTAGTTTTACAATACACCAACCACAATTGTATTTGATTTTGAAGTGAAAAGTGGCTGCGTATTGTACAGATGTCAGGGACAAGCTGGTGGATGCCCCCTCCCTTCAACAAAATGTCCCAAATTGTTTGCTGCCAACTTTTCTTTGGCTCTTCGCCTGATATCACAGAACTGTTTCCTATGATGGATAGCAGTTATCCTAGAACCAAAACAAAATAGTAACCAAATCTGTTATCCTCCTCTGATTAACTGTAACATCAAGTTTGGTTGCTTATATAAGATGTGGTAAATTTACTTATAGCAAACAAAATCCATCTTACAGATAAATTAACTGCACCGATTTTACACTCTACATATTTTATGATTTAAAGTCCAACTGAAATCCAATTTAGTCATCCATTTTTTGTAGTCAAAAATAATGTCAACATGTTTCTTAAATGTATTATTATTATAATTATTATTATTATTATTAATATGTGTTCATATTTTTTATTATTAAAAGGAACAAAAAAAGGGAAATATCAGAAATGCTCGTTTTCCTCTCAGCTGGCTGGAGGGGTGTGTCTGTGTTTGAGTGACAGCAGCTGGCAGGAGTGCCAGTGTTACACCGTAGGGAACGAGAGACAAAGTGAACAAACTTGCGCTGTAGCCTACATGTCATGGGCAGACAGCATGTTGTTAGTGGTACTGAAGAGTAAGGACCACACCGGCATCTAACCAGACCCAAGTGACATTTGCAGGTACAGTACATGCTATTTAATGTGCTGCAGCTGAGCAGCTAATTAGCTATCTAGCTTGCAAACTAATGTCAGCAGTGTACTTTTCCCCTGTGAATGTTTGTTTGGTCACTCATTCACTAAGCTAAGGTGCAGGACAAGACATATGTTCATAAGTTAGATAAAAAGGAGACTTTAGCAGGAAAGCTTCAGAGTCTGTGGCTCTTTTGCTGTCTGGCTCAGTGTGACTGTCTGCTCTGCCTAAGATAGAACTCTGATGTTACTGCTTTATGCAGGTTTGATTGGCTGTATCGAAATAAGGTCTCCATCTACATAGATGGATACCTAACGGTATTCTGTTGAATTAGTGCAAAACTAGGGGGAACCATGATGAAACCAAAAAATAAACAATTTATAAATGTATCCCTTTGGGTTTTTGATTTTTTTCTCAAAGGAGAACACAGGACAAGTGATTTACAGAGCAGATATGTATGCTGTAGCAGACATATACAAAAAAAAATGGATTTCAGTTGGACTTTAAATGGAAATGTAAATAATTGTGTATCTGCACTATACCAAAACAAAATGTATACTGCAGATAATTTTGCAAGCATTATTTGAGTAAATGAGTCATTATCAGACTACTAATGAGGCAGCAGAACAGTACGTGAACATCAGGGCAGCCAGCAGGACATATAACAATCAGTCTTTGATGACATCAGACATCTGTGCAGGCGCTAATGCAAAGCTTACTCATTATAAACTCAGTTGTCTTTTCATCAGTGAGAAATACAAACAATTGTTTGATTGTTATTGGACTCCTACAGGTTGTACATGCTGTGCAAGCTGCAATGGTTGGAATACTGAAAACACATTATAGCATGCTATTAAGGTTATATGTAAAATTGCTCCCTAAGGAACACTGATTTTATGTTA
This sequence comes from Siniperca chuatsi, assembly GCF_020085105.1. Classification (NCBI taxonomy): domain Eukaryota; kingdom Metazoa; phylum Chordata; class Actinopteri; order Centrarchiformes; family Sinipercidae; genus Siniperca; species Siniperca chuatsi. Next base: position 10,874,555 of record NC_058059.1, read on the forward strand.
AAATAATATAAAATATAATATTCACTAGTAATCACAAGTGTCAAACATGAGGTATGCTTTAAACAGCAAGGAGTAGCTTTCTCTATGTGTGTGTGTGTCCTTTGTGCAGACTATATCCAGTTGCTTGCCGCTAAATGTGTGGACTGATAGACTACGTGCATAGTGGCTGGCTGAATTTATCAAACCTTTCATCCTTGATACCCCGTTCTGTCTCCCTGAGCCTTTGCACTGCTTAAGAGGTCTTAGCTACATGTGAACGTTAATCAAAACCAAGACATATGCCCACTGTGCTGCTGGCGCCCTCAGCAGAATCTTGACTTATTATTTGTTATTTACCTGAGACCCACCTATCCAGAAATACATCAGCTAAAAAAAATGTGTTTTGCTCTCTCCCCCCCTTGTGCATTGAAAAATAGACCTAAACCACAGCTGTGTAATGAAGACCACATGCAAGTTAAAACAAAGGTACATGTAACTAAAAGGTAAATAACACAATCAGGGATGACACAAAGCTATAAAATAAATTTTGTCTCTTTCCTTGCCTGTTTTTCATTTCCTTGTGTGAAATATGCACACTCATATAAAGCTATGGCAGCATGCAAGCATACATGTATATACACAGACAAACAAACAAACAAGCACACATTAGACCCACAGTACTGAAGAAGCTGGCCTGGGGTTACGATATAATATGATCGTACATTTATATCCATGAATGTATTGCAGCTGTTTTATTAAATAGGAAAAAATCACAAAATCACAGAATCCATTCACCATAGAGGTATTATCCATTTGTACTGATTCATAAATCATATTTCTGTTCCTTCTTGTGTGCAAATCTATTCATCATTATTTTCACTTCTTTCCCGACTGCACTTAACCACTGGGTTGCACAGCTATGATGCCTTTCCCACTAGTGTACCTATTTTTCCCTACACCTTCCTTTAGTAATTCTTTAGCAGGAAAAATAATTTATTTAATAATAGGGACATGGCTATATTTCTCCACATGCGTTATACATCAGTGGGGTTCTAAAATAAAACATATAAATATAGTCAATACAAAGAGAGGTCTCTTCCCACCGTGAACAATACCATGCCTTGCTGATAGAAATAAATGACGTGGTTGTTTGTCTTTGTATGGCTGATCCTGATTGCTGCAAGCTAGGACTCCAGTGGGGAGGGAGGGTCATTTAGGAATGAAAATAAGATACCCAATGGAGTGTTTTAATGGAAAGAAAATGTCAGTTTTACAAGTGAGTGTAAAGTGTGATTGAAGGAAGAAGTGTGAGTAGGGATTGACTGTCTGGATACGTGCTTGCATGCTATCATGACTGTATATGTGCATGTGGCTGAGTGTCCATCTGTGGCGTGTGTACTGTATATTCATTCATGCATGAAGTGTGCAAGTATGCATTCCTACTGGGGGATGTGCTTACTGCATCCCTCACAAGGTCACCTATCCATACAGTTACTCTGGGCTGATTTACACCAGCGTTCAATATGCATACTTCCTGATGATGCTGCAGTGCTGTGGGTGCTGGTAGTGTAGCAGCCAAAGCCATACTATTCTATTTCTTACTTCACAGTTCAGTCATGTGAGCCTTGTGTGAGGTAAGGGAAATTTAACGTGTATAAAATATGACCCAGATCTTTGTCGACTACAGTAGCCAAGTTTGGAGCAGTTTACATCTAATCTGCATTTGCCACAAGCAAACATGACAGAATTTATATGTAGTGTTGCTTGAGTTACACACTTGAGGGTGCTACAGTTATAATTAGAAATGCCCCAAAGTCAATCATTTTCTCAGTATCATTTTAAACAAATTAGTTAAATTAAAAATGGCTTTTACAGACACATTTAATATTTTCCAAAGAATGCTAATTAAAATATTCATACAAGGAATGCTATAGATATACCAGAGAAATGTGCTATTACATGTGTTTTCGGCTGATTTATCCCCGATTCATCCCTTCCAGACAATCAGAGGAGAAGTCTGGTCTGGGACCTTGGTCTGTACCAATGTTCAGCCCAGATTATCTGGTAGTGTGAGGGGTTTACAGATCCAGTCTTAAACCTGAACACGGGGCGCCCCGCTAGCTCACCTGGTATAGTGCACGCCCCATGTACAAGGCTGAGTGGCCCACGTTCGAATCCAACCCGTGGCCCTTTGCTGCATGTCGTCCCCCCTCTCTCTCTCCCACATTTCCTGTCTCTTAAGCTGTTCCTATCAAAAATAAAGGCAAAAAGCCCCTCCAACAAAATCTTAAAAAAAACCCCCAAAAACTCCCGAACTGCTCGCAGACTCATCGGGGGCTGCTTGGACAGGTTTGATATTTAGGAGTTAAAATCTGGATGATTATGTCAGTACTTTTTGAGCGGGACCACAATAGCCAATGACAGAGACAAGTCTACAAGGAGACGGAAGCGTTAGAAGCTAACGCTAGGTAAACATTCTAACCCTTGGGTTAACGTTAGCTAGCATACTACTGTTGACATATATTAAAATCTAATCTAAATCCCTCTGGCAAGATAATCTTAATAATATCCCGTAGTGTGTAATGCACCTTTATTTGAAAATCTTGTAGCGTGTGCATATTTCAGATTAGAGAAAAGAACATATAGAGAGAAAACATGTGTGAAGTTTCTCCTTATGTGATGCAACCAGATTTCAAAATTGGTTAGGATTTTTAAACTCTTCTCTGAGTCTGAGCCCAGCTTAATGTGACTTACAGTAACCCTGTAGCCACATGTGATATGATATGAACGAGGCAGAAAAAATGTCCTCAGAGATGTTCCACTACCAGGCTTGGAGAATTACTGAGGAGCACGTCTCTTCATTTCTATGTATCCAGAAATAGCAAGTCATTAAGAGAATGGCAGGTGATGGGCATATTAGGAAGGCTCAGCAGAGGCGATGTGTAATGAAGACAGTTCAACCTTACAGTATTCTTCCCTGTCCCACTCACCCATCTTATTGCCTTCATCCCTTGTTTTCCTTATCTCACATAGCTTCAAACCACCTTTTTATTCTCCTCTTTCTTTCAAGTTGAAATGCAACTTGGGGACACAGTATAATGTGAGGTTTGGTTTCTGAGAAATATACTCCTCTCAGCATGGTTTGAAAAACAGAAGTGAGTACATCCTGCTCCCATGACAAGTTACAGGAATTCTAGAAATAATGAGAGCTCCATATGCTGTGATAATTTTAATGAACTTGGTGAAAAGTGGTTTTATTGCACAGCTGAAACTGTCACATCACACATACAAGGGTGATATCTAATGCATGCAATTTCATCTCCTTAATTCTCACAGGGCTGCAATGCTAATGTAAAGCTAGTACTGATTAAGCCTATCGAGATGGAGAGCCTTTTGATTTTATTCCATACATTATAGTACAAAGTTATTTAATTGAAAATAAAAGAAGTGTCTATGTTTACTGTATACATGGGGATACAGATATAAGCAGAACTCACATAACACTCCCTTACAGTGATAATGGCATGTAAATGATGAAACATTTCATGATTTGGACATTTGTTAGGAAGAAATTGATAACAACCTTTTATTTGATTGAAAATGACCTAATTCTCAATAACTCTAATTAGGCACGAGGAAGTCCTATGACATTTATAGTACAATTGATGTTCTGAGGCCTACACTTATCCCTCATAATTTACAGTGCTCCATGATGATGTAAGTGCATTTTGTTTCTGTATTCTGTAAGAACGTATTTTCTCTGTCATGAGCCGACCTTTGCCTCCCATGTTGATAGCTGAATGTTCCAAACTCTCTATATTTAACAAACTATAAATTGTCCAACTCCAAGATCCTAATGAGATTTATAATTGGCGCTTCACTACTAATACTACTACTGGAAAGGTCAACCATACAATGTGCTAAAAACACATGGACAATGCTGGCATCAGTTGTAAGATAAACAGTGCAGTACATACAGTATGTTGTTTGCTACAGGTACCTAATTAGAGTGGATCAACTAGGCAACTTCCAATCAAATAGTGCCAAACATTTCTATTCTAATTTAATGATATTCATAATGAGTGGATTGCTTGAGATTTAAACATGTAACCAAAAAGTGTAAAATATGCTGCAAAATGTTTGACTGGCCTAATTAGCAACTGATTATGCATGTAATTGATAGTCAAAAGATCATAGATTCATTTTAATATGAAAAGAAAGAAGTAATATTGAGTCTCAACACTAATGTACACACATCCAGAACCCACATTCGCCTACACACACCTGATGTACTGCAGCTGCATTGTATATATGTCACCAGGAGGAATTTTGCATTTTAAAAAACAAAGAAGTTTGTACAGGCAGGAGAAACTTAGTTTTCCAACATTTGGACCTTGGAGAATAGTACATGTACATTTGGTTGCCAACAGAAAATACAGAAACAGAAGAAACGTAGGTTCTCATGTGCATCATCTCTTATTTACTTGGTTAGATGATTTTCTTGATGACAGATGACAATTAGAGAGGATGTTCCAGAACCGTGGTTTCTGACTGTGGGCTGTGATATAGTCTGGACCCAGTGGAATTTCACTGTTGTGTTCTGCTTAATAATCCAAATCCTCTAAGTCCCCCTCGGCCCACTTCAGTCCTTTGATTGCTCCTTGTATTTTTACTACGTTATACTCCATTTTCATAATCTGGTGCACAGCACTCTTATGGTGTGTGCTGGATAGAAAGAAAAGAGAGAGCCTAACAAGTGCTGCATACTGCTTTCCTAAAGTAATTTAGATTACAAGGGTCAGTCTCTAATCCATAAAGCTGGGTATGTCTGCTCCCAATTTGGAATAATAATTCTTGGAGAAAAATTACTGTATGGTATACTGTCTGTGGCAAGCTGTGCTCATGTTTATGCACACCCATTAGAGGAGTGTGTGTGTGATTTGTGTGTAACTACTAATGTAAATGTGTCTGAGCTAGCTTGTGCATACGCCTGCATTGCCACCTGGGAACATGTCCGTTGGCGACAGAGGACAGATATTCACTTTGCTCAGTCACCATGGATCATGCAACACAACCTTTTGCAGGAAGTAATTCATTCGGCGATAAGCACAACAAAAAGGGAGGAAAAAGAGCGCTGTCAGCAGCCATCAAGATGGTAGAGTTTGATAGGCAATGCTGGCTCTGTAATCAATCTGCACATGCACTTTATGCAAGGCCATGAAGAGCATTTCCAAGTCCATTGCTTTGCTGGAGGGAAATCAAGAAGGGAACATAATTGGACATTTTGGACCAGTTATATGAAAAATTCAATGACATGATAATTAAAATCTCAGAAAATGGTTGTCAAGAAACAAGGAAAACATTTGTTTTATTGTGTATCAAGTAAAATTGTACAGGCATAGGCCTCTATAGTCTGAGGGCAAAATACATTAATATTTATTAGAAAAGTCAAAACAAAATTACTGTACCTGACCTCATCTCAGAGGGTAAATGTTTAATTTAAATTATTGTATTTCCGTCTCATATAGGGAGCATAACATGGTTGTAATACAACAGCAGGACTGCTTGAAAAAAATTATTTTACTAACCATTAGTAACTTGTTAGCTTTAATATCATATTCTGTGTCATTTGGATTGCATTATCCTTCCAGGATGTAGGTTTTTATAGAAACAAAAATAAACAGGCTACTGTTGATCAACTTTATAGTCTATTAGTTCAGATTGTGTGTTAAAGGAAAGCATATTGCCTCAGGGGAAACTATTAATTAAAGAGTATTGGTAGCATAAAGACATTGACCATATTTTCTTATATAGTTCATAAGATCACAATAATATTGTGAAATATTTTCTATAGTAGCTAATGTTTATTACTAGTCATTAAACTTTATGTGTTTTTAACACATACACTGAATGTCACTCCAGTGCAACCGTAGCATACTGTGATATACTGACAGTGCCAATTTACCACCCAGAAATTAGATGCCAGTCATATTCAGTGCAGTGTATTCTGACATTCCTTAAATAACCAGTAAAAGTGATTAAATCATACAGTGCATACAGCAATCATGTTACAGCACTGTGATGTGAATGTCTTGTGATAAAAATTAGCTAAATTTATTCAAGAGCAAAACCATTGAATAGTTCTCCTACAGAGTCTGTCCCTGTCTGTCTCCCCATGATTTTGCATTTTTCCCCCAACAGCCTGATGCCAAGGGTAAGCTATACATCTGTCTAATTTCTTCCTTGTCAGCCTACCATCTGGTGCTGTACCAACATTAAAGACACGAAAAATGGTATCACACTGTCAATCACAGACACACACACACATGCTAGTGAAAAATGTAGAAAGTTACTGAGGCCATAGGTGGTGGACATCTTACAAACAAATTGGTAATTTTTGTTTATCCGTCAGTGTGATGTTTTTATCAGGCTCAGAATGACTAGAGATGTGAAGCCCTTTCTCAAGACCCCAATTCAGTCTTACGCACATTTCAGTGATTAGTTTCAAATACAAGTAGCTAGTCAATTTTTGGTGTTAAAAGTGTAAAGGGTGCTTTTAACAGTTGATGTACCGACAGCACAGTGGGTTACAATAAGAACAGTATTGGAAATACAATAGGCATGTCCAAATTGGTCCCAATCCCAATCCTGTGGATCAGTTTGGAACACCCTTCAACTGTATCCAATCCTTCTAATCTTATCAATATAATCATAATGTCCTATGCAAAGCTTAAAAATGTTGCTAAAACATATTCTTTAGGAACAATTCTACAATTATCTTCCTTATACTTTCCATTTTCCCTCCAATTTGTGGGATTTCCTGCTCTCATTTAAGGTCTGCTACTTGGCATAGGTATTTCTTATTTTTGTGCTGAACAAAGACCCACAAGAAAAATACACTTTTTAGTGAGTTTCATCCAGTCTCTCCCTTAATCTCCTTTGCCATTAAAGCAGCCTTTTCACATCAGAATAGCATCATTATTTCTTTTGACAGTGGTCTGGGGTGGGCAACAAGAACCACTTCGATAGTCTCGGTCCTATTGTTTGCATCGGAACAAGGACATAGTTCAGTAAAAATGGCCATTAATGTTGGACATGTCACCAGCTGCTACATTAAAGATGCATTGTGTTATGGTGTTGTTTAAAAATGCAATTAAGCATTCTTTTAAGTGAGTCAATTAGTTCTCACATTATGGCTGGTGGACAAAAAAAACATGTTTTTTTTTTGTGTGAGAACCTGTCTTGATACATTCTGTCACTGCACAATCTTCCTTTGTCTGTGGGCCACAGGGTGTTAAATATACTAGTGTGAACTCAGTGCAATTAGCACATGTGAACGTCTAAGTTAATCAAAAAAGAAAATTGCCTAATGATTGTTACATTATCCAGCAGTAATGAACAGGTGTTAATGTCTTACTACCAGCTGACATTGTTAATGGCCTTGGTCTTGTGATCCCTAACTTTGCATACCCCCCAACACACACACATGCCACAAGTGCATTTGTTTGCTTCTCGAATGTGTCTTTCATTTTAGTCTTAATTCTATTGCAGGTGACAGAGACACGGACGGGGCCACTGGGATGCAGTAGCTATGACAATCTGGACTCAGTTAGCTCAATCCTTCTGCAGAGCCCTGAGAGCAAGATTCATCTGCAAGGTAAACAAACCAGCATATTGATATTTTTCATATACTGCCCCATGATGTTGGACATCAGAGGGTAGCAGGGTCAAACTCCATTTGGGCCTCTACATTTAAAGGAGATCTATAGTTATACATGAAATCCTCTTAGGTGGACAAGGGAAATGGTTTGGACTTTCGCAAGAATTGAATGTCATTGCATTGGCATTTAATTGGGACTGGGATAGATTTTATCTCCAATCCCCTCTGGGGATTGCAGCATGATTCTCTGTGGTTATAGATGTCTGCTTGTGTTCTAACGTGATCGTGCTCTTAAGTGTCTCTTAAAGCTTTTTCAAAGACAGGCCTAAATTCAAAGTGTTTGTACAGTTCCATGAACTGTTTATTCAGACATGAAAGCAGAAACACTAGCACTCTCCATGCAGTTAAAATGTATAATAAGATGGTGTGCAAAGGTATTGCTATACTTATCAATATTAGAATCAAACCCTGATTTATTTTTTGTCAATCTGTATGTATCTTAAGAATGTATTAAACACATAAATTAGTCACTTTCATTAGACTTCCTCAATGTTAGAAATCTACTAGCATGTAACTCATAGATCATACGTCAGTGGATGGAAATAGCAACTTTTACCCATTAGTGGTGCTGTTCTTTTAAGCGAAAATAGTTCTGTCTTAAACATTGACATAACTAATAATTAGCCTAAGAGAAGGAATTGCTTGCAGTGACAGACACCCTGGGGAAAAAGAATGATGAAAGACTGTGTAACTGTGGTCAAGTGTTTGAATAGAGTGATTGCTTCTTTGATTTATTCCAGTTTACGCAGGTTATTAAAACCAGTTTGAGAATCATAGAGGCTTATCTTCAATCCAGCCCACACTAGTCCCCCCGTTCCTTTCTGAAGGGATCATTACTCGTCTTCTAAAATCAGAGAACTAAGTGGTTTGTCAAAGAAACACTTTTAAGTCCTCCACTGCCACTTACTCAAAGGGCTCTATAGGTTTTGGGAAAAGCTTTATTGTCATGCGCCAAATGTATTAGCCTTGTGCTTTGAAGACTGTTTTGTCACCCTATTGATAGATGACAGGCCTGGGAAAGATTCTTTATTTTGGCTTGATAATAACCCCAAAAGAATGGAAAAGCTTTTCCAATTGGTTTCTGGCTTAGAGTTTTGTATTAGGCTAAAGTATATTGGTGTGTGTTTATGTATTTTGTATGTGGGCGAAGGATGAGGGGAGGTGTTGAGTGTTCTCCTTAAAATGCGTTCTTTTAAGAGCAATTATCGTTGCTCCTTTTAATTAGAAAGACAGCTGATTGTGTAACTTCTTCAACAATCATAGTGCTCTTCAAAGTGATAGCACTTCACACAGCCCATGGAGAGGCATATAGTCAATGGAGAGCTTTTAAGGTCTTTGCTGCTCAAGTATAGTCATAATGAGATCCAATCATTTAATTCACCCTACAGTTTTCCTTCTGTCATGAACACTAGTTTAAGTATAACAATTAGTCTTATTTTATCCCTTGGTGAACCATATATTCCTCTAGGGTTCAAGACATTACATATTACTCTAGATCACCAGGATTCTCTCCTTTTGAAAGATATACACTTAAATTAAGATACATGTCCATGGGCCATTTTCTACTCCTTTTTTTCTTTGATATGTATCAGTACACCAGTACAGCATATTTCAACATTTAAAATTTTAAAATGACATGCAGTTGAAAGCTCTCAGTCATGAAACAGCGGTGGGTGAATGTGTAGTGTTTGTGCATGTTATGTATTGATTTACAAATGATTTTATAAAGGAGTAAAGCATTTAACAAAAGAAATGAATAATGTTGTAGTTTTTTTTCTAACTAGAAAAGGATACATTTCTTGAAGTACTTATAATTGTTGCTGTGTAAGCAAAATGTATCAGCATGTAAAACATGGCAAAATTTTTGGTTGGTACGGCATTGCTAGGTGGGTGTTAAGTGGCTGCTAGAGTGTTAACAGATACTTTCTTGTTGTTCAGGTAGGTTGCTAGGGTGTCACAAGGTTGTTGGTAGGTGGTTGCTATGGTGGTGTGGATGTTTGGTTTGGCATGGCTAGGTAGTTGCTAGGGTGTTTGATGTGGTTGTTGGGACATTTCCAGATAGTTGTTAGATAGTTGCTAGGGTGTTTTGTGCAACGGTACTGCGTGGTTGCTACAGTGTCTTGGGCCATTTTAGTGCATTGTTTGGTGGCTGCTACCGTCATCTGTGATTGCGAGGGTGTGTAGAGTTATTGCTATGGTAATTCTGAGTGTGATTAAAAAAAATACATACACTCCACAGAAGAAAGGTATAAAGCACCATCTCAGCAACATGTGTTTAAATGTTTTTTTCCCTTTATCTGGGTGCTCTTAGAATAATTGAATATGTAGAAAATTGCAAGTTAATGGATGAGCCATTTGGAACAACTTGTGACCCTCATAGTGGTTCCAAAAGCAACTTGATCTCCTTTTATTCATACAAAACACAGTAACATTCCCTGACAGATTTACTGTATCCCTTGACTGGTCTTTACAGTCAATGCCCGAAAAATAACAGCTTTGACAGCATTGTCCTCTTCTTTGACAACACGCCATAAATGGCCTTCACAAACAATCCCTTGAGGAGGAAGACATTGGCCGTGCCCAGGACTGCTCTTATAAGCACTAGCAGCTCTCAGTACATCTAATGAACACCCACCATGTGTCTCATTTTCAAATGCCTGTTGACCTTTTACCAGACAGTTAGATAAAATGCAAACTTTGCAAGCAGGGGGAGGAGTCACGTGGAATATCACAGATCACTGGCAGCACTAATACCAAAATCATGCAACATTTTAGTTGAAATAGAGTTTTTGATTTTACTCACTGAACACAATATTTTGAGACAAATCTTGTTAAACCTAAAAATAAAATAATTCACCCCAATGTGGATGTACTTCCAAAGAGAGATTAAACACCCGGGCCATGACGTTACTGTTGATTTTTCTGTGTGGTGGCTTCTCTTGGATGTTTACTCTGTCCATATGGGAATGCTTTGATTCAAAATATGCAGGAATAAAGGATGAGGTTCAAATAAACACTGAACTTGTGTTGCAGGACTGCACAGTGCTCCACTTCCTCACTTTTTTTAAATGTTTGGTGCCTTTAATCAATTAAGAACTGAAATGCACACCTATTCTCGCGAGGTACTGGCTCACAGGTAGACATCAAAGGATGAGAGAGGTGAATACTTTTAACTATGATGCAATCATTTTATTTTGAACTCTTCTGCGCATATTTTTTATGATTATAAAACCCTACACATCTTCTGAGTGACATCTCCTGACATAAGTCTAGGACAGCGCTTCAAACAATGAGCTCACAAGGCAATCAGCATGACCATAGAAATAGAGTCCATAGAAAGGTTATTCTGGCTTCCAACTTCCATATGTCCACGTCCTAGGAATCAGTTAATTTGAAATTTGTAAAAATCACAATTTGGAAAAACAACTGGACAAATACATTCAAATTATGCAATTAGTCTGCAGAGGAAAACAAAAACACCTCCCAGCAATAAATACAATATTTAAGATTAAATAAAGAAAGAACACAGATTGATGGGAAGAGGTGATATTCAGATAGTATAACTCATAGTTCCTTCTGGGAGATGTGTGCAAGCACGTTACACAAGCTCTCAGCTTTTTTAGTCAAATAAATAAACAAAATAAACTCACAAAATGTCAAGAAAATAAATATTCGTACACTTATTTGCCTTTTCAAACAGAAAAATGCAACCGTACACCTTCTGAATTTACGTTTCTCTCTTTCACCGAACTAAGACAGCTTACTTGCCTCATTGTAGCCTAAAACACACTTCATTCAAACTCACAGTAACAAAATAAAACTCACCAAAACCATCTTGTTTAGTCTTTAAACTGTTCCAACAATCACCAACTCTGGTTTGGACGAAATAAATCCTTTTTCACTGTGTTAGATGTGAAAAATATTCTGGGTCTACAGGCTGTCGCTGCCTCTGATGCCCGACCTCCCTCTTGCTTCTCTCGGCTTGACGCCTCTCCTGACCCCGCCTGAACACGCAGTGTCTTCGTCATCCCCGGAGTCCTGGTCGGAGACGCTGTAAATCACCTCGGTACTGTATTCCCTGTCGTCAAACTGGCCTCCGTCGGTCTCTGAGGCTATGTCCCAGTCTGGCCGTGTTCGCTGGGAGGCTGCTGATCCTGGTCCGTTGTCTGCGCTCACCTAATCCGGTTCTGGTGATCAGTCAGCTAATAGCACCGTAATTAAGTTATCTGCATGACTAACTGAGCTAACTAGCTAATGGCAGCTAGCAGCAGTCATGACTTGATATGTGACTCGCTGGCCCCTATCTATTTAGAGTATGACTTCGACAGGTGGAGAATAGTCTCAATTCTTACATATTGCCCCTTTGAAATTGAGATTTATGTATGCTATTTTCATTGGGATGCATTCATGTATTTCTTTCTATTCTTTTTTTTTTATTAATTTTATTTTATTTAATTTTATTATTGAATGTTTTTCTACTTCTTGGCTTTTAGTCTATTGTTTTCTTTGCCTTTTGCATTTACATCTTCCTACAATGTGGACATTATGTAGCTAGTTGGAGGCCTGTCTTGAATAAATGACCTCTCTATGAATTTTATTTCTTTTCATTTGCCCTGTGAGCTAAATGATTTGAATCACTTATGCTACACATTAAACATCTTCACTGTCCTGTGGAAAACCTTGTATCTCCACATTTGGAGAAGGGCCAGAGCCGCCTCTATTTTCTGAGGAGGCTGAGGTCCTTCAACATCTGCCGGACAATGCTGAAGATGTTCTATGAGTCTGTGGTGGCCAGTGCTATTCTGTATGCTGTTGCATGTTGGGGCAGCAGGCTAAAGGTAGCGGACGCCAACAGACTCAATAAACTGATCCGTAAGGCCAGTGACATTGTGGGGGTGGAACTGGACTCTCTGGCGGTGGTGTCAGAGAGGAGGATGTTGGCCAAACTACACGCCATCTTGGACAGTGTCTCCCACCCGCTCCATGACATGCTGGTCAAGCAAAGGAGCACCTTCAGTGGAAGACTCGTCCCACCAAAAAGCACCACAGAGCGCCATAGGAAGTCATTCCTGCCTGTGGCCATCAAACTATTTAACTCCTCCCTCTAAGGGTTAGTCTGTTTGACCCTAGGTCACTAAACTGGACATCGAGCATTACATCTCCGCCATAATTAATAATAATTGTGCAATAGTCTGTGTACTACTCCCGTGCAATATTAGTCTTCCCTTGTTAGTTTTTCTTATTTATTGTTACTGATGCTATATACCTCAATTACTCTCGACAGTACATGCACCTCTGCTTATTACTATTATTTATTACATAATTAGTTACATTGTATTTATACTGTACTTTCATCATCAACCAGTAAACCCACTTGGTACTCGACACTTAGTTTATCTTATACTTATACCGACATGATACTTAATTTATTTCTGACCAGTTTTATAGTGTTTATAGTGTATCATATCGTTTTCTAGTACTTTCTCCTGTGTGCACTGACGTAAAGGCAAGCTACTGTAACAAAGAGTTTCCCTACGGGGATCAATAAAGTATTTCTGATTCTGATCTGATTCTGATTTGCCAATTTAAATTTTATCAGATAAACTGAAGGATTAAATATGCCTTCATGGTTTTTGGAAATTCCCCTATACTTGTTAAGCTGAATAAACCATTTTAAAAATTGGGTTAGCTGAAAAATGTATGCTCAAGAAAAGTCGATGTCTTGGAGATACATGGTTTTCACAAGACTGTGACAATATGTCACCCAGATGATTTGAAGTTTTGATCCTGAGGAGGAAAAATGGTGATTCATAGAATTTGAAATAACAAGATTGCATCTAAAAGGGTGTCTCTGTCGTCTTTGCTCTTGTGTGTTTAACCAAACCATTTGTGACATAAAGTAGAAAAGAATGTTTGTACTTACAGAATTGATCTGAAGGCTCAAAAAAATGTTTTTTTCTCATTTATCAGCACAGGGAAAATAATGCAGCACAAATCTTTCAGCTTTCAGCCAAACTGAAGAAGGCCTCTGGCTACTTTGTCAAGTTATTCCTAACTAGAATATTCTCTGGCTAACAAAAACTCGAGAGATTAGCCAGTGTAGTTGGAACACAATACACTGCCTAACACTGGCTGAGTGAGAATAACCAAGTAGAAGTGTCGTCTGACTGACTGATAGACTGACTTAACCTAAATTTGGGTCTTGATGAATACATTCTGGGGAAAATAACTTACACATGTTTATTCCACTTCCATTTTTCTGGTTTTTACAGCAGTTCCATGTAGCCTCTTCCCTATACATTCTCTTTTTCTCTGCTGTCTGAGGGTGAATGAGAAAGTATTTTTGAGACAGCTGTCTAAATCACTACCAGTCAGGCATTGAAGAGAGTGTGAACACATTTTGAATTCTGCTTTTAGAGGGTGTAATTGCAGAATCACATACATTGTTGCACATCTCTTTTGCTGTTTGTGTGATTAAGTCGATATGTCAGAATGATGTGTGTGGAGCCATTTTTGGTGAGCCAAGATAAGCCATGTCAAGTACATTTTGTCAGTGTTTTCACAAATCTCAATTTGTGTTTCTAAAATTGTTCTTTTTGAAACCTTTTCACCACATTGCTTTATCCATCCCTTACTCAGCCCATTTGTCTTTTCTTTCATTTTCTTCCACTGTTTTTTTGTTTTTAAAGCATGAATTCACCTAGTCTACACTGTACAGACAGGTGATCCATATTTTGCACACCCTAAACATGTAGTTTCTGATTATCTGTGACCAACTGTTAAATATTGAACAAAAATCCTATGTATCTTATGTATAATGCTACTGCACCCTCTCCATCGTTTGGAAATGAATAAAAACCTTAATCTAGACTAGCTATTTTAATTGCTTATGAATGAAATAAGGGGATCATATTAGTATGCAGTACCATGTGAGTTACAACAAGGATGCAGTAATAGAAAACCCACTCCATTTCATTCTTCTAATTAAACTTTTAATCATGCCTTATTCTCTCGCACTTTTATTTTTTCACTCCAAACCTCAGCACTTTATCTACCTTGGAGCATAAGTGCAAAACTTTGTTAGTGAATATACACAAGAAAATTATTACATACCTGTAACCAAACATTTTTACTGCTTTTTGAGTGATTCGCTTTGGTGGAATTAGCCTTAGAATGGTCTGAGACAGCATTCTGGTATAAATTAACAGGCAAGAAAGAAGCAAGCTTGTGAATTTAGTTGTGGTCAAATTTCTCCTGGAGACACTTTAGTCTTTCCAAAATAACAGAATTTTCAAAAAGAAATGTTTTTTTTTTCTCTATCTCCTTCTCACCCCTGTGGTCCGCTCTTTGTGAGCTGCTGGGGCTGTGAGGCACAGATAACACAATGCGGATATGACACTCCCTGGATATTCCCTCTGCTTTCACTTAGATTTAGATTAGAATGCTGTAGTGGACTCTGACATCAAGGGAGCTACCTATCAAAGCCTAAACCCGGTCCTCTTCTCTCTCACAGTTTTGCTTTGTAAAATATTTGGCAAATTAACCAGCACCTTCTGCTTTCTCTACCTTTTTTTTTTTTTCCCCGACAATCATCAGAATTAGAGATGGCACTGGAACAATTTTTTCACTTGTGATTTCATGCATGACTTAGCAAAGCTTTGATCTATCAAACATGAAACTTTGCGTTGCTTAAACCTAAAATGACTGTGGAGGTTTCAGTTTTACATTTTGGCATGTTTAGTGCCTGAGTACATACTATATGTACAGCTTTATTGGCAGCTAAATGCCGTTCAAGTGGGCATCAGGACATGTTATTAGCTGAGACTATTTGTGGACATTCAAGAGGAACTCATTGATCTCCAACCTAGTCTTCCTCTGTCACCCAACATGAATTACAGTATAACCTTGCACACACTGATTTCTCTGAGCACGATATAATCGACCTATTTTGTCCAGCTGATAACACATTATCAGCTGGACCAAAGACATATTCTGCATATGTAGCAAAAGCCATAAATGTGAGCTCACCCAATGTATCATGTGATTCATTGAAGCACAGACATTTTTTTAAGAACTCTGGTTTGTTTATTCTTTTAAGTTCAATGTGAATGAAAGATCCACACTATTTAGCTTTTCTATAATTGGGATTATAATGTTTTTTCCCTTCCACATTAATTTGTTCTTTGTTTGTTTGTCCTCTCTCCAGGCTAAAGCTTAGAAACCTGATGATATTGGTTTTGGCTGGATTCTCACTTTCTGCCTCCTCTGGGACCTAGAAGGAAAATAGCTTATTGAGGGGTGAAAATTAAATGAAAGAGGGAATTAGCATGTGGTAGTTAAATGGTCAGGATTTTCATTGCTTACTTAAACTCTTATTATACAGTATGTTTCAGGTGGTAGGGAGAAGGTAGTCCCATTTTTTGTTTTATTTTAATATCCTAATTTCCTGCCACCTGTTAGTATTCATCATTGATTACCTTATTTTATTTGGTGGTATTTTTTAAATAGCAAAACAGCAGGGTGTAGTATATAAACCAGAAGATTGGAATATTGTTTGTGTAATTTGATATCCAATACAAATAGAGAAAACATGTACTGGAGCTTGAAAATAGCAAATTGGTTACATATATTAACCGGGCCAAAGAAAGATGAAAGGCCCTGGAACCTCCACAAGCCATTACCTTGCAAGGACCCAATCACCTCCAATATGGCTGTCATAAATTAGCACCAAAACAAAAGCAAACTAATTTGCGTCTTTCCGTCCCCACCGCATGCGTTCTCTCTTTTCTCTTTCTCTAGTTTCCTCAACAGCCTATCTTGGAAGAGCCATGAGCCTATCTTGGAAGATTTATGAATATGTTAGAATAGCCTGAGCCAACAGTTTTCAAAGTGGTGAAGTGAAAATAAATTAAACTGGCCTTGTAGGCAAGTCGTGAGGAGAGTGATGAATTAGATACTCATTGCTCTGTCGCTCAATGTCTGTCCCTCTTTTCTAGTGAAAACACTGCAAACATCATGGGGAAGACAAACAAACATGCAAATCAATTAAGTTATTTTTGATGACAGACTTGTTGAAAAATTGATTTGGAGACTAAAGTATATCAGTAAACACAATGTCCTTGGTTACCAGAGAATAATTTACTGAAGGAAAATCTTTGGTGCAAAACATGGAGAGCAAATGTTGGACGAGCACAACAATAAACACACAGAGGCATTTTCATCATCTTCTCTTTCTGTCCCATGCATTGCACCGAGGTCAACTGTTTCCTTTATGAAAACATGTGTCCTTTTGCCCAGAGAACTGATAACACAGGATCATTTCACTTCTCTCTAACATGCTGAAACCCCAGTAGCTGATGAAATCTTTCCATGTTGACCTGGAGGTCAGCTTTCAATTGGAAGTGGTCAATCAAGATTGAGTTTCCATTTGGGCCAGCATGACCATAAATCTCCTTTTGCCCACTCACTCTTGCCAGCTGCAGGCTGCCAGTTCAGCAAGCACCATGGCTTTCCACTCAGTCTTTTTTCTCTCTCTGACAGACTGGGTTTCATCAATTGATTGGGGGTTTCTTTACTTTAATCTTCTTTTTGAATTTATAAGGGCCCTGGCAATATCAAACTGTTTTTTACAAAAACTTTGTGTAACACGTTACTTAAATAGTTGGTTATAATGTGTGCGCATGCATAATAAGGGTGTTATGATGTATGCATAAAAGTGTTAGACTGTAATTAAAAACTTACAACTAATAATACTTTAGTGTATTATGAGGTCATTATTAAAAATGAATGTAAATAAATGATTTACAGTAGACTCACAAACTGTAATCCATATGCATTATATTTAGTTTTTGAGAAGCTGTTGAAATCATGATGTGTCTATGTTGCCAATAAGATGACATACACTGTCTTATATTGACAATTTGAATAACCTGTTACCACACTTAAAAGGTTGAATATTTAGATAACAAAATAGGCAAACCACAAAAGATCTCGCTTGTGTACTTTGGCTCTCAATTTTGGGTTACTACTGTATACAACAGTTTGTTTATGAACCAGCAGATTGCAAATTAGTGCCTCTCAATACAAATAGATTAGCATTATTTCTGTATTTTTTGATGTTTGATGTAATTTATGTGATAAATCTGGGCTTTTGATCTGAGACATGTATGCAGCACATCTTGACACTTTGAGGGCAGTTGTATCTTTTATAGCTGAAATGGAAATGTCAGAGCTTGTCATATGTCTCTCCTCCCCCTCTCCAGGGTTCTTGTAAAACATGTGATTTCTGCAATAGCCTGTAAAGGGTGTGTACATGTGCTCGTACATGAGTCATTGTGTGTGTGTGTGTGTGTGTGTGTGTGTGTGTGTGTGTGTGTGAGTGTGTGTGTGTGTGTGTGTGTGTGCATGAATGCGTGACACTGGTACAATATCTCACCAGCCGAGGCCCTACTGCCACTGCTGTGCAGGGACACATGGCAGCACATGACGGAACAGCTTGAACAGTGCAACTGAAGTGCACAAGCAGCCAACAGCAACCACATCAGATATTTTAAAACATAGCTAATATTCATTGTATTTGAGTGTTTTGCTAATTCAAAACAAAATGACAACATTCAATTTGCATAGACACTGTGAGTGCATTACTCATAAAAAAAAAGGAATACAAAATTGCATTTGCCATCCTATGATCTTGCACACAGGAATAGTGAAAGAAAAGTAATCACAAACTTACTTTTACACTGACTCACCTTGTGTGTCTGTGTCCAGTGTGCAGCACAACTGGCAATAACTCAGCACCATGGAGAGCTCATCTACCTCTCCAGACTGCCTGCCCTCCTCAATCCAGCAATTGCTTCAACATGCAATTTCAGCAATTCCCTTTTTTCAGGAGGCAGGAGCAACAAGCCTTGTATTCCAAGACCATTTTTTATATGTAATTCATGCTTTTACAGTGATTACTGCACCTGCATCCTTCCTTGCTTTTTGTGTTAACAATGTGAATAAGTGGGTTTCTTCAATGCTAACACTGTATAAAGATATTGTGTGAAACACATTGTGTTCTGCAAGTCTTTCTGTTCCACACAGATAGAGTGGGGCATATCACATATGCATATGCAGGCACTTGTATGTTAATATGTTCAAGGAAAAGCGATTTTCCACTTCTCTGTTGTTTTGTTGTTTCGAATGTATGCATTCCTTACGTATCAATGTAACATGCAAATCCAAAAAATCTCAACAGAGCAAGCAAGGAAGAAAAAAACAAACATTCATGCTGCAGTTTGGACATGAATATTTGAGAATATTTGAAGTCGACCATCCTGTTTCATAACACAGGCTGCTGCCTTCGAGTGTGCTGCGAACACTTGTGATAATCTACGATAATCTACTCAGAACAGACACAGCAACACATTATCCATTTGAATGCTAAGTACACCTCATTCAGAACTTTAAAAAATGCTAACATATTCGGAGAGCTGAGAATAGCTCCAGTGGAACGTGTTATCCTCTGTCAGGCACAACACACACACTGAAATGAAAAGTGGATAAATAGCTACTTTAGCTGCACCTTTACCTCTTTGTTGTGGAAGAGGAGCTCTCGTGTGAAATAGGCCAACGCAGCAAATCTTAAAGCTATATGCCCCCTCTGTTTTAAGTATCTAGGGATCAGCAGGGCAGACGGGGCAGGTCTGGACTGAAGGGAAACAGGCAATCTTCCAGTTCAGAGGTCTTTGGTTTGGTATCATGGCTGTAACGATAACCTCCAATGGTAATTTAATGCCCCTATTGAAGTAATGCACTTTATTGCACCAGTGGATTAAGTAATGATTATTTTGCGAAATTGCGGCCACACAATGGTCAATTAATCTTTAATGAAACTGTAACTTATGAGGCGGAGCGTGGCATTGCAATAAGCAGGCAACTGCTTGCCAAGGCAGTTACAAGCCTCAGTTGCGGCCTGCACTTCCCATCTATCACCATGTAAAAATAGAGCACTCCAGAAAGAGACATAAATGAAAAGGCAAAGTCACAGTTGCAGAGTCTCCGTTTTTATCATTCATGGAATGTTTGTGGGCCTATATCCTCCAACGTACGTGAAGGAAATATATCAGCCTCTGATGTATGCAATGAGATTAACTGCCATTTTGAGGTGCTATTTATTTAGAGCAAGCCAGGCATAGGGGTTGCAGGGAATTATGTGCACTGACAGAGCATGAAGTTGGAGGATCAAATGGCTGCAAATGGCTGCACGGGAATTACAATATGCACCTATTCATTTCATCGGCAGCTCTTTAATGATGGTTAGTGTAACTGCCTTCTCCAAAACCTAGTGTTTTCCTCAACAAATACCTGCCTCAGAGCCACATAAACTGTAGCTTTATAGCCCAATCATTCTCAATGCTTCCACATGTTACTGCACTAACACAGCAAAGCTAGGAAAATCACAAAGACAAATGTTTTTACTCTGATTAGTTTCTCATTTAATTTTTGGCCCGAGGGCTCCAATTCTCTTACTCATTCCCCACTGCACTAACAAATGTTGATGGATTTACTTTTATTGCATGACATCATTTCTACACTGGAGTGGGAGGACAAGACATCAAATTTCCAATACTTGAATACGTGCTCGGTGGTAGAATGTAGAGGAGAGCAGAAGAGGTGAAGAAACAGGAATGAGGAGAGTGATTGATGGAGTGAATGAGAGCCAAAGGATGATGGGGGACGAGTCGTGGGGCATGTGCATGAGTGTTGCGGGAGTAGGAGTGAGTGTAATGAAGTAAGACAGAAGAGATGTGTACAGAGACGGAGTAAGAGGTAGAGAGAGAGAGGCATGGAAAGAGAAGGGACAGAAACATTGAAAGGAGAAGAGAGTGGGGGAAAAAAAGAGATCGCAAGACTGATAGTGCTGAGCTGAATGCCAGCATCGCGAAAGGTTCCTTCTGCAATCTCCCAGTACCAACACATTGATATCAGAAAAAGAAAACGTGTGTGTGTGTGTGTTGATGGTAAGGTTGGGGGTATGAGGTATGCTTAGACAGAAGAGGGAAAGAGGGAGGGCTGAGGAACTTGGTGTTATTGTGCACCCGGCGGCTGGCACCGGCACTGTCAGTGAGCAAGCAGCGTTGATCCGTGAACTTGCCATCTGGATTCTCCCACAAATCACATTAAAGTTTCAAGCCCAGGAATACATCAAGCTAAATGAATATTGGATCCAGGGGCCGCAGACAGGCCTGATGGAGAAAAAGCCCTGTGCAACCCAACTCTTTTGTGGTCAGACATGATCCATCTATCCCCTTTACTCCCTTTATCCCATCCCTCCCTCCTTCTGTTCCCTTCATCACTGATGGGCAGTGGTTCTGATGAGGTGTAGAGGAGAAGGGAACCTACTGATATCAAAAACAAAAAGAGGTACACATTACAAGGAAATGTTGTTTCGTATAAAGAGCAGGAGAGTACTTGAACTGAGATCATGATTATATACAAATATGACCTCATCTATTAGCATCAATAATTGATATATAGAATTGACAAACACTGCTGCATGAAATACCCACACAACCAACACAGTATGTGTTACTTTTCTTCAAAGGCTGTCACCATTGACGATGGATGTTGAAGTTGTCCTATGTTTCAGAGCCACATCTCGGCACATATTAAGACCTTCATTTGCTTCTAAATTACCCACAGCTACCAGTTTAGTGTAAGTTGTGGGTGAAAATAAGGAGCACTAATTGCCACATGCATATGCATAATAAGAGACACCATTTGACTCTATGACAATACCCTGAAAAAATTATTCATGTGTACAGTATGAAATTATATGCTTACTTTCCCTTTCATTTCAGCCACATTATGTTGATTTTGCATAAATGGATTCCTATTTTCACCTGAAGGTGAAAATAATACATGAGTGGAAACAATAATGCAATCATTAATCATTCAATAACATGTTATGTTCTGGTTCCTGGTTGCATATTTTCTGCTGAAGCACTGTTTGTGCTCAAGTAAAACCTATTAGGAAAATATTGCCTCACCAAGATGTTGTTGCTGTTTCATATGAGAAGGAAAAAATCTATTTAGTTCTTTTCCAATCCAGTGGCTTGTAGAGCCAGGGATTTATTTTCCTGGGCCTGGACTGAAGAGAAAGCCTTTAGTGTTTGCTGTCCAAGCTTCAATTCTGTGAGATCCCCAGGGTGAGATATGGATTGGCTTGCAGTCTAAAAATTATAAATACCTTGTCAGTGGTGATAGTGAAGAGGTACTTTCAGCTTCAGCCCCAAATTAGCCTACAGATTACAAATTCAGCTATTGCATTAGTGTATAATTAGCAGAATGCTGCAAAGTTGGGTGTGTAAACCACAAGCAAATACAAATGGTAACACTCAGCACACAAAGGGAAACACATTCTGTGCTAAATTAACCAACACAGCACAAGAGAGCAGGCACCAATCACCGTTGGACATTGAACAAAGAATGGAATGTGTTTTTTTTTTTCTTGAATTGTACTTTATATCATATTAGATAACAGAGAGTTTTTAAACGCATCATGTTTCACTAAAACCTCCTGTTTATCTCTTTCAGGTCTTCAGGTTATTTTCCCAGAATACCTGCAGGAGAAATTTGTCCAGTCAGCTCTGAGCTACATTATGTGCAATGGAGAAGGGGAGTATGTGTGCCATGACAACCAGTGCATCTGTCAGTGCGCCGAGGAGTACCCCCAATGCAACTGTCCCATCACCGACATCCAGATCATGGAGAACACCCTGTTGGGGATGTCTGAGTCCTGGGCTGCCTCTTACAAAGACTTTGAGAACTCTGGTAAGCTGGAAATCTCCCCAGCTTTTATTTACCATGACAGTTATGAAAATAGTATATAATCTGTAGTGCAATATTGCATTTAAGATGAAGATGTATAAGTATTTTTACTATTTTGCAAAGTGAAAAATTCCTGACACATTAAGCAATCTTAATTCTGAAGTGCATATTATTAATGGGCACACATGCAGAGCTAAGGTACTTAAAGTAATCTTCTCATAATCTCGCAATTTTCTTTTTCTCAGAGATCATTTAAAAACACATTTCATAATTTGGCAGCTTAGTCTGTCCCTGCTCGCTGCCAAATCTACATAATTAATAGAAAATTAAGTTTTCTTATGCTCACTGCAGAAAATAGTGTGAAACCTCAAAAACAAATCAATGTGCATGGATGGGCAGACTTTTATTCTGACACCAAAGACTGGGGTTTGCTTCCAGTCTTCAACCAATGGTAAACAATGATTTCCTTTAACCACAACTATGATCTTTCCTTAACCTCAACCAAGTGTTTTAGGGGCAATAGATCAGAAAACATTCATATGGGCCATCTCTGGAAAGCACTGATAAGTAACCTATTTTGTTACTTAGGTATGAGGATTTGTTGTTTATAAGAAATGAATGACAGCGAAAAAGAAAAACTTTCATATGTCAGATGCTTGAGTGTCAAGGCAAGTAATATTCTCTCCCATACAAATTTCTCCGTTTTCATTGCAAATGCAGACACAAAGGGTGGCAGTAGAATATTGGACACAGTAGGGAAAAAAGCACAACTAGCACTCAGTTGTTACATGGCAAGGTACCATGTTTATCTATTATTGATATGATATAAAAGTGTCCCAATAAAATCTGCCAGCAACAGATAAATATATTTATGTACTATAGAAGAAAGTTAAAGTGAGTCATGGAGGTCACTGAGTGCAGTATGTCTGCAAAGAGGTGCTTGAAAACGAAGTATGCATGAAGAGGCCCGAAAACAAAGGATTTATATGCACGTATAACTAGCCCAGAAAACAAAATTACAGTCACCAAAAGAAGAAATAAAGGAATCAATAACTTTCTCAGAGTCAGAGGGCCTGTGTGGAACATTTGTCATTTGTTGTCAAACTTTATCACTTTGGTTATATATATCTGATATATAATATCAGATTATAGAGACAGATTGTGTAATTTACTGTATGTAACCACAACAACATTGAACAATTAATATCCAATAATAATAAACTAAACATTCTGGTTACATCTTCAAGCTAGTAAATTAATTATTGTAAAGATCTCTCACCCAACATGATAAAACCAAATTTAAATTTAACCGAATGTAATCACTGCAGAGAAATGTGCTATAGAAGAACCAAACGAACATTTTAGTATGTCACTTGTGTCATGTGTGTCTGCAAAGTGATTTCATTTTCAGGATTTGCAAATTTTTTTAATCTCACCTCCACGTATTTAGTATTCCACTAAAATGGTAAGCAAATGAGATATATCCTGCCTTTTCTTCTACTCGTAGCAATTATGCACAGTACCTCCTCTACAAAGACTCCTGTTTTCTCTTGGGAGAAACATTTTTGGCCTTGTCAGTTGCCTTTTAAAAAAAGAAGGAAAAGAGGTGATTTGATTTGTCACGATATCACCATCTACCACTCCCACAGATAATGTGTTTTCCACTACCAACATTGCTGCACCTGTGCATTGTGCATCTGTTACCACGTCAGCTAGATGTTCTACATGTACAGTATGTTCTCCCGCAGTGTGAGCTATTGACTGATCCTCTGGGAACAAAGCTGGAGTTCAGATGTCACATTGATTTAATAAAAGTTTGGAATACATCTGATCCTAAATCTAATAGCTACTACAAGAGCACTGGCTAGTTTAGTTGATTTGGTTGCATACACTTTTCTCAGATCCTGTGGATGTTGCGTGAATTTTTAAATTGCAGCATTTTGCTTGGTACAACTACAACAGAAATCTCAATGGCAACTAAATTGCCATTGGGAAACATTAAATATGATGAAATATTTGTGATTATAAGTCAAGCACCCAAAAAACTGAGATGTAATGGCACAAGAGGTAATGTAGGGTTACATTGTGAGAGCTGTAATCTCTAGATAAGATGCTGGGTGACCTGAGATAAGAGTCATTCATGGGACTATGTGGACTCTGTGGAAGTTGTATCAAGAAAGGGATCCTTGATGGCTTTGAAGCACATGTGAAAGGACTTGGCAACTGTTGAAGTGGCATGAGAGATTAACTTGATAAGGGAATCAGACAATTCTGAATATTGGGTGCTAGAGACACCCAGCTTTTCTAGGAAAAGAGCGAGGGAGGTATCTGACATCTCTGAAAACTGGGTGGAGGAATATGGCAAGTTCAAAACAGGGGAGGAGAAGGAATCTGGCCTCTTTGAAGAAAAGGGGGAAGGGAGCTCTGACATGCCTAGGAGCACAGTGGAGGAAATTCTGACATTTCTCGGCTGTTGCTGAAAAAGAGCTCTCAACTCTGTGGTTAATGCTGTTAAACTGTCTTGGAGAGGTCTGTGGGAGGGTACTGGCTTACTGTACAGGTCTTTGAATATGAGGATAGGTTCAGTTGAGTGTGGAGAAGCTTTGCGTTCTCTCCAAGAATATTTGTGTTATCTTTTCCTCCACAACAAATTTTTATTCATTAGGTGCATTAGATTGTGTGTAGCTTTGCATCATCTAAACTATGACGATGTAAATATGAAATGTGAAGAGTCGGGTATCTTTGTCTTAGGCTACTTTTGCTCTATCTTCAACTTAACTGCTGACATTGCTAAGGAGACATTTCAGGCATTAAATTATTCACTCTATTATTTATAATGATGTGCTTAAATTTATCTTCAGAGATAATAATGAGCTACTCTGAGTCATTTGACTCAATATTTTCTTAATTAGTACACCAAGAAAGATTCCTTGTCCTTGTGTATTTGCTGCTGGAGTTTTAGTAGCATCTTCATGCCCATTGTTGCTAAAAAAATGGATCTAGTGTTGAAACAAGGGTCAGAGAGCTGGGCTCACGGGTTGCCTAGGGAAGAGACAAGCAAGAATTATCAGAGGCAGCAAGAGGAACATAAGGACAATCATCACCACTGGTGGGAACAAATTTGTTGGGGCAGTGCTCTTCGGTAAGTGTGTGGGAGCACAGAGTAAGAGGGTGTTTACTGCACTGAGGGTGTCGATTCTCTGCAAATGCTCACAGTATATATACATACTGTATGTATATACTGTATACAGTATATATATATACTGTATGTATATATACTATATATATATATATACTGTGTATATATATATATATATATATATATATATATATATATATATATATATATATATATATATATAATACAGTATATATCATATAATTTTTATATAGTTAAACAAACGCAACATTTAGACTTTCTATGGAAACATCAGTGTAACATCAGTGTTAGCTGCTGCTTTACCAGTGTAACTTTGAGAAAAGTTTGAGAATAAAACTGCTCTTCTTTACTTCAGATGTTCTATTCTGATTATTTTGACTAAGAAGTAGAATACAAAAATATCCATAGTGAAATTAATTAATTCCATTCTCAAATTTGCAGCAATACATTTTTCTTTATCACCCCTTCTCCCTAACTCAGCACCTTCCAAGCATTCAAGTCAGTAAAATATATTCCTCTTTCTCTTTTCCACATTTTTTGTCATACCATCACATTCTCTCACCACTCCTTACCTCTCTATCATCCAGATGAGTTCAAGTCCTTCCTGAAGAGGCTGCCCTCTACTCACTTCCTGCCCATCAGCAGTGTGCATCTCCTGTGGGGCAGCGACTGGGACCTTCAGGCCCGCTACAGGCTCCTTCAGAGTTCCCTGGAGATCCAGCGGCTCAAGATCCAGCGCACCGCCCGCAAGCTCTTTGGCCTCAGCATCCGTTGTCACCACAACCCAAACCACCAGATGCCTAGGGAGAGGTGGGTAGAAATGTGACCTCCACATCATGATGAAAATTAGATGTGGATTTACTCAGCAACATAAAGCAAAAGGCGCTGTTTTTGGTGTTGATATTTTTGGATATTTTCTTTTCAAAGTGCTGGAAAAGCAGATGTGAAAATGTATCCCACAAAGGAATGACATCTTTCAGGAAAATTTCTCCTCTGAAATGATGTAGGGTTTTTATTTTGATTGTTGCTTCTTGAAGCAAGCACAGTAAGGATGTCATCCATTATATATTTCACCTTATGGTTCTGTTGTTTCTGTCCATCAAGTCAACTTAGTGCTGAGGCTTGCACATGCCCAAAGCACTCTTGCTCACTCTTAAATTTCACATTGCAGTCTGAAAAGAAAATGTAGCTGTGGGAGTTTTCTTGATAGGTCATTGCACACATCTGTCACCACCTACTGCAGTTGCAGCTTAAGAGCCTTGCTGTGGATGTGCCATGGTGTCAGCACTGCCTGAAATGCCAGGAATTTCCCCATCTGCTCTGGCAAATATCAGAAAACACTATGCAAAATATGCAAAGTTTCCGGATACCACATGAAACACCCCTAAAACTGTTCTGTGTAGGGGATGTCACCATATAAATGGAAACACAATCCGTAAAATATTCATTTAAGTGGCCTGAAAATGAGCAGTTGTCAACTGTCACTGACAGAGAAGAAGCACACCCATATTTGTGTGTGAGAGTTGGCAAAGGTTTGTTCTGAAGTGTTATCAAAGAGTTGCAGCATGCGCTTCCTCTTCCATGGAGTACACATCAAGGGTGCCTGATGGCACTGGAAATAAGCGCAGCATGTTTATTTGCTTGCTTGTATGAGACAGCTTTGCATCAGATGGAGGACTTATTTGTTTTCATCACCTCTGTGTACGCTTTGCATGTGAGAGGGGCATACGTGGTCTATAGCTCACACAGGGTTTCGAACTCTGCTATACTGTTAAGTTTTCATATTAGTATAAACTAATCATAAAGTAATCATTTCATTTATTTCATCCCAAGTCTCATCAACTCCCTGTTTTGTCTTGTGTTAATGTTAATGAAAACTAACAATTATGTTATCACTGTTTAACTGTATTGTAAGAGTTGCTATGTTAAAAGGCTATGTTTTTATCACATATTTGTGAGTTTGCCCTATGCATGTGTATAGTCAGTATAGTCCCATTAGGATCTACTTGTCTCTACCTTTGTCCCTGATTCATGAAAAGTGCCCCCCATCCCCAACAGGGACTCCAACCCTCACCTCTCCTCTGGGCAGCGTTTAACAGCTCATCAGAGGATGAGGGAATTGAGGCAAAGCTGAAGGCCCATAAAGCATAAGCCCAAGTGTTTTCAAGGTGTGTGCCAGCCACCTCAGGGAGGCCTTCCAGCACATCTTCAACCTGTCAGTGAGATTGCAGAGGGTGCTGATGATGATGTGAAAAACATCTTGCCTGGCTCCAGTGGCCAAGAATGGGCACACCAGGGTTCTAAATGACAGCAGGCCAGATCCCTTGTGAGAGACTGTTTAGATCCCCTCCACTTCATACATCAGGCCCACAATGGGGAGGATGATGCTGTCATCCATCTACTACGCTGTACATACTCCCACTTGGAGAGGCACTGTAAGAATCCTGTTCATTGACTTCTCTGGTGGTTTTAACACCATCCAGGCTCCTCTACTGGGAGAATTTCCCAGACCTTTGTATGTGAAAGCCCCAATGGTCACTTGGATCACAGATTACCCTGTCGCCACCACAGTTTTTGACACTACGCAACTCTGTGTCAGATCAACAAGTGGGAAACATGGTGGGTCCTCAGGGGCTGTATTATCTTGCTTCATTATTAACATTTACATCTTAGATTTAGGTACTATTCAGAATTATGCTATCATCAGAGGTTCCCTGAAAACTTGGTGATGGTGCAGTGCATCATTTAGGGAAGGAAGGAGAAATATATGGGTCTGACATGGGAGTCAAGCCCATAAAATCCCAGTGACTCAAGGTAACCAAGATAAGAGAGATAATGGAGTACTGTTGGTAGGTGAAATTATTCCCCAGGTTTATTAACACTAATAAGAAAACTGTAGTATCGGTATTTGGACTGCAAATACTGATATGCAATACAAAGATAGGATGTTAAAACTCGATACTTTCTAAGAAAGCCGTGGCTGTACCATGGCGCAGCAGGTGGCTAACAGTCTTTTGCTGTTGTGCTGGAAAGGTAGGAAAAATAAGAAAAAGACAAAAAGAAAAGTTCAAGCTTTTGTGATGCTTTGATGCCTAGGCAAGTTAAGAAAGCTAGTTCAGTCACAGAGGTGAGCTTGGACTCAAAAGTAAATCTTTTCTTGTATAATGTATTTCACTTGAGTGACCTACTAGCTGCTTAATAAACTGTGTTTGTCATGCACACGCTGTTAGTGCAGGCGTTATTGTGAATGTGAGTAAATTAGTATATTCATAGCTAAGTTAAAACTAGAGGTACAGGTAGAGGTACTGTGACATGCATTCAGTGATAATGTGTTGACTGACACTATAGCACAGTAGAGTGATGCATTCTCAATGAACCAACTCCTATTTTTTATCTCATAATGTAGCCTTAATGCATCCATATTAAAGCATGCTTTTAGTTTAATTAAATTATGGATGCAAAATAGGGGAATGGGAAGTTACTTATTACTAATTGCAATTATTATGATGTAAACTTATGTTATCAAGTTTAGCTTATCCAAAAAAGACATCAGCTAATGAAAGACAGGCATCATATGCATTGTTGGCTGGCCATAATTACAAATGCATATCAGCACCTCATCATTTTTCTAGGTTTACCTCGCCACAAGTCATCCATTCATTACAAGCATTGTAAATTCCTTTTGTGAACACTCACTGTGTGGAAACTTTATAGCTGAACTATATTGGATTTGCTATTGCATTTCCTTTAATGAGTATAGCAGCTTGCTTCAAGTAGAATGAACATAGCAGTTTGTCTTTGGTGTAAATGATTAATAGTGACAGATACGAAGTAGCATCACTCCCAGCCAAATCATTTGCATCCAGGCTATGCATTGGTTTTAATTATTCATGTTCAAAGTCAAGCATATTTACAAATATGAATGTATCCTCCATATGATGAATTACTTTTCCCTAATTTCTATTGATTTTGACATGGCACTTCTTTTTCCAACAGTTTTGGATTAAACATATCCTGTCCAAATTTTTGTATTTAGTTTTATACTACAAATATCCTGTCACATAAAATCATCAGTGGCATTTCTCTGTCTCATACACAGCCCCGAAAGGTTATGGTTGATATTTTTTTCTTAACTACTTTTGCGTTCCCTTGCAATATTTTTGCATTCTCCCTGATCATAGGAACAGTTAGTGTGTAGGTCCAGTACAGTTGTAATACACTGTCAGTTTGCAGATATTACAGAAAGGAAAGATGACACTTTACATTATGCATTTATAACTCATTACTCCTTTCAAAAGGCTAAGCCCTGACAGTATACAACCACTGGCTGTGAGCACAGCTGGAGCTGCTCTGCCTGGCTGTGGTGGTTGAAGCTGTGGCTGTGGATATGGTTATTGCCCGGACTATGGCTTAATTTGTGGTTGTATCTATGATGCTATGGATATGGCTACGGTAGCTGTACTGTGACTATTCTTTACTGCTCCTTTTAACATTAGCGAAGAAAGCATCGTTAAGCCACACAGGATTTGAACCTGTGGTGCTTCTATCAGATATGACAGATGTGTTATAGACCACAGGAGTTCAGGATTACAGTAGCTTCAATACAATGCTAAAGCCAGCACAACCATGTCAATTCACAACACACATACAACCCCTGCATTAGTGTTAGACACATTATAAACTAATGTGTCACAGACATAATCATAACAATCAAAGCACAGCCATGGCTACAGCCACAATCACAGCAACGACCAAAGCTCTGACATCCCATGGCTGTAGTCATAATCACAGCTAGCCTGTCTCAATCAGCCTCAGCAGCAGTCGGTGAGAGCACGAGGTTAACTTGCTCCGTTAGTTATCTAACTAGCTGCAATGGTACAGACTTGCGCCTGAGCCACACATAGCTGAGCATGCGTCCACTTGTGCTGGCGGGGACTACTACATAATACATAATACTATATCATAATACAGCTCAGCCTTTGTCTGTGAATCAGAGGGAATGCAAAACGCATTGCAAGGTAATGCTAAATATTGGGAGGGAACGCAAAACTTAATACAATGGAACGTAAAATTTATTGGGAGGGAACACAAACGAATTTCAGAAATGAAATTCCCACCCCTGACTTTTCGGGGCTCTGTACTCTCACACTATTGTTAATTAAAAAAAATAAAAAAATAGCGTGTCCCATCTCTTGGTTTTCCTGGATTCCATTCTCCTGCTCTGATGTTCTTTCTCTCTTTTCTTTTCCTTGCTCCAACATGGGTGGGAGCAATGATGTATGTCATCTGAATAACAGGGCTGTTTGATGCCCCATTTCAAACATAAAGTATGCTGGAATTCCTGAAAACAAACAGCGTCTATTCCTATATATTTTCATTTAATTTCCTATGGCAAATCTAAGCCAAGCCATTGCTTTAGATGGAAACAAATAAGGCCAAAATAAAACTAGCTGAATGATGCACTCAAATAGCTTGTTGAGGGAGGCAGTTATATGATAGAACATATTTTAGTTCAGTATTTCAGACTGGATATTTCAACAGTTATTGCAAATAAATTCAAAGGCGGGATCATTATGATCGTGCCTGTGTCCACTGTAATAATGAATAGCCAATAACTGGGAATAGTTTTATATTTGAGGCACCTGTGAAACCAATCTCTTTTGTATGCCATTTCCAATGATGCAAAGATTATTTTTAAAACAAAGAAAAACAGTTTGAAGTGTTGTCTATTCTACAATATCCTGAATTATTAGATGTCCAGTGTGTCACATCCATGTTAATGGTTGGCCAAGAAATCATTAGTAATATTTGCAAGTTACATAATGTAAAATTAATATGCAAGTTTGATATCATATATCAAAACCAAATTACCTATAAAAATACACAATGCATTAGCTCTCAAACCTCAGCAGCTGAAAGTTTTCTTCACAATAAACAGGTGGTGAAGTTCCTTCAAAGGTTTGTTATTAGTAGTAGCTGAGATGTGCTGGTATCAAATGTTCATGGTATGATTATTGTGGCCAATTTATCACGGTAAATGGTAATATCATAATCATCACACTCTCCTGAAATACAACTATTAGAACTGAGATATAGAACAAATACTTCCCACCATGATTGCCTTAGATTGTATCAAACCTAACTGGACTTGGACTCTGCAAAAGAACTAACACCGAATGCATTTAAAACTACCAACCAGATTAGTTTTTAGAAGTTCAAGACAGTTGATTAGAAATTACTTTAAATGAAGCATATTGTCTGTGCCTCTTAGATGTTACGTACAGTGCAAACATTTATGTTTTTATACATGTTCTGATTTCTTTTGGATGTTAATAGTTGTGAAAGAATCCAATTCATGAATTTTGCCAGCACTGGCACAAGTGAAGCTCATCTGTGAGGAAGAACGTAACGTGCACAATCTTGAGGCAGCAAGTTTCCTTTGTGTCAGTCATGTAAAATGCATGCTCTCTCACTAAATGTTACGACTCAGCACCCATAAACTAGCTGTCCTTCAGTAGGTCAACTAGCTAATGTTAAACATAGCAAGTAAAGGCCAGAGTAGCTTAGAGCTCAAAGCTAGACAGACATAAAGCCTGGTTAGCGGGCCCTGCTCTGACTCTGTGTTCATGAGGCCCTCTGAAAATAGTGCTAATCATAGTAGTGATGGTAAATAATAGAAATTGTTGGCTGTGTTACCATCAGAATGTTTCACCACAGTATAATAAAACCAGTAAACTGGCAAATCTCTACTTAGTAACTATCCATACTGGAGGAAGCTAACATGATACACCAATCTCTCTAAAGACACTCCGGGCCAAACTGCAAAACTACAGTGAGGCAATGGAAAGTTATATAAAGTGACAAATGCAGTACATGCACCAGGAGATTAAGACATTTCATCTCTCGAGAAGAGGCAAAAGCAGACATAGTGAATATAAGCAAACAAGCTCAAGAAATAGCTGCTCCACACAAGGCACATACCAAGTCTGCAATGGAACAAACACACGGGGAAATCAGTGAGTGACGTGATCAACTGGATTGCAGTGTTGGAAAGACCACATGAATTCATGGCAAGAGTACAAGATAATACATGGAAAATGCAGAGGTCAGGAAAATTGAAGCCAAAAACAAAATCTGAGGATAGTTCATATTTTAGGGCTGCCAACTCTGGCGTGTTTGGCGTGAGACAGAAGCTTTCAGACTCTATCCCATGCTGTCATGACATGTTGCAAACAAATACCATGCCAAATAAAAACCAATATATACAACCAAGGTGTGGCACTTTCTATCAGATGAAATACCTGCTGAGCAGATTAAAAGCCATATTGACCATACAAATTTACGAGCAAAAATAACACTCAAAGGACACTCAAAGCATATATTCAGAGAGGTATTATCTTACACATCATTGTAATCAAGACACTGCACAGGGAAAAATAAGCCAAACTCATGGACAAAATATTGAAATTAGATCAGCGCTATTTAGTTTCTCCTTCACCAGATTTAATATAAAGAGAATACTTCCTCTCCAGACTGAATGCAATCTACTTTTGTCCATGGAGACAACTAACCTTCTGACTAATTCAAAACAGGAATTTGGCTGAGAGTTTTTGAGGACTTAGATGTTTCTAACATTTAAAGGCGTTCCTGAATAGCTTATAACTATACATAAAATTCAGCACTATATATCAGTTTTATAAAACTTCGTTAATTAGATCTCTTGTATTCTACTTCATGTTCTAATGCATGGTGTCCTCCTTATGAAAAACCCTTTCTCAGAATTGTACAGCCAAGTGAGCTCATTGGATGGTGATAACAAGATACTGGCTTACCCACCCGCATGGTGCTTCTTTGGGCTATTTCTCTGAATAAGACAGGCTTTACATAGTACACCATAGTGTTCTTTAATATATAAAAAAAAAAAATGAACATTGGGTACACTCTTGCCAAACAAGAGACCAATTAATGTTGATTTTTAATTTTTGTTATAAGCACAAGAAAACAAAGGAAGTAATTTTTTTTCTGTGCTCACATTTATTCCTCCAACTACTGCTATAACAGTATTATAAATAACAATTTCAAACAACACCCTGAAAGGAAAGGGGAGGATGGAATTTATTGGCACTATGAAAAAGGAATCATGGAATAGCAAAATTATGGATTTTTGAGTTTAAGTAGTGATTAAAATCACCAGCACAACAATTTGCAGATTGCAGTGAATTGAATTCCAGCCATTCAATAACCACATAATGTGTTGACATTTTGTTCTGCCAAGGTGTTTTGTGTTGGGGAATAAAGGACAAATAACTATTGCTATTGCATATGTATGCTTCTAGTTGATATTTACAATTCCTAAAATGAAGGTCTTGAAAGCCTAAATATTTGGGAGAAGGTGTGGGAATGTGGAATCAAGAAAATTATAGCACACCTTCACTTTATCCCATTCTCAATTTGAAGCCAAAGTTAGCAGAATCAAACACTGTGCTTCCGTTGTCCTCTATAGGTGATATGTTTTGGGCTCATTTTGGGTATAGCTTGGGGGCTTTCTGGCCTGCTGAGAATGCAATGTCATCCATCATAGTTAATACTTAGGTTCATTAACATGTCAAGCTAACCTTGACCAGCCCTCCTCTCCTAAAAATCAGGATTCAGAATTCACCTCCTATAGTAAGAAAAGAAGTTCCAGTACTGTCAATATGACAAGGAAAGATGCCTGAGGGGAAAAGAAGAGACAAGATAAGAATAGCAAGTAATGCCTTCCACCTGAGAGAAATAAAACAACTCATCCCCTTTGAAGGAAAGACATTATCTTATTCCCTGACTATCCTGACTAGATGGTTTTCATGTACACATTGCTCCCAACCATTTAATGCATTTCAATGATTTTTGAACATATATATATATATTTTATACCTTCCAGCCATTGGTGTCCATTAATTTGTCCACTTGAAGCTTACTTGAGATAGGTACCCCCATTTAACTTAATGATGGTTTTATTTTTGTCAGTTAGTGTATATTACTGCATTCAATTCAAATCCTTTGAAAGTTTTCAAGTGCATTATTATTATTATTAATTAAAAGATAATTCAACATAATTAAAACCAGATAAGTTTCATGTATCTGCAAGTTGATTGTCATAATGTACAAAGATGAACGAAAGCCAATAATCTTCTGTAAAATGTAAAAAAAAAAATGCACAAAAACACCACAATATGCTATGGAAAATTTGTCAGCAGTAATGTATTGCATATACAATGCGTAGTAAATGGGCTAAAAATAGTGTTGATATGATAAGGCTTTGTACTTTCCATCTGACCACTGTTAACTCTTGTTCCCTGATTTTCTTTCTCCTCTCTCTAGGTCTGTGATGCAGTGGCTCAACAGGGTTCAGTCCTTCCTCTACTGTAATGAGAACGGGTTCTGGGGGACCTTCCTGGAGAGCCAAAGGACATGTGTGTGCCATACAGGTGTCACCCTATGCCAGCGACCCATTCCATGTGTCATAGGTGGCAACAATAGCTGTGCCATGTGCAGCCTGGCCAACATCTCACAATGTGGCTCCTGCAACAAGGGCTACAAGTTGTACCGCGGTCGCTGTGAGCCCCAGAATGTAGACTCAGAACGTAGCGAGCAGTTCATCAGCTTTGAAACTGATCTGGACTTTCAGGACCTGGAACTCAAATACCTATTACAGAAAATGGATTCACGACTGTACATTCACACTACTTTCATCAGTAATGAGATCCGACTAGAGACCTTCTTTGACCCTCGATGGCGTAAGCGCATGTCCCTGACTCTCAAAAGTAACAAAAACCGGATGGACTACCTCCACATGATAATTGGTCTATCAATGAAGATCTGCCAGATGCGAAATAGCAGCATTGACCCCATGTTCTTTGTCTATGTCAACCCGTTCAGTGGTAGCCACTCAGAAGGCTGGAGTATGCCCTTTGGGGAACATGGTTACCCACGCTGGGAAAAAGTACGACTGCAGAACTCCCAGTGCTTCAACTGGACTCTCCTGCTGGGCAACCGGTGGAAGACCTTCTTTGAGACGGTGCACATCTACCTGCGCAGCCGTGCTAAGATCCCAACTGGCCTACGCAATGACACAGGACAGGGTCCAGTGGATCTTGCAGACCCTAACAAGCGCCAGATCTATATAAAAATATCTGATATCCAAGTGTTCGGCTACAGCCTGCGCTTTAATGCCGACCTGCTCCGTAGTGCTGTGCAGCAGGTTAACCAGTCGTACACACAAGGAACTCAGTTCTATTCATCCTCATCTGTTATGCTCCTGTTACTGGACATTAGGGATCGGATTAACCGCCTTGCCCCTCCATCTGCACCTGGCAAACCGCAGCTGGACCTCTTCTCTTGTATGCTAAAGCATAGGCTCAAGCTCAACAACAGCGAGATGATTCGAGTAAATCATGCCTTGGACATGTACAGCACAGAGATACTAAAACAATCAGATCACCTGACTGCTAAACTCTGTTGAACATAGTAACATTAACGTAAGGACAGCAAAGAGAAACACCCAACAAATGAACTATGAGGGGATATTAATCTTAATTTTGTTTTCTCTTTTTCATTTTTGGACCTTTTCTGCCTTTTGATGTAATATTAACTTTGTAAGCATAATTCTTAAAGAGAAAAAGGAAAAAGGCAGTGATGAAAAGCATTTCAGGCAGATAAAGAAGATTAATGGAACCACTATAAGGACTGTATCATATTTGTCCCAGCATGTCTGTCATTCCCTAAAAGAACTTAAAAGAGAGAGAGAGAAAAAAAAAACATTAAATCTATGTACTGGTGCAAAAGAGGCCTTGATTTTACTCTGAGGGATCAAAAGGTTATATCTGAAACTGCCATTCTTTATTGAGAAAAA
The DNA here is from genome assembly GCF_020085105.1 of Siniperca chuatsi. Classification (NCBI taxonomy): domain Eukaryota; kingdom Metazoa; phylum Chordata; class Actinopteri; order Centrarchiformes; family Sinipercidae; genus Siniperca; species Siniperca chuatsi. Next base: position 10,911,119 of record NC_058059.1, read on the forward strand.
CATTTTTAAAGGAATAATGACATAACACAAGGGCAGACCAGATATCCTTTTATTTCAGCTAATGTGCAAAATATTTCAGACATAATGGACAGTTTAATATTAAAAATGTTTATACATTGTAAGGATTAAATAGCCCTAGTGAGTAAGTAGTCAACACATTACTTATAGAATCTTTATTACATTTCAAACCCACAGCGAATCTGCATTGCTCTTTGTGAGTTATGAGGCACTTTGTCATTGTTCTGACACATAAGGCACACAGCAGGGCAGTAATGGATAGTCATGTCAAATAACAAAAGCCAGCTGTTTATATATACATATATATGTGGGTGAATGTGTGTGTATGTGCGCGTGTGCATATACTTTTTTTTGGCTTGATGCTTATTGCTGTTCGTTAATTGAATGTGTCATTTGAGATTGACTCCAGTCTAAGCTAAATCTTGCATTTGGAGCGCTTCTTCCCGTGTTTGAAATTCAAGCTGTGTTTTTCACAAGGCAGTACCTCCTGGTGCGTGAGTGCAATATTGTGGTCTGAAGATTTAACAATCAATGCTATTTTGTACAGCTTTGCAAAATGTACATGTTGTGACTGCTGATTTGTGGAGCTTTTCAGCACCAAGAGCAAAATGTAAACATTCATCATTCAGGCACATTTGCAAGACAACTTAAAGCCATACACTTCCCTGAGGTAAACATACAGTAAGACATAAAGTCCATCCCCTTTCCTAAAGTACTTACTTCATAACATGAAAAGACATGTTCCATTTGTATGTTTTTATTTTATTCTCTCAGTTTTTAGATAAGAGCACAGCAAAAAGACAGATGACAAGAGAAGGCATATTATGTTGGATAAGAATCGTGTTGTAAAGCCATTGAATTTCTCTGTTGTGCCACAGGAAAAAAAAAAAGAAAAAGAAATGGTTATATTAAAGCTTAAAATACCTTTTTGGCAGTGTTTAATCTGTAAGCTTTTTATGGCCACATGTAAAGATTTCTGTTTTTCTTTTCAGATATGAAATTTTACCTTGTTTTGCATGTTGCTGGAAACATCAACAGAGCTGCAACTTTGATTAACACTTGCAATCATCAAACTGGAATATGAAACACTACCTATGTATTGTTGGTCACACTTTATTTGGGTAATCCGATGCTGAAACATTGCTATTGCTGATGACTATTTTTAGGTCCAGTCCATTACCTGCATGTTTATTACACAACAACAAAGGCAAGGTCACTCATGTCATATAACCTAGCAGTTCTGGCCATACATAGGTTTGAACTTTTAAAAGAAGAAACTTCATATTTGCTGCCATGGCACCCAAACTTTGGAAAAACCTTACTCCTAGTACTGTATAAATGCGGCCAACCCAGTTGCAAGCTTTTACAATAACATCTAAAAATTCGTACTTTTCCGTTTTTTCTAATTATTTTATTGTTTTTTATGTCTGTTGTGTTGATGTAGTTATAGTTTGGTTGCTTTGGTATTTTTTGTTTAATTTTGTATTCTTTTAAATGGTTGTTGTTGTTCTTTTACATTGTGATGAGACTAGTCTTGTGGGGTCAGCTGTAAACAGAGGTATGTAATGTATCTGGGACCAACCATGGTGGGTTGGGATTTAAATGTGGGTTGGAACAACAATGAAACTCAGTTTGGAATTCCTAAATCAATCAAAGACCTCTTGAAAACAGTGGTCAAAATTGGGGCAATGATTTAAAAACCTGTTTCTGCTTCTTATGGACGTAGCTTTGTCAGCTGCAGATTTTACTGCATCCACAACCACAGCTTTAATAGTTGTCTCTAGATGTGCATTCTTGTCGTGGCGTAGGCTAATAGAATCATGTCTGGCTTTGTATGATGATGATTATCCTTTTGTTTTAGTTTACTGTTGCCAGTCTTGTTGTGAAGCACCTTTAACGCTTGAGAGGTGCTTTATAAATAACAACTTAGTCACTTAAGTAACTATAATGTATTACTACAAATCTAATCAATTTCAGGTGATGATTAAGTAGTCTGCAAAATAGTTTCCTGATTTCCAATGAATGGGTTAGTGTATATGTGGTAGCCAGTTTTAGTAAGACTAAGACTCAGGTTGTCAGGCTCTTCTCTGTGTTGTCACAGTCTATATCTTTGTTAGGTGAATAGCTCAACATCCGTAAAATGCTTTTAGTGAGTGAGCAGTTACCTCTGCAGTGCTATTGTTTCCAATTTGCATAGGATGGCAGCCCTGCCTCGAGCTAAGCAGAAGCAGCAAGATGAGAGAGGCCATCTGGACCGGTGGATATCAGTAAAATGTACTGTATCGTGACCAGTGCATCTGCTTGGGTTTGGATGGTTACTGCTAGCTGTTTCAAAGCGCCATGGTATTGTACTAGTTTGTCACACTCAGTTATGAATGTTGAGCTTATTATCATGCTTATGTTAACATGGTAGAATTTACACTTTTGCAAATATGTTAGCATCCATACCATTGTAACATTTGCATGCTAACAGTATCTCCTAATAGATACTTTTAAGCTGATGTAAAGCTGATTTTGACATACTGAAGCTAAGCATAAGAAGCCTGAGATGGCCACATGCCTGTAATCAATAGAGATGCAGTAAATAGGGGACTTTATTGTTCAGCATCAACAGTGGACTATCCAAATAAATTGTTACCTTATTATTATTATTATTATTATTATTATTATTATTATTAAGTGCCTGTTATCTATCCCTTTAACACATTTAGAGCTGAAGAAAACTTTTAGATGTTACACAGAAGAGTGACACTGAATTAGCTTCAGAATTTAAGACCATAAATGTTGATCAAATATACACTTTTCATCTCCTCCTGAAAACTACACCTTCAAGGAGGTTTGTACATGTTGGGAAATCAACCACCAGACAGACAAAGGATGACTTAGTAATGGTGGATATTTTTTTGTCCCCTGTTGTACAATATATCTGTAAATATTAACTCTGTTACAGTAACAATGCTCTGCTACAGTAACAATATTATAAAATATAACATTATCGAAAGGGAATACAAAGACTACTTCATAAAAGCCCTCCATTTGATTATATTGGCACAAAGTACAGGGCACCCATGTCTCATGTATCTAATTAGATTCATGACAATTTATGGCGTGTATTATGTTTTTATATTGTCAAAACATACTGTACATTACAAGTTAGTTTTGAGGCACTGCAAAGTCCATAAAACAAGCACATTTACTCGTATGGCATTATGCTACCACAGTGTTGCTTACATGTATATGTCTGAAGATTTTTACACCTAATACCTTGCCTATGTACTTTTTTGCTGTTCTGTTGAGATCATTATATCAGCTTATTTCAAATGAATGTTTCATATAATAATCTATTTCTCATTAAAAGGCTATATTTAATAAGAAGAGCAAGGCTTCTTTGTACCATTTCCCTTTATAGAAACTATTATTAGTATTTCGCACACAACAATGCAGTGAATACTCTATGTAGAGTATTTACCAAATCCTAAGAGTCAGCTAATTTTTAGTATACTGGCATTGTCAAAGCATTGCCAAAATACTCTCGATACAGCCTTTGGTTCTATAGAAGATTCTCAGCATGAGCATTATCCTGTCTGTGACGTTTGCTGATAACGTTTTCTTTCTTGGCCAACCAGTTCTTTGTGTGGCTTCACATTTTATTGATTGCTGAATGCAGTGAAAGAAATAATGCTTGTGCTCAAGGATTCACATTCAGTAAGGCGTGGGCATTCATCACCACCAGATTCTGTATTTATTTCTCTATCATACAGTTCTGTTCATCTTTTCATCCAGTTAACCATGCCCTGCTTTTGTCTTTGCAGCACTCCAATAGTTTATGGCAGTGTTGATACAAGCATCAGAGCAGAACTGTTCTCAGTCTTTAACATACACAGTATACGATAAAATATTCCCCCTGATGACATGTGAGGGATATGTAAGCGACTACCTGACAGCTGCAGCAACAACGTGAAGGGGTTGCAGGGGGAATTCGAGATGTACCAACTTGACATATATTGTAAAAACAGCAATCAAATGTTTACATACATTTCAAGTGTTTTATGGATCATTCAAAACATCTAATTTCTTTTAATGATGCTCAGAGGAGTAAAGAGACACTAGGCTTCCTGGAGAAGGCTTCAGTGAGGAGACACAAGACTATCTAATGATTGTAAATCTGTTAAGATATTGTCTCTGTTGAAACTGCATCAGCACAACACTGAAGTTTTCAGGTGATAGCAGGTTTTCTGCACATTCTAGTTTGGTAAAAGCCACAGTGCCCCCTACTGAACACATTCACAAAGAATAGTACAATTATACCAATAATTATGAATATAAATTATAACAATATTTTTAGCAATGAACAGGGTAGTAAAAATTCTGTCAGTTGACACTTGACACTTTTTTTTTATCTGCTTTATTTGTTTTAATGTGTACCAGTACAGTATACTATTATGGTACTGTATTTAGCATTGCATATTATAATTTGTGTAGCTTATAACATTCTTAATACTAATGTCACAATGTGTTGCATGAACAAATACATAAATGTTAAAACAGAGATTAGATTAAAGATAACAATATACTGCATTCATGCTGCAAGCCAGTGCTATCATATGCACTCTTTACAACAATGTCTACCACTATACAGTGCCATTTAAGCTGTTTATTAGTGTTCACACAGGACTCACATGATGATGATATGGATTTAAACGTATTTTAAATTCCTGTGCTGCATCACAGAAAACTGTTTAGTAAATGTCTCATGTGTCATTTGGATATTCCTCTTCCCCCCGACAAAAGCTGTAGTACAAAAGTGGTTAAAATAATAAAAACTAAGCTAACATTGCTGGCTCCAGTGCCATATGCCCTATAGTTCCATATGGCCACAATCAAAATATGCAATGACACATTTTTTAAATAAATCACAATATATGCATTTACTTTTCAAGTTAGGGACCAATATTTACCTTTCATTTCCTTTCATTCAGTGATCAGAAGGTAAGATAATTACACATGTAATGATTAAAGTGGCAGCAGTCTACATTTTCTTCCATGCACCACAGGTGAACTCCACTAACTCGCCTGCATTTCTATTTGCTTCTCTGTGAACCTCTGCAAGCTATAGTTACCCAGCAACATTTTGTCAACATTCCTGCATTTTTACAGAAATATGATTTGGTCTCAACCCTCACCCAGAGCTCCCAATGCAAAAACCTGGACATGCTCCCTCACTGGCTTCTCACCTGATAACTCTGCCAGTTGTGTTGGTTTATATGCCTGGTCAAGCCAAAGAAAGCTCTGCCAGGAATTGAACCTGCAGGTTTCTGTCGTGGTGTGCCACCTGGACACTCCTCTGTCGTGGTTTCAGAGCTATAAACCCATGTTTCTCTGTGGGTATCCTTGTTTTAGCACAAGCAGTTTAAGTACAAGCATTTATACATGAAACACTGAAAATACAGTTAGGCATATACAGTATAATTATTAATTGTTACAATATACTGTATGTCAAGTTATTACATTTTACATAAAATATTGCCACCAGGCTATAGTGTAATAAAAAATGCAAAATATAATAATGAAAAAACTAGTTACAGTCATTATTAACATTTGTATTACACTATTATTGCATTATGTACAGTGCACACAGAGATTAGCTTTGTTTTTTGTACATCTGCACTGCAACATTTTTGGTTGATAAGTGTAAGAATTTATAAACACTGACTTTAGAGCAAAGGCGGAATGAACATAATATTTTCAAATGGGAAAACATTTGATTTGATGGCCATAATGATTGCTTAGTTCCAGAGCTCCTTTCTTTTCAAAGAAAATGGTTCTGTTGTCCCTGTGACTGAAACTAAAAGGACAGGTTTTACAAAAAAAACTGAGGGAAAGCTTTTAAGATAATTTAATTTAAATGCAATAGTAGTGAAGCAGCAGTTCAAATAACTACCTCACATATTTCCTTGGCTGCCATATATATAAATATACCATACACCGTTGAGCTTTGCAAACATCTCAATTGAGACACAAAAGGCTTAGTAAATCTAGCCCTCTCTCATATTGGAGTACAGTGGCACCAGCAACTTATAGGTAACGGATACAGAGTTTCTGAGCTTGATCTTAACAGTAATTGGATAAATGTCATAGGGATGTCCAGTCAGCAGTAAGGTTTCATAAATAAGCAATGAAAACTGACAGCAGAAACAATTTTAATTTCTACTTTTAGGGAGTGCTACTGAGTTCTGTGGTCACTTTCCAGAATTCCTGGCAAGATATGACTGGCAGTTTAACAGACCAATAGAGGAGCAGCAGAGCCACACCACACAGGGTCTCCGCCACAAAGGAAATCAATGAATAGGAAACCAAAAATAAGAACCCCCCCAAAAAGACAGGCAATACAGTCATGCTGAGTCTGTTATTTTGGATGCAAATCACAAAAAAAGTGAACAAGTGTGGTCAAATAAGTTTTGGGTGCTTGTGGAACACATATCAGTCTTTGTCCAACAACACAATCAGTGTGCTAGCACCGTTCACAACATCATATTTGTGTGAGCTTGCATATTGTTTATATTGTTTTTAGCTTATTATATGTTAGAAACTAATATGTTACAATGTAATGTAATGTAAAATGTTGCATGGGTGGCGCAGGGCCAGACTAAAGTATCAGGAAAATAGGAAACATAAAGAGCTTTGATACTGATGAAGATACTGATAGAGGATTTCAGCAGGTTTTGTAATAAGACCTCCAGCTCCTTCTACGACCTGGTAACCCCTACTTCTTATTATCAGTGATTTCAATACTTGTTTAAATATTGCGTCTGACCCCCATTCTTGTCACATGATTTGCTTTGTACATGAAAATACCCATTATAACAGTATCACCCTGGATCTGATCCTCGGTTGGAGTATCACTGTTTCTGATTTAACACTTGTACCTCACCAGCCATTGTATTGGATTTCTATGACATGAATTCTAATTTGAACTGCCGTACCAACACAATAACCTGGTCGACATTTACAGCAGCAACAGTCATGGAGTGGAACATTTTGTATAACTGCCTAAAGCTCCCTAAAGCTAATTTCCTGAGCAATATTACAGTCTTAATAACTCATGATATTTACTTCACTATTGAGTGAGAGCTGCAAATGTAAGCTCCCACCTGAATCTTAGAACTCATCAATGCTAATAAAGATAATCATTACTTTCTTTTTGACATGATAGATTTTTTAAAACCTTCTCAGTGACCACCTCCTATCCTCCCATTCTTGTTTACTGCAAATGATTTCTTAATATTCTTTAATGACACATTTGATTTCTTAATGTTCTTGAATTGAAAATAATTGACCTAATCAGACATGAAACTATCAATTTGCCTAATGAGGTCTCTGGTCTCTCTAAGAATGCACACCTACTGCTTTGGTGCCTGTCAGCATATTCTCTCTGTGAGAGACAGGCTCACTAGACACGTTTGCCATTAGTACAGTACATGCTGCTAAACCAACATCTTATCTGTTCAACTGTTCTCTGCCAAATTCAATTAAGAGCTCTTTCATACGTTAGGATCTTCTTTGCAGGTGGGAACTAAACCATAAACTCCTCTTTTTTGTGACATTCCTGCAGTATAGCGTTATGTGTTTAGAAAATGTATGAAACGCTAACTTTCAGTATAGGCCTTCATTTTGGGATAAAGCCAGTAAATTATCAATGTCAAACAGTTACTAATCAAAACCAGAGCCAACTTTTTCTGTAAGTATGTTAACACATATAAGGAATTTGACTTGGAGGTTTTCAGCAGCTCTTAGTACACTTTTACACATGCACACCAGGAACGGATGAACAGGACAAAAATACAGGAAACTACCAATTTAGATGCACAAGTAAACAGACAACAAGGCTAACGAAGATAAACATCACATAAGCAAACATAAAAATAGAAATAATGTAGAGTGAATTGCATTGACAGTGCATGGTTATTTTTTGATAATTTATGTTTACTCATGTAATTTAGTCACAACTTGCCAATGCAAATAAATCATTCCTCTAGGGTTTAAATTAATACTTTTTAGCTGTAATAACGTTGTTAAAAGTTCCTCCTGAATATTAAAGGTATTCAGAATTATTTTAGATATACTATATGTCCATAGTGAATATGAACAGCATGAACAGCTAAAGCAACATGGTTTCCTGTGTACTCCATTGCAGTTTATTATATCTCATTATTATGTATGCTCACATGCAGTAGTCACCCACACCTAAAAAGAAGCCATCGAGCCTAAATGCTCTCCATGTGAATATATTTATGTAAAAGAAAGTGCACATGTTACGGACAGAGCAGACCGGAGACACCAAGATGATACGGATATAGTTTATTGTAAACAAAGGTAACTGGAAATGTGCAGAGGCTTTAACTGGTCAGAGATGAGTTCTGGGGTTCAGTAGACACAAGCTGGAGAGAGGTGATGCACGGGACCGGGATCTGGAGCGACACAAACTGGAGTCTGGAGATGTTCGGGACCGAGACCGGAGCTCTGGAGACGAGGAGAAGTTTTGTAGACACGTAGGTGAGTCCGTGGCGTTGTGGAAGTAGGATTAGAAGTTCTGTCCTTATTCCAAACGAGACCAGACCCTGACTGAGGTGATGAATGGGGTTTTATAGTGAGATGAAGTGCTGATTACGTGCAGGTGTGTGATAGGTGACAGGTGACTGAGATTAGTACTCGGGTGAGGGAGTGCGGTGTGTGTGTGGTGTAGTGGAGCCTGGTGTGTCCGTGACAGCACATCACTTTAAATATTTTAAAAAGCTACATAATTATAATACAAACAATTTACAATAATCTCCCTTTGACACAGAATTATTTGCTTTCATTAAACAAGCAAAAGTTGCTTCTCTGATTTTATTTACTGCATGTAACCATGCTTAAATTAGTGTCTTGAATATATATTTTTGTGGTACAGTCAGTGTCTGAAACTTCATCGCCAACACCTGGCAGAGTACAGCACAGGAACAGACTCGAGGAAACATATGCTTTCTATCAAAGATACTGCATCCAATAGGAGTTTGGCAGAGAATCATTGCTCTGTGACTCTTTATCAGAAACATGTAGCAACAACATATGTCACAAGGCATAGAAAAGAAAATCTAAAATAAGATACAACGGAATTTACAAGTGCAAAATCATATTTTGATTCCCATTTCCTACACACTTCACAGGAACTGATTATGTTTTGAAGCACCGAAAAGAGAAAAGAAACATATTTCTTAAAGTTCACTAAACCAAGAGCCTCCAGACAACAGGAAAGCAGACTAGAATGATAAAAAGTGGGACAATGAAAACACATACCCTCATATAATGGATAAGTGGGGGAAACAATCCAGCCTCAAATGTCAACTAAATAAAGCCCATTAACAAGGAACAGGTGAACTTATTGTTAATTGTATTGTTATTGTTTGTGCCTTCCTCTGGGCAGAAAAACAGCTGACAGGAATAAACACATTTGTTAGTGTACACTCTCGCCTTGCAAGGAATTAGACACAACCTGGCAGGTAGCTCTCCTGATAATTGAAGACACTACACCGTAAACACCTCAAGGCTGTTGTTATTCTAGAATCTTGTTAACAGCTGTGGATGACAGAAATGTGTGAGTGCCAATGTTAAGGGCATTCTACAGAGTGAATTTTGTGACAAGCCACACAAAAATAACAGCATAGAGTATTTCAGGTGCAAAATGTTGTCATATGGCTCACAGCTAGAATAAAATGACTTGAAACACCTTAATGCAGTTTTGTGCTTGGTGAAAACTAGTGTGGTTTGAGGACCTGTCTTGATATTATGATGTTTTGGGTTCAGCTGTGGTGTTATTTATGATGACCCTCAGGTGCAGAGCAAAATCACAAATTTGCAAAGAACACATGAAATAATGAGTCAAAGCACAAAATAGCACAGCAGCACAATAAATCAGATACTAACATGGCAGTTTTGTGATCAATACAAAGGCACAAGTCTAATGCAATCAAAGTTGCACAAAAGATCTAATAATTCAGAAAACACATTTCATGAACCATAACCACAGAGATAATATCATCCAACAAAGACTACAGTGATCTATTTATTCTCAACATGTCTTCTGTTTTGATGTACACATGCATCTCTATGTGCAAACCAGAAGTTGTAAACTGAACACTGCAATTCCTCATTTAACAACCACAAACCAGAAAAGCAGTGTTATAATTTCCTACATTATTCTATCTCAGCATCTGTTCTTCAGTGACTGGTTTTATCATACTTTTGTTGAGCACTAAAATAAAACAGGTTTGTACCTTCTGTGGAATCTAAATATGTCCTGGGTACTTAGGAAGTTGATGTGCAACTCTGCTAGACTCAGGCATCACATTTAGCAGGAGTAATTAGACTGACTCAAACTACTCCAGAGTGTTCATCCCATCCTTTTTATGGTAGATTTATGCTTCTACCTTTTGGATGTAGATTTAAGAAACAAAGTCACATGCATGACAGAATCCTGTGCTATAAACCTGAAGTATCACCTGCCAGCTGATGATATTATAGTGGTAGGTTCTGCACTAATGATAAGATTGATGTTCACACTGATTTTGAAGGTGTTGATGTAACTGCAGTAATCATTGGACTAGCAGTGATAAATGGAAATGCTGTTGATGTAGTCATAGGTTTATCATGTACACAGTACATCCTGTAATGTTGTGAATTCTAAACATTTTCTTGTCTGCAAGAACAATATACTTTCAGTTCAAGGTGAGAGTTAAAGTTCTTTCTAGACTTGCTTTTTTGACCCATATGATGAATTCATCTCCTTTTTTGTGTTGAAATATGTTATTTCTTTCTTTCAAGGTTCTCCTGGGCTCCTCAATTGCTGCTTGAAAATACATTTTGGGTGAGTTTGGACACTTGTGCACACACAGTGCTAGTAACACATGGTTTCTATTATTAGAACTATTAAGGTTATTGGACCGCAGTGTATACTGTGTATTTATTTTATATATTGTACATAACATTCATTTCCAGTATAACTTCTATCATCATAGCCTCGCCATATGGTCCAATCAGATTTGGAGGCGTACAAAAGCGGGACATTGCACAGCAGGATAAACGTTATGGTCTTGATGGAATTTGATGGATTTCGTTGGAAGAGAATGCTGTCCCCCTTTTTTTATATTGAACTCAGTGGTTTAATCTATTAACAGCTCACTGGTGATAAAGAAATAGAGACATGGATGGCATTTCCAGTATCACTGCCTTGCAGCTTGGTGTTAATAAGGATTCAGACTTCCCTTTTTCCACCTTCTTGTCTTGTGAATGATGAATGATGGAATATGTGGTTTTCTGTGCTTCTTCATGAAAGTCTGACTCAGATTTTAAGTCACATAACAGCAGTAAATACTCAGTTTATGTGTGAAGTATTATATCATTTCCATCCATCCATATGACACATGTCTGTCATTTGGACTGTTATAATCTTCTACAGTAGTTGACGTTTGTCATTACAACTTTGTTAATCATCACCATTTTACATAAACAGTTTGAGTTGGCCTGACAAAAGATGAGAAAAATGTCACCGCCACCGCATATATATCAGTTGTCATATTTTTATGACTTTATTAATCCCAGTATTAACCAGTTTAAAACTCTTAGCACTGCCCTTTTTGGCACAAAATGAATGAGCTTTGCTCCTCCTACCCCACCAATCTTTGTAATAATTAATCATTATAAAACACACTTCATGAGTATAGCATGAGGTATATTGTTTTTCTTTGTTCATGTGATGTCTCGGTGAAACAAGGAAATACTACATTTTTGGAAGAAAATTACTATCATCGCGTTCATTATGTTAGCATAGAATGTTTTAGGGGTTAACATTCATTGGATTAAAATGGGGTTGGTCAAATTTGTTTAACATGTTGCTACTCCCCAATGTATATGTGCCTGCAAATAGTCCTAAGAGGCTGTTCATTAACACAGGACCTCCAGTTTCACTGCCCTAGTTTCACTGTCTGATTGACAGAATGGGGCAATTTATTTACATACTGATGACCGACAGCTTCACCTTTACCACTTAGTTCTTTGCATGAAGCTGCTGGCGGCTGTTTTGTCTCTGAGGCCTCAGCATAGTGTAGCGTAACACACTCATCTTTTGTGATCACTAACAAACTAGCTCTCCAGTCTGCTTGATCTAGACAGGCACTGGCGAGATTGATGGCTGTGACTTGAAAGCTGTATTTCAGAAACTGCCTACTCTCCCCTGACAATATTCTATAAACTGCTTCCTCTGGTAAATCTGGTGGCTCCCACTCCATCTGTCTCTGTCAGGGGGGAGACACACACACACACGCACCATGATCACAGTTTCAAAACACAAGCCAGGAACACCTTTTTAGCCTTCCTCTTCTACTTTCTAGGGATTTTAGTAGGATGGAGAAAGATTATGTAGACACATTCATATGCATCCATTTATCAGTATCAGGATGGGTGGGGTCAAAGACAAGAAACCATTTATTATCTATTGGAGGGGTCACTGTGCCACTTTTATTAAGAACCTGCTTCTGTTTTAGGGACAAGCTCCTCCTGGGTGTTGAGGGGAGCTCTGAGAACTAAATGCCCAATTAACCTTGCCTGGCCCAGGCACATTTTTACAAATTTAAATGGTTCCCAAATGGCAAAAGGTAATTAATTAATTTTAATGGGACGGCATGCTCACCTCATTGTTGAAAGGTGCTGAGTTCACACGACACTAATCAATGGGATTACCTTTGGCCTTATTTTGCATGCTACTGAGAGGAATCTTTGGCAAAACAAATTATGATTTGTAGGACAAGCAATTAGTCTATGTTGATACCACACTAGTGGGCCATTGTGAGACAGTGAGAAAATGTGTCATTTTGACACAGCAATTTTGCTGCTAAATGATATGTCTAAGGAAAATACATAGGCATACAAATTTTTATGCATGATTACTTGACAAAATTTAATGACATATTTTGGAGGGCTTCTCATGTTGATACTTGTATTTTACTAAAATTAAGATTTAATTTCATGAAATACATGAAAGTTACTTCATAACTTATTCAAAGATGCCTCACATTCCTGTGAAACTGTTCATTTGTAACTGTGTATTTGTTTATTTTGTTGGTGGCCATCAACTCTCAACAAATATGATTAACAAGTTTTGAGTGCTTCCCTGCTGTTTCTTTACTTTCCTGGTACAGTTGGCCAGGTTTGATCAGTTGCAAACTGTTTAATCTCAGATGAAGCATGGATGAGCTATGCAGGTCATTGTTACACAATTAACAACATTTTAATCAACATATTTCTATGATTAACATGATAATTAGTAAGTTAACGACTCCTAGCAACTGCCACTGCTAACTGCTTTGGAATTGAGGAGAAATGGCTAACATGAGCACGACGTCAAGACTGAATGTGAAGTGAAAACAAAATAGCAATTCAGTCCGATTATCGGGTTACAAAGTTTCCAGCTGTGGAGTATTGCTCTTTGCTGGTTATTGCCTTTAAGGCAGGTCATTAATTATCAAGTTAGATTTGCAAGAATGATGATGTGCTAACCTGTGTGAAAGGAATATTACCTGAAAAGCCTGTTATTTGATTGTTTGTTTTATTTAATTTTTTCATCATAAATATTCTAAACAACTTATTCCAAATTACACACACAAAAAAAAAAATATTTATATGCAGTGTGCAATTCAGCCAGCTTTCAATTCAAACACAAAAACAAGATCATTTGTTTGTGGCAGTTCCTTTATTGAACCTACTAAAGGTTTTTTTCCCCCCAAGTAAATTGTACATTGGTTGTGACAGTATATTTGTTCCTATTCATTAGACAGTACACCATACATGTTTTACTGTTATAACTGTAGCTTTGGTTGGACATGATGCTTATTGGCAATGCTAATTTATTGCATCTGCCTCCCTCTCTCTGCCTAAAATATAAACACATACTACTAAAATACAGGCCTTGTTATGCCATTCATGTTGTTTTGTTTGGCTAACTCTCATTACAGTAAACAAACTTAGGTTGCTCTGCAATAATTTCATCAGCTCCTCCGAACTGTTGCAGCTATTAAAGCTCTCTGGCTGAACCATACAGTAAATGGCTGTGGGATTACTCTGTTACTTTCACCTGTACACCATAGTTAAATATCATGTTGCCTAGCAACCTCAGCCATGTGCATTTGTTTTTGTGTTAAGTCTTTAGGTTGTTTGCATTATTTATGAGGCCTACTCGGTTTCATTTGCATTATATAGAAACTGAAATTACCACGTGACCCTCTTCAGTCACAACAAATAAGGCAAGGGCTTGTTGGGCCGGAAGGGTAGTCAAGGCTGACTTCTAACAAATGAATGCATTACAAGATGCCATTTTAAGATTATGTAAATAAGTGTAAAGAATGATGTATTTTGAAATTTGAAGCTCCTTTGTTCAAGCTGATTCAATTGTATCAATGATAATATATTTTCTTCAATACTAAGCTCCCCGCAGGCACCCTTACAACTGAGCTATGCTACACATTAAACAATAATAATACATGACAAATAAACTATATTGAATCACTTCCCATGACCTGCTGAAATGTACAATACTTGCACAGTAGGAAGCACCAGAATGTTTCATATTTTAATGTACATAAAGTAGTAACTTTACTGCTCATCCTAGTCACAGTGGCAAAGAGAGGCCAGCTGGCTGCCACCCCCTGGGAGAGCACACAGTTTTGCCATCTGCCACCAAAATTTAGCAGGTCTAATATGTGCCTCTTGCCGCTGCAGTAACAGCCAGGAACCAATGCTGCTGCCAATCAATGATAGGATGAAATATTACACTGCTGACAAACATGGCAGAAGACAGGGGGACAGACTGTGCTGCATTTTTATGTACCTTTAATAACAGATATGTTCCATGTTGCGTAGGACCTAGTAATGAGAACGGATCCCTCACAATGTGGAGAGCGCAGAAAATTGACCACCCAACTCTGCAGCTCTACAGAGCTTTTTAGCCTCTTTTAGCTCATTGTTTTGGTTTTATCCCAGCACGTTTACTGTATGGTTGAATCTAAGCAGCTCTCGTAATCCCCTGTAGGAGGCTATTGTCAGCAAAATAGTTTTAACATGTTACCCAAAAAATCTTTAAGCTGATCACATGTGGTGTGTGTCTGTCAGCATATATTGATGCTTTTCTTCTCAGTAGTGGCCAAAAAACTCAATGAATACAGCTTTACAATAGACATAGTGGCAATGTACACATGGTGAAAGTCTCCACAAGGCTGACTGCTGAGCAACCTTATTTCCTTATCTTTCCTTATCTAAAACATTTGGCATCATCAAAATGCTTTTGGAAAAATGTAATGCTACTTGTAATGTTTCTTCACTGTATCAGACAGAACTTTCATATCCAGCATATCTGCAGAAGGTTTTCTGCTAATCAATGGGGTATCCCTTCAGTATTCATCCACATCAATATGTTGCATCACGGTTAAATTCTGGCAATTGCACACAGTTGGTGAGGGTAATGAAATGGCTATGCTTTTATCCAAAGCGCTTTACAAGGTTTTTGACACTCACACACCGATGGCAGCAAGCTACCCCGCAGGGTGCTAGCCAACCATGGGGAGCAATTTGGGAAGACCCGCCCTGTAATTGTAAGACTTTTGTTATGCTTAATTAAATAGTAATACCAATAGTGACTACTTAGTTTCAAAGAGCTAACACATGCACATTGCATTTTTTGTCTCTTACAGCTTCTGGAAATTTGGTAATTTGGTCAGAATGATGCCTAATCTCATCCAAATTCAATTTATTATCACTGAAAAACTCAGGGGTGTATAGGACCTCAACACTATTTGGTGGATGGGACCTAGTCAGACAACTGAGGCTGAACAAAAATAAAAGAGACAGGGTTGGAAGGGTCACCATTTATGTTTATTATGTGTTGACAATCAAATATATGTTGTCAAAGTTGTCAAAATTACCTCACCACTCCTGGATAAATACTTGTCTACTTTGTTTACACATCATCATTTACATGGATCTCCATTTAACGGATACACCAGAAAACCTTTTGGATTCACCCCTCGACTCAGGCAATACACACTAATGGAGAGGAGACTGGCAAAGTCCACACAAAACTATCAAGGCTGATGAGTTAAGTAGGGGAGGGATTCATCTAAATTTACATCAGATTTGTAACCATGCAAAGATGAGCGTGACTGATTCACTGTTCAAATTGATGAGTTGATTGCACACCCCATGTTGCCCACCACAGGGCAGGAAGGCCATTAAATACAGTGACCTTTTGTCTTTCAATGTGACAACAATGAACTGATGAATAGGACTGAATATTTCAACATTTTAATCCTCCCTCTTTAAGTCACCCTCTGTCTGCCCCATGCTCCATCTCTTACTTTTTACACACTGTTTCTCTATCCTTCCCATCTATCTCCCATTTTTAATCCTTTGCTCCACTGTTCCTCTCTGTGCATTCAACCCCCTCTCAATCTGTTTTGATCCAATTCTTAACAGCCGTGTGCACTTCTGTAAGTAAGAGTGAATCACCCAGGGGGCTCTCATCAAAGGGCTGCCAGGAAGACAAAGAGGCTGGGCAGCCCTGTGCTAACTGCCAATGTCCTTAAAGGGGACTTGCTGGCAATGCCACCTTTGATCAGTCCACCATGACTGTATTTCCCACAGCACTGGGACTGTTAGATAGATTTCTGTGTCATACTGTAGCATTCATACCAACACTGTCGGTTTAAGTAGCCTCTTATCAAAACACCTTATATCCACAGTGTTTTCTGTAAAGTATACTTTACTTTACTACTTTACTTTACTTTTCATGCTGAACTGTGAACATCATCAATATAAAATTAGTTCTTTATTTAAGAAGTTTTTAATACTCTCACAATTTGCTGTGTATCATCTTTAAGTCAGAGAACTTTTTTACCCCGCTGTGATTTCAAATTTGTGATGAAGCAAACTGGCATTGACGTCTCTATGGGGGATGTACGGAAATTGTACAGGGGTTGGAGTGAGGGTCCTCCTGCTTCATGCAGAATAGTAGGCTAAGGTTTTTGATATGGCAAGGTCGGGCCAGAGTTTAGGCCACCTGCTGTCAAAGCACAAGGACAAGGGCAAGCCTTGCAGAGCTGAGCCAGTGCAGTGTCAGTCAAGCTGTGCACCAACGCAACTGCTACTCCTTCCTTTTCTTCCCTACCCACAACTTCCATCTTGCTGCCCCTCTACAAAGGACGAGCGAAGGGTGGGAATGGTGCTGTGTCCCTCCCCTCCATCTGGTGCCGCATGCCTCTGTCAGGATGTCAGCCTGCACATAGTAATGAAGGGTGTCATCAAGGTTACTGCAGGCTGGAATGTTGCCTGCTCCTCCTCTCCCTCTCTCTCCCCGTGTATCCCTCATCCTTGTTTCTTGTAGCACATATTGCCTGTCTGTGTAAGACGCCAGTCATTGGTAATCATTATATATTTTGTTTCAAGGGGTTAGTTTCAGTCAGTAGTTGCGACATCTTATCCATCCACTTACTAGCAACTGACCAGTGAACACCCCTTAAACTAGTTAGAAGGACTGGTGACATGCTTTTGATTCAGAATACAAGGCAGGAGTAAACTAAATATCTGCTGTATAGTTTCCATGTAGCATTTTATTTTAGGCCACACTAGTGAGGTATTGTAAAGTACTAGCTTGTGTTGTTAACTGGTGCAGTATACCCGACATGTGATATGTAACATTCAATAATTGTTGATAAAACATTTTTAATTACCTGTAATTAATATCATTAGATATTGTTGTCAGAGGACCATTAGTTACAAGGTAAATATGCAGAAATCATAGGTATTAAAATTGCAGTAAAACTGAAGTATGTACTGTACCAAGCAATTTCAAGGTATTTTAAGGTACACATGCTGTAATTACAGGTTCAAAAAGCTGTAGTGATGACTGGAACATAATGAAAGGCACAGAATAATAAACAATAATTTATGGTAATCAGTGCATGCAGACAGAACATATTATCATGAATGTGCAAGAATGGACATTACTCCACAGTGCACAAACTATATATTAATCAATGCAAAACCTAAATTATTTGCTTTATTATGATGACTGAGTATTAAACATTTCATGTCTAATAGTCTGCCAAAATGGCCAAGGAGTACTTGGATTCTGTTGAATTCCAAATATTGCAATGATCATTAACTAAACATTAGCTTTTAATCACTTCATCATGTTTGTGATCCTTCAGCTAACATGATAAATTGTGTCTCCCTTAGACTGATCTATAACGTGTTAATAATGATGGCATAATTAAAACAGGGGGGCTCTCACTGAGAACTGCTCATCTTATTACTCCAGTTATTCTAACCTCATACAGAATGTTCCTCTTGCAAAATACAGAGTTCGTTCTTACAATATCGTCATCTTTACTATTCATTGAACTGCTTTACAACATTTTTTTTAATGCAGCAAAGATCCAAGATATTTTGCAGCAACAGTTCAAATATATGTGAAGCTGTCGAACATTGTGGAGAATACATCTTAATGTTAAATTTATTGTCAGCATGTAACATTTAAGATAAATTCTACTGAGACGCAGAGAAAGAAGGAAGCCTGATATATATTTTTCCCTTTAATATTAACTAACATATAATGCTTTGTTGAGGATGAACTTAGCTGATCTCTCATGTGTCTGGCCACTGAGCAAGATGCCCTCAGTGGCATCGTTGAGCTCTGGATCTCAGTGACATTAATTTTCCCAGTGTCACCACTGATGTATGGGGCTGCTAGATGAACATGGTAGAGAGGGCATGCTAACCTTGTGGGAAACTGTTAGGGGTCAAACCTTACCCGTCACAGAATCTGTACTGAGGAAGGCATGCAAAACGCACATTTTTACAATAACACAGTGGAAACTCTGCAGCCCGTATTGTTTTTTTTTTCTAAGGGGAACAATTTTATAAAATAAAGAGTACGGTCTAGGCCTGCTCTATAGGAAAAGTGCAATGAGATAACTATTGTTATGAATTGGCGCTATATAAATAAAATAAATTGAAATTTTGTTTACACTAAGATACTTTCCAGCCTAAATTCCATTTCATTTGTCATTTTTTGTGAGAAAATGAATAAATCATTGCAGCTGATACATCAAATAAATCCTTTGTTTGTTACATTTCAATGAAGTCATAATTTCATATTTTATATGGAGATTGAATGACATATAGTACCGGCATTAGAACACAATTTTGGTTTCAACCTGTTGGCTCCTGAAAGAGTCAGATAATAAGACTGAATTAATTTTCCTGTTTCAAACCTGGTGGTGAATAAAAGGGTTTTGTGTCTTATCTCTTTATGCTATCTGCCTTGTCCCTCTCAGGTGAGGTAGAATAAAGACCGACAAAGTACGCATAGAGAGGAGGCCGGGTGGATGGAAAAACCAAAAGTCAAGTTGACTTATCTAAGTTATATACGTAAATTAAGTTACATCACGTGACTTACTGTGACCTAATGTAACTTGCTTATTTTAACCCAAATCATGATCTCCTAAACCTGACCAAGTAGTTTTGGTTCCTAAACCTAACAAAACTGTGACCGTTTCACAACATTAACCACATGTTTATTGATACCATGCTGGTATGCTCTCCAACGGTTATCTATGTCATTTTGGGAGTCATTTTCCAACTATTCTGTTGTTTAGGTATGAGGACATGTTGTAATCTGGATACCATACAGAAGAAAAGAAAAGAGGAACATTCTCAACTGCTCACTATGAGGGCATGGCACTACACCCATTAATCTCTTTGGGCAGAATAATGTCTCTGTGAATCAGGATTGACTCCACATCCACACCTGAACATAGTGTCTTGTGAGAGGGAAGGGTGTAGAAGGCAGGCGTGGGACAAGGTGGGCTCTGACCATTGCTGCTCAACCTTGTCAGATAGCAAAGGGAATACACCTCTGCCAAGCTTTTAAAGAACCATTACTGTCATAGGGAGTGGTCTGACACAAGCTATGAATGGGACTACAGAGGGAAATAACTTGACAACCTTGGTTGTATAGTGCACAGACACAGATATGCTCTAATGGTGCCAGAAAATACTGGGTGCCATGTCAGTAATCTCCTAGCAGATAACAAAAAGGAAAACTATTGCTTTTCACAGAAAACAGGTCAAAGATGTACAAAGTAGATTTCTTGGCTTATGTAACTATTTACCATATTGAAAAAAGCACGACTCAACCCCCTTCATCCTGTTTACGTCCTCTAGTGTACCTGTAGGATTTAGGATAGCACCCAAGCATTATCAGGCATGCAAACCTTTTCAGTGCATTTGTGACTGAAAGGTTAGTAAAGTCTTACATGAGCAATGAGTAGGCTAGTTTTTAAAGCAACACACATCAACATGAATTCAGGCTGACCATGGCCACTGTCTTTTGAGAACAGATAAGTTTGGGAAAGAGTATCACTTTAAACTTTATAACAAATATAGACGATAATGTTGAAAATCTGGCTTGAATATACAAGAAATTCTCAAGTATTTGCACCTGCAAAGAGAACCAAGCCTTTATTTGAACCCATGCTTGAATTAGAGATGAGCCTTTATTCCTAAATGTCCCTGTTTGATAAGTATATTTTATGAAATGGTCTTAACACTAGAACCGCCAGGAGACGCTGTTTACCTTAAACCACCAATGGGTAATTTTGTTTGTTTGATCGTTTTTGCTACGCATTGCTCAAACACACTTTGTGCATACATTCAGCACCTTGGGTGTGCACTTCCCACAAACAGCATCCCAGCACTTCCTGAAAAGAAACAATTTGTATCAATTGCAAATTTCAAAGTAGATTTTTACCCAATGAAAAAATCTATGATGACCACTTTTGCTAAACAATAGGCCTACACTGCGGTCGAAAACTCATACTCTCAGCAGGTCAAAAAACACATAATGAGGGAGCTGCACACCACCTGAAGGGACCACAAAACACACCTTTGTCAGAGGGAAATATTACTTTAGACTATTAGACTACTGTATATTACTTAAGTCTATTTCATAAATGTTTATAAGCTACATTTGATAATTTTAGTATAATAGTTTTGCCTCACTTTTCATGAAGACTCTGGATCATTGTCAGATGATGACCTGTCAGAATCAACCCAGGACACATCGCTCAGTCCTGAAACCTCTCCTTCACTCAATGCATAGAACAAGTCTAATGCCTGTTTTGCATTCATAACGCTCTTTCACTTATCCAATTTGAAGGTACGCACGGTAGAAGACAAAGGCGCCAACAGAATGTTTAACTAAACGCGCAAAATTAATATGACGAAAATGAATGCATTCTCTAAATTTTACCCGCTGGCGCTAATAGATATAAATGCCCATTTTTTAAATCTGGCTTCGTCTTGACAATTTTTAACAATAGGGTGTGCTACATAACACACTTTTAAGAAAAATCAAAGACTGGGGGACTTGAATATTGTATTGAAACAAAGTTACATACAATCGAAAAACAGTGGGTAAATTTTACCCGTTGGCGGTTCTAGTGTTAAATAGTGTTATTATTTGACAAATAAACATCCATTACTTGAATACCAGCTTTTACTTGACAATTTACAGTATCTGATTATAGTGCACTTTTGTGCAACTGTCAAAATGCAGACCACAACAACCCACTCTTGCATTCTTTATTCCAATTTGGCTACAAAATCATGCCAAGCATTTGACTATTCAGATATACAGTTTAAGTCCACATCTGTGGTCAATGGTTTGACCTACACTTTTGCTACTATTCTTCTCCTTTAAAGCTTACAAAGCTTCAAGCTTAAATATACCTCAGCCTTGGCTAACACATGGAATTGGTTTATTGAGGAAAATCTGTCCAAAGGCAGACCACAAATGGACGGCCATAAAACTCATCTTGAAAGACTCAGGGATCATAACATTACCAGTAATTTCAGAAACTTATGTTGACATTACCTTCCGGTTATTCACAACTCAACTCTCAACTATTGTGACCAAAATGTAATAATATAAATCCAAAATTTCATATATAGTCAACATAACAATTTTATGTTAGTGCTGTTTGGGGAATATGGAAAGCAACTTGGCCTTTTTTCAACAAAAAAAACAAGATTACCATGGGTCAGAGGAAAATATTAATGGAGGTGGAAGAGCTCTGTGGCTTTTAAATCCCTGGCCTAATGGACTGTATTGACCACATTAATAAAACAGGATATGTGTTTCTAATGTCCTCTCCGTGGTGCATTAGGCTTTAGACTATGGTTCCATTTGTTTGTCTGGATGGCAGCTGGGTGCAAGCAGAGATCTGAATCCAAATCTCATTTGATCTCTTGCAGAATGCGGTCAGAAAATCACCAAATCTTCCCTCCAGTCTATGCAATGAATTATTGCAAGGTTTAATAAAGGTTTCAAGAGGACAACATCTATGAGACAATAATGTTAGTAGGAAATTTGACTTATGAATGTTATAGAAACAAGCAGACAAAATATATTAGTTTTTTTGTGTGTGAGCCCTTCAGTGTTGCTTCACGTGCTCGCTGTCCAGCATCTAGAAAGAACTGTGTGCACCCTCTCCTTTTTTCCAACAGAAACAAAAAGACCCATGAGCCTGATCCTCTAAAATCCATTCTGTAATGTAATTGTTGTAAAGGGCCATAAATACAGTAATAGGTGATACAAATAAAGATAAAATAAAAAAAGGTCATAAATCTTGAGAAGAGAGAAAAGTCAGTCTTACTAGACTCACATAATGCTTACAAAGACACTGTAATTTTTAATGGTTTAATGAGCATCAAGACTATACCATACAGTATATTTAACTGACCATACACAACTTCTTCATCTTAATTTATATGCAACTACATGCATTGCTGTCACAAAATACATTTTGAGGAAAATTTAATGCTCACCCATTTGTTACTCCCTTGTTCAACATAGTCTTGTTTTCTTCTGCTGTACCTACATTTAAGTACCAGTAGGAAATGGTAAGCATTTTATTGGTACCTTATTCATACAACGAAATGACACTGTAAATTGCGAGCTATATTAAAAAGTGCTGCAAAAAAGTCATACCAAATATATAAAAAGATGTATCTGCTTTCCAATCATGGCATGGTCATTACACACTGCTTTTGATTAGGATACTCTGATTCATTACAATACAAAATCACATTTAGCAATAGATACCTCACAGGTTCAAGCAATGATCTATGAGAATTTCCACTATGCTCTTTAAAGTTGCTAATGTCATGACGACACATTCTCTGTCTCTCTGTCAATCCCTTCAGCCTCAGATTCTCATTTCCCCCAGGCCCTTGTATTTTTATGGAACTTTCAAAGCATGCTTTCTCTTTCCTGTACAGTAATTGTTACTTATTGACTGCCTGTTGCTGACCTCTGCTTCGAAAAACAAGATTCAGCATGCTCATTTTAACCTTACCTGCTGTGTCTCCAAGTTCTGCTTCAGAGTCTTAACATCCACTACCAGAGCCACTACCAGAGCCACTACAGCTAAGCTAATTATCTAATGCAGACAGAAAAACTAAATCAAGCTCTGGTGCACACATGGCAATTACATATAGTAGATACATTTCTGTGTCTGGTTTTGCACTTAAAAATAAAGACATTACGTCTTCCCATCTGTCTAAAAGAAGACCTTTTAACTTTTTAAACCAGTCAAGCACAAACTCAATGTTGCGTTCAGTCCTTTTTCACCCTTGAGCAAGCATTGTAGAGCAGAGATTCATGGCTTTGCTAATTAAATTTTTGCAAACCTGGTGGAGCCCCTGGCAGCCATTATCTGCCAACAGGATTTTGATTAACTGGACATGAATACACTATTATCTAGAGTTACTGTTTGGGGCTTATAAACATCAGCCCCCTAATTAAAAAGAATAATGCAGCGCATATCATGTCCAAAGCAATCTGCATCTTGCTTAGCTATCATGGGAAAAATGAGGAAAGTCAAACACCTCTTAAGTTCGTCCATAAAACATAATAAAAGCAAAGTAATGATTCGTGTTTTGATGTATATTAGGGATTGATCAGAAAAACATTCAGTGTTTTATACAACACAAGGCAAGCCCTGTTCCGCTAGATAGTAAACCTACTGTATGAGGAATATTGTCACAAACAAATGTTTGTACTCTCTTTGTACATACAGGCTCCAGATGATACATCCTCCTTTTTGATAGACAGTGAGATGTAGGGCGACATTTCCAGGGTGAGGGGAACATTTCTTAGTGTAGAGTAGCATAAAATGTAGCATGGATTGAGTAACCTTACCCTAAACATACTGTATGTAGTAGATTCTTGCAATCCATTTTACACGACATGGCCTATTTCTGTCTGGAATTACTTGTAAACAAAAACAGTTGTTTTGCACCTACTGCACCTTTTTGTTTAATATTAAATTAACTAATAAAATCTTATGTCGACCATCACCAGGTCTTACAGCTTTGATAACAAGTCATCTTATCAAAGCCCACAATGACTTTGTAGTGGTACAGAGACAGTGTGGTTGGTGAAATAAATAGGTCAATGAATAAAGTGATAATTCTTATGAAAACTAAGTCAACAACAGGTTTTGGCAACTTCTTAGATAAATTCAATCATGACAGGGCTAAGCACAATAAAAGCAACCACCTCTGTACATGTAATAGAAATCCAAGGTCAGCCTTAAAGTGGAGGCGGTGTCTGATGTCACTTTTTGTATATATGTCCCACAATTCCTAGTTACAGCCCTGTCATGGAGGCTTACCCAGAGTATACTGAAAGGTGAACTGTTGAATTTTCAGCAATGATGAGTTTAGTGACTACAAAAGTGACACAAATATTTTATTACTCGCAAAAGTGAAACACGATCTTAGACATCGATGTTAGACAAATGCAGACATACAGTAACATACACAACCACTATAGTTTCTTCTCTCCCTCATACTCCAGCATACTGTACAAGATGCTGTCCATAACAGGACTGGATTACTACTTCACAATTAATCAAAGACAGTAAGATTCAAAACAAATCCCTGCAAGTTACATTAAGAAGGCCATGAAGCAATTTCGAGGTTTCCATTTAATTAGCTTCACCATAGAACGTATGACATTTTGTGGACAAAAAGACAGCTAATCACATAAGTCAGCTTATAAGAGGTATGAGCTGTTTTGCAAAAAAGCTGAAGCATTCAGTACATAGTATTTTCCCCTGGGAGATGTCATGGCAGATGAAAGAAATTAGAAAGAATGCTGACCTTATCCAGAGATGATGCCCGTCATTTGACGTCTCTAGTACAGACTATGCACAGCCTATTCAAAAATCTATTGTGTGTTATTCACCTGCAGAGTCAATCTCTCAGCTAACCCTCGCTAGCCAAAGACATTTTTAGTATTAGCTTTGTAATGCTGGGATTGCTGGTCATAAAGGTCTATGTATATGACTTTCTCAAAATATTCCTTGTGCATTTTGGCAACTATTAGACCACAAACAAATGTCACCTGACAAGAGAAGAAGTGGAGGTAAAGCAGGTTGTGCCAAACCAGGCAGTGAGTCACAGAAGATAAATAAAAAATGCTGCTTTTCTGGGACGCCGGCACTAAAACAGGGCAGGTGCATATTTTGTCCTCCTGCATTTTTTTCCCCCATTATGACAACTACATTGCAAAATCAAAACTACTTTGTTTTTAAAGTTGAAAAATCTTGATGGGTCTTAAGGTAAGCAAAGGTTGCAGCTACTCCTGCTCATTGTTTCCATTCAGTCATGTTTCTGTTGTGCATTTGAAAGGACATAGCCAGCACAGGTTGATTTGTCAATTTGTTTTCCATTTTCCGGTCGCTTTTGTCTATATACAGTAGATCTTCACAGGAGTGAAGGTTTAAAAGGAAAGCATCTGTTCAGAGAGATGGATGACAAAAAAAATGCAGCTATTTGGTGCTGACGAGGCTTAATGTCTTCTAAGATTCATCAGACAATAATGGCACAATTTCAACAGAAGCAAATTTACTGTTAAAATTTGTGATGTAAAGTGTGATCATCAAGACAAGACCACAAATCATCAAAATGATTACTTTAAAGGCCCAGTGTGTAGGATTTAGTGGCATTTAGCGGTGAAATTGCAGTTTGCAACCGCTCGCGTCACCCTCCCCTTGGCATATGGCAGAGGGGAGGGCAGATAAACTCCAACCATGTTGGAGAAACTATGGTGGGTGCGAAACTCGAAAGGCCCTATCTACAGCCAGTGTTTAGTTTGTCCGTTCTGGGACAATGTAGAAACATGGCAGTGCAACATTGTTACGGACAGAACAGACCGGAGACACAATGAAGACACAGGGTTCGTTTATTGATACACGAGGAGTATGAATAGGTGAAGATGGTACTGATATCGTCCCTTTACTGGAGGCAGCGGAGCTCTGGGGTAATGTTGATGCACACAGGAGAGTGGAGAAACACGAGCCCGGGAACAGGAGCGATACAAACGGGAGACTGGAGACACACAAAACCAGGAGCTGGAGTGACACACACAGAAGACTGGAGAAGACAGGAGCCGTGGTAGAGGTACTGGATACAAATCGGTAAGTCCGTGGCGTAAAGGATACAGGAGAAAGAGTTCTGTCTAAATCCTAACGAGACCGGACACAGACTGTGGTGAGGAGCTGGGATTTATAGGGGAGTGGAGTGCTGATTGGATGCAGGTGTGTACTAGGTAACAGGTGAAGGGAATCAGTACTCAGGTGAGGGAGTACGGGGTGCAGTGGAGCCTGGTGTGTCTGTGGTGGCTGGTGAGAACATGACAGGCTGTGACAAACATGGCAATCCCTGTGGAAGGGGGCTCGCTCCATATGTAGATAAAAATAGCTTATTCTAAGGTAATTAAAACACAACGATTCTTATTTTAAGGTGATTATACACTAATTAAAACATAATAATAAATATTATATTCCATTTCTGCCAATAGCTCCTTCTAAATGTTGCACACTGGACCTTTAATTTAATATTTAAAATAAAATAGGAACTACATGCCTTTCGTTTTTTCTCATAAAAGTATAAAGTACACGCTGTAGGTTAAATTATTTATGTCCGTGTGCTTTAATCTACATTTACCTTTTGCAACATACATTTGGACAGCAGTGTACAGTATCCAGTACGGCGTGAGTACTGGTTAATGGAGTGAGAGAGAAGAAAAACATACTCGGATTGATTTATAATGTGCTTATAATACACATTTTGACTCAAGATTCATACAAGGAAACTAATTTGTTGATTCATTTGTTGAGAGAAGAGAAACATAACTCAACATGGATGAGTCTGTGCCAAAAGTAATGTATAATTTAGCCTCAAATGATTAAAAATGCCAAGAACCAGTGAAGTAGGTTCTTACGATCTCTGACTGATACAAAACCAGATAAAGAAACCTTGCAACGGGTCTGTCTAGTCCCACTATGAGGAAGATGGGCAATTACATGTGAGGATCGCCCTTTGAAGTTTGCCCTTTGAGGATGATATCTTTAACTTTGGCATCAATCTTGGGAATTTAGTATGGACCTTCCTCAGGATGATAACGCAATAGACTGTAGATATCACCCGCACAGCTTCAAAGAGACTTAACATTTCTTCATATTTTTTTATCTTCTTGTGATAGCTGCTTAGCTCAGGCACTCTGAAATTATTTGAATGTATTGTGTGCAAAGATAATGCGCTGTGTGACATTAAGTGATAACTGATAAGATACAGTATAGCATTTACCACTTTGTGTTTTCCTGAAAAAATACATCAGCTGACCTGTTTTAGAGGGATAATTGTGGCCAGCAGTGTTTTTCCATCATATGTATTTTCTGTAGTTTTCATTCTCTTTGTTTTCCTGAGCATACGCTATCCTTTGCTCAGATTTATCAAGATTTTAAACCATGGGCCCTACAGCAGCCAAGGCTTCAGCTGACTCCGATCCTCCATGTAATTGTGTTTTGGCCTGCCACAGGCCACAACATAATGTGACAAAACGGAGTCTTACCTCTTCCCCGGTCTGAGAATATTGTGACCTTTCATTTTAAAGCCCCTATGAATCCAGTTCATCACCATAGCTCAGGGATTTGGTAGGTGGTGGAGTGGATTGGTTTGAGGGAAGACTACAGGAGGCACTCTTCTTAATGCTGGCACTGGAGCGATGTTTAAAAGTGCTTGAGGGCTCTGAAGCAAAGACCCTTTCCCTCAATTAGATTGATTCAGAAGCCTGTGGCTTTAACCTCTGCTAGAACACAATTTGTCTAATTTCTCTCTGATTTTAGGATGTCTAAAGCAATTTCACAAGTGCCTACAGATTCTTGGCTCTGTATGTTCTTTGCCTTGCACATCGTTTCCACTTTCGTCCATCCTGCATGCATGTACATACCCATCTGTCTATTTATGGAAAGTGAGACATTTGACAATGGATTTCCAGGACAAAGTTGGCTCTATATACTGAGCAGGACACATCTCTCAGTCTCATGCGTCATGTTTGACTCTGATTTATCCAATTCAGTGCAATCCAACTCTGTCGCTTTGCTGTCCATACATAACAAAACTTGCCTGGCTTTGATGTGAAAGGGTCAACACATATCTAAGCTTTGGCTGTGACTGTATTCCTGACTTAGGTCTAACATATTCTGGTTTGGTGTGAAAGGGTAAACATTGGTTTAAATTATACTATATACTACTTTAACAAAAGCTTACTTTAGAGCATACGCATATTATAGGACATACAGTATTAGTAATAATTTCCAGCCACTCTAAGCCATCAATTCCACTGTGACTTTTGTAGGAAATGCTGCAAAAGTCACAGGAGATCATGCACACTATTCAAAGTGTAAATACATGGCAGCCTGTACAGTACTTTACAGCAAAGGCTTGATCCCCAGACCAGCGGGATAAATCTGGGTGGGGAAAGTGAAAGAGCAGCACTTGCCCCTCTCTCTTTTCCACCACTGAGGTACTCTTGTGCCATGCCTCTTGTGCCATATGTGTAACTGTATGAGAGTGAACAAGGCGTTCCTAAAAAAGAGAGCATTGCTCAAAACATCCTGGATAAACTAAGTCTATTATAATTATTTGCTCAGTGATGTGTATGATACTTAAGCAGTCTTGTGTGAAGAGTGCTGGCCTGGGGCCTTTTTATATTCTAAAAAGTCACAGAAAGCCTATAGCTACTAGCAAGCAGTCCCAGTTTACAGGACAAAACTTTGAACATGTGCAGCACTCACAGGCCTTCATTTGTGCAGATATAATTCTGTTATTACATTTAGATTGATTTGACATTAAGGGCGGGTGAAAATGTCTCAAGACATTGTCTAATTAGTGGAATTTCTCACTTATGTTGGCAAGCATGATGAACAAGACTGACGATGACATAGACGTGTGTTCCAACAATGATACCTGACAACACCGTGAAATCTGCTATATCCATTAATGCTGTTGTTTGCTCAAACGTCTGGTGGAAATAAAATCAATCATGCCCTGAAACAGCTTCATTTAATTGTCTAAACACTTTACTTCAATAACTGAGAAATATAAAGACATCTGAGGTAAGGATCAACCAGAAACATTGTCCTTGCACAATCTATTCTGCAGCACTTGACTAAATTCCTGCTATTCAGCATTTGGTGAACTTCTCCCTATGCAAAAAAAAAACTCCCAAGATGCATTTCCTCAACCGCTCTTCACCTTCAGTTCTGTCTTTTGGCCAAAGATGCTTTGTGAATAGCTTTTATCTATACAAGGACTTAGCTTGACTATCCAGAGCAAAGAAAATGTCACCACTTTAAGAATGTCCTTGAAAATTCAGACAGGACAAAACGCAAGTCAAACCTGGGGCTTGTGTGCATGTGCAGATGGGAAAGTATAAAAAGTATTCAATTGTTGTAATGTTGTCTGGTTTGACAAGGGCCATATTTCTAAAAGATATATAAGATTTCAGGTGTGGAATAAAGAGCCAAAGAAATGTGTAGAAAACTTACAGTCAGAATCAAGATCTAGTACCCATGGCAAAAGTATGTTTAAGTTCTTGGTGATGCTTCCCCACTTCCACCAACAGATGGGCTTGCTTTGGGTTAACTTCTTACCTTACTGAAGCAAAGTTGATACAATATCTGTATCATTTTCACTGTCACTTTCCCTTATTTTTGTCCAGAACATTGACAAATGTACTCCCATCCACTTTCACTTTTTTGGAGTTTCTGTCAGTCAACTCATATATTGGACGGAACATTTTATATGAGAATACAGGAAATGTAACTATATATTTTATTTTGGTGTCAAGGCTCTTGTTCATAAGTGAGAAATAATTTAAAGCCAAGAAAAAGTGAAAGCTGAGGTGATCAGTGCTATGGGGAACCATGAAGAAATAGAACCAGCAGGTGGATAATTGAGTAATAGTGGCTAGTAAGTAACAGCAGCAGGAAATGAGCATTGAGTTTGACGTATTAAATTAACCACCCTATTGGTGATGACAACATGCACACTCAGCAGATCCTGGATGTAGCATCATGAGGCTGTGATATATATATATATATATATATATATATATATATATATATATACACACATATCACAACTCATAGTTGTTTTAATCCTTGTTAGTAGTAGTATGACTCATTTGCTTTAGAAAATAGACAATATAATATAATAATATCAGAGTTATATGAAACTTTAACTTTAATCTCTTCTCGTTAAATGGCCTTTTAGCATGGATTTCAATATATGTATGATTCCTTATTCTTCTCGTGTTGCTACAGTATTTTGCTGTTAAAAAAAACATTCACTTTTTAAACTGACCTTACAGGATTTGACTTTGATGACACTGTGACTCTTTGTCTCAGCTACTGCATTCTATAAACAGATAGTGGCTTAAATAGGATTTTCTCCTCGGGTGCAGGAGCAATAATCCACTTTGTAACGTTACCTAACGTGACAGGCAAATTTCTCAATTTCCCCTAAGTGGTGGGGAGTCAACACTTTGCTTAGGTTTGCATTTCAAATCTGAGCACACACACATATTTGTGTATTTAAGTCCAAAAACAACAGTAGGACTAGCTCAGTGGTGGCAGTTGAGTTTTATTGTGAAATGTTATTTATTATTCTGCTCTTTGTCCCAAATTTGGTATTGCCATTTGGTCAAAAATGATTTTTTCCCCCTTCTCTTAACCACTGCCCAGCCATCTGTAGTCTCCTGGAGTGGTCCCTAAACATAACTCTACTGTTGATGGTCAGACATGGCACACAAGAAAGGACGAGAAAAACATGTCATCAATCATAAAAACTTAAGGCCAGGAAGGCAACAGCACCATCACGCCATTCATCTCTTGCTCTTTCATTCCCTCTATCTTTCTTGCCTCTTTCTGTCCCTGGTTCCACCCCTCCCTCCATCCATTTCTGTCTCACACCGATCCTTCCTTCCTCGCTGTTTCCCTTCATTTTATCCTTCCTCCGTCCATCCTCCATCACTCTATCACTCCATCCTTTTACTCTAGCCTTAATCCTATTTTCCCTTCATCCAACTTCTCCTTCCCCCCATTTCTTCCTTCCAACTTCCAGTCTCTGTCCATGACAGTTTTGTCCGAACGTTTACTGTTGCTAGGAAAAATTGAAAATCCGACACATCTTGCTTGCTGTTGACAAGCAAAATGATGATTTAAAAAAATGCAAAGTACATAGATTTTTTTTCTTTGTGTGTGTGTGTACAATAGTTGACTTTTAGTTGAAGGCAGGTGTTTCTCCCATGTCATTTCTCAAGGCAATGCCTACAAATTGTTGTAGCCAATAATAAAGGTAGTCCAGGAAATTGTATCAGTGTAAAAATATCAGTTTCAGAGCAATGCGAAATTAATCACAAATATAAATACTTTAGTATCATACAAATACAAAATGTTACTTGCCAGCTTGTGTGTAATAATTTATGAATTCTGTAATGTGTGTAGTCAGACTCTAGATCTTTTCTGTTCTATCCATAACAGACACTTGCAAATTTAATAACAGTAGTAGGATCACTTATGTGGTCAGGCACAAATAAGAATTACAAGCACTGATGATGGTGAGTCTGATGATTGCAAGTAAGGCTCTATAGGCATTTACATTGACCAGATGAAAGCTATAATTCTTTCTCATTTTTAAATATTACACTTGAGTTTATGAACTCCACAGATGCACTCCTCCACATCTCTCCTGTATCAGGTATATCAGCTGTTTTTACACAATCAAATCCATTTTTCATGTTCATAGAATCTTGTAATTTACATTATCGGTTCACAAATATGAGATATTATGCGAGAGCCTCTGTCCTTCTTTCTGTTTGACATGCTCTGGACACTGGGCTCTATAGCTTGTGATGAGTGTTTTGTTTGTTTTGTCTTTCCAAGCTTTCTGTCTGAATTGAATTAATAATAAATTCAACCTTCATTTACTGCATATTATATTCGATAATGCAGTGTTGAGCAGGCTTTTCCTAAAGTTCCTGAAAATGTAGTCAAATAAAATAAAATCAAATACTGAGAGGAGGTGTAATCCATGTGTTGATAGCAAGGCAGCTACATCTGCAGCTTCAAAAATAATGGCTCTGGGAAAATCACTGTAGTTTTTCAGCTGCGGACCAGTTTAATCACATTTTTCATATGATGGGGTAAGTATTAGAGGAAGGGTGGAGAGAGGAAAATGTCTCAAGGACAAAAGCATGATGCATGCTTTGCAGTGTGATGACTGCAGATAGGACCTATCTCCTGGATATCTTTTATTGCTTTTATATTTGCTCCTGTCCTTGGGTTCTTCATGAATTGGAATTTGTTTCCTTGAGGTGCATTTCTCCCCTGCACACAGAAAAATAAGCACATTCAAATGCCAGACAAGATACTTACCTCTAAAGGCTTTTCAGGTAGACCAAGGCTGCCACTGGGCTGCTGTAAAATGTTTTACTTAACAAAGGGTTTTTAAATTTAAAGACATATTCATATTCAAGTTTACATACCAACTGTGATGTAAAATTTAATCTTATTGGAAATTGTAAAATCAAAGGTATCAAATACACTTTTGTGTTTTTTGATGCATTTATCATTTATTTAAATGTCCAGGAAGAGTCCAGGCACATATACCAATATAGTATAAACTTTTGCATTGTATGGACCTATTGTAGATGGGCTTAAAAAACAGAAATACAAAATAATGCAAATCAAACTGAAGGGACAGTGAGAGAGACAGAGCTGCTATGCTGTCAGTTGTTTACGATCCCTGGTATATTTGTGTAATACATTTGTAATCAAATTGCAGCTCTTTAACGCTGCCAGGGGAAAAAAACTGTATATTATGTGGCATCAAGTGTTATTCTCTATTCAAAAATCTACAATAGTATTCAAATGTATTTTATGTCTTTTCTCACAACAAGCCTCTGCCACTCTTGACTGACAATGTACAAATACCACTAATTATGTTGTCACAACATGTGCACATGAATCTTCTTCCTGTTGGAGTACAAACTGCATTGTCGCTACACATATACCTTACCACAGTTGGACCAATCTCAGATGATCCTTGACAAGTGGACCTGGGTACAGTTTCGATGATCACACCTATATTTAAAAAAGACATTTCATAAGTCATATTTCCAAATTTCATGGCAAACTGATCCCAGCATGGGACTAAACTGCTAGAGAGAAAGCTCCCTTGATCAAACCTTACTTTTTCTTCTTATTCAAGAAAACCAGTCAAATGTTTTTGAATTGTTGAGAACTGTTTATGTAAAATGAAACGATCTGAATGTCTTGCTTGTACACCATTTGGTGAGGTTTAGTCCAATTGTTGTCACATACTTCATTCAAATGTTAGCATATCCGGATACAAAGTGGCAATAGTTTTGGTCTTTTAACTACATACTGACTGAATAAATCTGATCTTCTGTGTGTATCACCCATTTACGATTTCACATAGGTGAGAGGTTGGAGAGAAGGCACATACAACTGCATGTGTGCAGTCCAGAACCCCTTGGAAATGAACTTTTTACAAAAAAATGGTGTTGTGCAGAGGTGTGTGGCACTGTGGCCGTGTTTATTTGTGCTTTAGAATGTAACCGCTGTGAAACAATCAGAAAATAATGTTTTATTTCTCTGATACACTACTTTGTTCTTGCTCCCTCTCTTCATTCACTCTCTAGCTCGCTCGACCATTGCTGCTCTCGCTTTCTCTCCCTCTCTCTCCCTCTCTCTCCCTCTCTCTCACTTGTTGTGCCGGGGAGGAAGTGCCATCTTTAAATTGTGTCTTTACAAACAGCATTATTCCTTTAAGCTTGTCTTAGTTCGGTGAAAGAGAGAAACTTGAATTCAGAAGGTGTACGGTTGAAATTTTCTGGAAAACGTGTAAGAATATTTCCTTTCTTGACCTTTTGTTAATTTATTTTGTTTATTTATTAGACTATCTGCTCGCAGATATCTCCCAGGTGAAACTACAGCAAAATCAACAATTGCCGGTTGTTGGGCTGAAGGTGGCTGGTTGGAAAATTTTAACATATCGCCCAACTGTACCAGCAGGTGATAAAGGACAGATAATGCACTTATTCATATATTTGAACAAACTGAATAAATAACCAAGCTGAAGGTGCTCTGGCTCACGCCAGATGCCTCACCCAAGTTATATGGGAGTGAGTTGATGCCAAGGAAACCATGGGGTGCTGTCACTTTCACTGTGACAGGGCACATGCAAGGACCTAATGGTTTGCCCCCACTGTCAGCTGCAACCATCAAGCAGACCTTACCGAGGACTGCTCAGGAGGTGTGTGGCTTTGTCATTTTCTCCTTCTGAGACAGCTTGATGAATGGATATCTGAGTGAGTGGGTAAATTCTTTGCCTCTATAGATTTGTTGCCTCAAATTGCTGCGGCCAGTTCCCATGTTCCCTACAAATTGTTTCAATAAATAATCATTCAAATATGTCAGGAGACAATGCATAAAACATGCCTTCCCATACTCGTGGTTGCCAAACAGTTTTCTCTACAATAAGCAGTGGGTGTATAAAATCAAAATGTGCTCATCTCTCAGGTGCTGTCAATTAACACTGGTGGGTAGGTGTAATCTAACTTGGCAACCAATCAGTAAGTCTTTCATGAAAAATATACATTTATGGAGATGTTAAAATGTCCTTCAGTACTGTTCTCTCTGTCGTGATGAAGCAGCAGCACCACTGATGTGTACAGAATGAATGAAAAATGTAGGATTCTTTTCTGTATGTTCTTTTAATTATCCAACTCATCCACAAAAGGGCTGGGCTTCAATGTACAGTTGCTGAAGATGTCAGAGCAGATGAGCGACGCTAACTTATCTTTCTTACAATAAAGTTGTTAAATCCTTTAATTTTTCAGTGAATTCACAACAGTATTTCTAATACACTCAAGAAATTCAAATGGACATTTTCAGAATAGCATTCAACAGAGTTACATAATTACAAACCTCTCCAAAACTAGAAATTAGTTCAGCAGAACCATGTTCGTGGTTGTTTTGACATCAACTGCATTTACAGGCGTGGCAAAATCTACCACTGCGCTGGATGATCAAGGTCAGAATGGTGTTTCTTTCACTACATCACATCCATCTCTTCTACTGCATACCAGAAATGAACTCTTGCTGCACACATTCCATTACAATATTACAGCACATTTAGTAGAGAGCTTAGGTTATTTCCTCTCATGCTGACAAAAACAATTTCCCTCTCAGGCCTTAATGAGGATTGCGGAGCCTTTCATATTGTGTTTCCATAGGTTATCGCATCTTGGCCTATGTGATATTGATGAGAGGCAAGCAACTGCATTCATGAAATTAAGGTCTTAAAGTCACTGCAACACTATGCTCGGCAGTTAGCATTTCTTCTGATGATTTAGAGGGTCTATTTACTGGCAAGTGCATGGTTTATAACTTAACTCATGCTCATAATTCAACAGCAACATCATTGTATACAGTACTTTGTAACACAGTCCATATTATCATATTATTAGGATCTTGAAACATTAGGGGCTTAGCCCAGCCAAGAAATCTTTAGATTTTCACCCTATAAATAAAACATGCTAACTTGACATTGTTGCTTGCTATTGAAAGTGAACTATGGTAGCCTGGAAGCTATCTAGCTAGCTCCCCATCTGAGTGGAATACATGTTTCAATCGCCAGTCAGTTGCAGAGATGCATATGCTTTATACATATGCTTCAGGGGAAACGAAATATGGCTTGAAGACTTGGATTCTACAAAGTCAAAGTAAGGTCATTACACTTTCTTTCTATGCTGAGACCATGTTCCACATTAATATCACCGTGAGTGCAGGCTAGCTAGAACAGTGGTTCTTAAACTGTGTGTTGTCACACACTGGTGTGCCTTGGAATTAGTCTTATTTATGATGATTTACATAGCTATAATCATATGTCATCATAAGTGTGTGCCTTGAAAATACTGTTTTCGTAAATGGTGTGCCTTGTGACAAAAACGTTTAAGAACCACTGAGGTAGACTAGCTAGCTAGCTAAAGAGCCCTCTTCTTCACCAACAGGAGATAACTCTTCCTCCACCTCCTCTAGCCTCGCCTGCGCCTTGTTGTCTTCATCCTTTTCCTTTTTGAAACAGCTTCTTATATACATAGCCTTCAAGTCTTGCGTTAGTGAATTAGCTAGCTAGCGTAGCTACCACCAGATGCCAACAACGACAAGCCCTATAACCGGCGCTCTCTCTGTCTCTCGCTCATACCAAATGCGCATGTGCCAAGTACTGTGAAGTAGATCGCAAAGGATCCAAAACGTACTTGTGTTTTATCATATTATTGTCAAGCTCTTTAATGCATTGGAATGACAGATGAATAGATTTGGGGCTACTCTTATTTTTTGGTAATAATAATTATGGGGCACCACCCTGGAATCAGGGACCAATAACCAAACATGAATAACAGTCTCAAAGGTGGCCTTCCACCTAAAAATGTTGATAATTATATTATCTTACATTAATAATAGACAATGATGGGTGAGGTCTGAGCACTGACTGTCGCAACCAGCTATTATCAAAACATAACCACAGGCAACTGCTCTTTAAAAGATAGCAAATAGCATTTATTTAACCTTAGCACTGATAAAAAATCAACTTCAGCCAACAACTTCTATCGTCTAGTTTAAACACAATAAGCATACAACCATCAGAAAGCATATAAGATGTGTGCGTGTCTCGTATGTGTCATCCAATAGGAGTCCGTTGTTTAGATTCAACTGAGATCTTGCGTTGAGTTCAAACGAGATCTCGTCTCAATTTCACATTCAGCTGCAAATTAACTGCTGTGTCGGCTTGGCGCTTTCCTATTGTCTGTTCTTTGTTTCTCAGTCAAGCCTCTTAGTGAAGGCTTTGGCCTTTCCAGGTAGGCCTGTATTTTGTCCCTCCCTATGGTGAGGCTAGGCGAGGCCCAACAATAACCTGATGTTACTCTGTTACTCTAGCACTTGCTAGCTAATGGTAAAAATGACATCTGCCCTTGGATTCAACCCTAAAACAACAAGTTTTATATCTGTTTTATTCCTAAAGGAAATGAAATTTTCATAAATATGCTGAAAAAGACTGACTGATCTTTATTTTCTGTGCATAAAATGATAAATAACGTTGTAGCGTGACCTTGCTCCTGTGAGTGTCTTGGTTACAAGATAGGTAGTGTGACTCCACTGGCAGGTAAGGTATTTTATTTATTTTTATTTAATTTATTACACACAATATTTCACCATGAACACAATCTTGTCTGAACTGCGCCTCAGGTTTGCCCAGCTTTCTGCGCTGATCGGAATGTCTTCTCTTCTCACGGTCAACCATACAACGAAAAACTCAGCCTCTTTGGCTGTCTGGCGTTGATCGGATGTGTGTATTCCCCACAGGTCCACCATGCTACTGCATATAAAAGGGGAGAGCATAATTAGTCAACCCAACACAGCTGTGACAATTAGCTGTCTCTGGCACTGCTCACCTGAGCCACTCTCCCTCTGCAGCTGAGCTAACCATGCCCATCTCCACAAATGTACAATAAATAAATAAAAAAAAATGTTCATTAATAAAGGTAGACTTAAACAGAGGTTTTTTTTTGGCAGAAACCCGCCATTATACCTGTGACAACATGCCAGTGGAATGAAGCATGCAGAAACACCAGTATGGTGTTTAAATATCTTTATTGTAAATGCATGAGTGTAGAAGAAGAAACTGTGAATTTACCATGTTCATATTCACTAAAAACATGGCAACACTGAGCCTGAGAGCAAAGTATGATTAATGAGGAATGAATTGAACTGCATTTTGACACTTAACAGTGGGGCAATAATTTCGTGAATCAAGTTACCGTTAAGTGTTTTTTACCCAAGTAATTAAGGTTCCATTCAGTCATATCTGGCACTGCCTAAATGTAACAATAATGTCACTACTTTCAAACTGGGGATGAGACAATTGTCTGTTTAAGCCACACAGATATGAACAGTAATGACATCATACTGTTTATCACAGCCACAAGTCTTCCCTAAATGAAAATCTTTAGCAGACACTTTTGCCAGCCCTGTTGGAACAGTAGAACAAGTAGATGACGCACTAAGCTGTGGCACCCCACTAACCCAGTGTTAAAGGTAGTTCAGTTATGTAGTGGTGAGGTAGAACTTTAAATTGTTGTAACTGTAAAGTTTTTTCACTGCATGTGACACTGTATAGAATAATGATTCCAATGAATGTGATGTTCATAAGAACACACATTTTGTGTGGTTATTTGCAACAACCACCAGGTTGTGTAAGATTTAATTAAGGTGACCACAGTGGAACTAGCATGCGTAATGTGCATCACTGAAATTAGAGGCTGCAGCTGGAGCATACCTGCTTAATTCAGATGGCTGTAAAGAGAGTTATTCAACTGAAAGCAAAGCCTTCATACATGTAAACTGTTGTGGATGACATATGATATAATCTGAATGACATATTCTATTCTCTGCTTTCTATCATTATTGCCATAATTAGATTAAAACTGTATTTTTTTATGGGCATTTAGATATGGTGTATATGGTTGAAGAATGTATAATGAAAGTGAGACAGACAGGCAATAACTACATAAAATGGGTCTCTATGATGTTTTTTGTGACCATTTTTTTATTAATTTACTTCAACAATTAAATTATGTCAATCACATAACATACAACCATACAATCATACTATTACAACTACGACAACAAAGACAAAGATACAGAAACGCAACAAAAATCATACAGCTGCAACTTTTTCCGCTCCTTAACCCTGACCTACCCCCATGGGTCTTTCTCCAAATTCCTCTGTATAGGCATAACAGTATGTTGCAAAGTTTAATAAGAAACAAAATAAAAATATAAATAAAAATGTATTTTATTCTATTTTATTATTAAATTATGATTCTATCCAAGCAGCAGAAAGTTCCATAGATAAAATCTCTATTAAAGAATGAATGACCTCAGAGACAACATGTTTTTAGCAGCAATGCCATAGGTGTCTGAGTTTGGTTAAAATTCTGCCCCGAATCATCATTCAACAGCATACATTTTGGAGCGCAATCGATTTCTAAATCAAGTGTTTCAGATAAATGTTTTGTCATTTGTTCCCAGAACTTTCTAACTGATGGACACTCCCACATGATATGTAAAAATGTTCACACTAGTTCAAATCACATAATGTACAGTCTGGAGAGGTAGTTATAAAGCTTTGGTGTCAAATATGTTTGATGTATGAAATTCAAGTTTATTAGTTTATGATTGGATTTTGTGAGAAACAAGAGGCATTCCTCCAAAGCAGTTTTTAGATTTGTAAACAAAATGTCATTCAGTGGAACAGCGGGCCACCAAATTCCTTGGGATTTTGTTCCATGGAGTTGAAATATTACAATTAAACCATTTTTTGCTTTGTCACAGGTTTATCTTGGTGTACTTCCACCAACTATAATAATAAAAATATCACAGAACAAGGATGTGGCAAAAAGAGCTAATTCTTGACACCAAAATTGTGACTAACTACACGGTCAGTTCATTATTCAAACATTTCACAGACTAGTAGCAACCATGTGTTTGCTTAATTTCTTTATATCCACTATAATGAGACCCAATTTCCCTTGACACTGAGACATTGTTACTATCCATTCCACTCTTTTTTCACCATTACAGCCACTGCAATAAAACAATTTTCAGGAACATCACCATCAGATGTCATAGCTGTCCTCAGGAGAGAGTGTAACAGTGTGAGCTATTCAAAGACAGGTCAAGAAAATGGTCAAGATTCCCAGAAGGCAGTTGCTGATGACAACAACCAGTTGACAGATGGAGAGGGACCCAATAACTTAAACAAAGACTGATGTGACAGGGGCCGCCATTAAGGCACTGACCAGCAGATAGAATGTGTCATACAGACAGACGGACATGGGCAGACAGACGAGAGGGGCAGACACACAGAGAGGCACCAGACAGAAAGACGGAAAGATAGGTCTGATGGATAGAGAGGATGATAGACAGACAGATGCATCAGATATTGGCAATTTATGTATGACACTTTGATTTAACGTGATATGGACTGTGTAAAAGTGATGCACCAGACACTAAGAAAAATTCCATTTCAATTTAATGATGCAGCCATAAAACTGTGTGAATATTTTACTCAGTATATGCATCACAGCTGCAATGAAGTGTTGGAACAAGCAGATACCGAATATTATTTCTGTTATCATCATGCAATATAAAATTTTTGGCTTTTGACATTTCCCTTATGTTTGTGCTTATATTGTCCAATATAAGATCACATCAAGCTAAATTTAGTAGCCCGTATACAACAGTATAAGATATAACAGTATAAGCACATGCAGAGGTTTTACTCCACTTTTTCCTTCAAAGTCCAACTGAATTTATATAGCATATTTTTTGTAGCAATTGTCCTGTATTCTCCTTTGAAAAAAACAAAGAAACCAAAAGGGAGAAATTTATATTTTATTTTATTTTAAATTAAATCGTTAAACCATTAAATCAACCGAATAACTTTAGGTATCCGTCTTATATGGAGACCTTATTTTGATACAGCCAATCAAATCTTGCATAAAGCAATAATGTGAGCATTCTGTCAAAGGCAGAGCAGACGGTCATACTGAGCCAGACAGCAGCCTGATACACAACACAAGAGCCACAAACTTTGAACAACAACCATATAGGCTTAGATGCTCCTTCTTATCTAACTTGCAAACACGAACACACGTCTTGTCCTGCACCTTAGCTTGTTGAATGAGCAACCAAACAAACATTCACCTGGGAAAAGTGTACTGCTAATATCAGTTTGCAGGCTATATAGCTAATTAGCTGCTCAGCTGCAGCACATTAAACAGCATCTTAACGTACCTGCAAATGTCACTTGGGTCCGGTAAGATGCTGGTCTTGCCCTTACTCAGTACCACTGACAACATGCATGTCTGTCCATGACATGTAGGCTACAGCACAAGTTTGTTCACTTTGTCTCTCGTTGCTGCTGCTGTCAATCAAACAGAAACACCAAGCTAAGACACCAGCTACGACGGGGAAAATTTCCCCCATATACATTTTTTTTCCCCTTTTAATAATAAAAAAACAATTAACAATACATAAAAAAACACATTGGCATTCTTTTTTAATAACAAAAGGGATGATTAATTGTGATTTCAGCTGATGTTTAATGTGGCAGCATGAAATAAAAAGCAATAATAAAAAAACTTGTTTTTATCAGTTGTGTCTTAGTTTCAAGCAGGACATGAATCCCAGTCTCCTAAGTGAAAGTCCTTTGATTGCTTGTGCCATCCACCCACCCTACTAGGGGACTTTCTAGCTCTTTATACTATGTCACCTGACTTCCTGGTTCGTAGCTTTTCTAGCCTTAACGGCACTGTCAGTTTAGCGGCTCGCAAGTGAGAGAAGTACACACACACACATAAACACACACACACACACGGAGAGTAGAGACAAGAGGAGTCGGAGAAAGAATTTTACATGCCGTGCTCTAAAAAGAGAAAAGTAAACAGCGAAAACAGAGCTTTTAATCAAGAATGGATGGACTCTTACATGTTCAATCTTCCCACAGACAGTTTAAAACCAGTATGTCTCATATGTTCAGAGACTGTGGTGATTATTAAAAGCGACAATGTGAAATGCCACTATGAGACAAAGCACAGAGCATCTTTTGAGCAGGTTAACAAGGGGGATGGATTTTTTTGAAGCATCGGCCGTCATGTTCAGGTCCCTCAGGGTGTTTGCCCCATGATTATTTAATAAAAAAATGCTCTTTAGTTATGGAAAAAAAGAGGGTATCTTCTTCTCAGTGCTGCATATCTCTCCAGTTTGAGTCTTACAACATTGAGTTTGTTAAAATATAATTGTTATATGTAAATTATGGTTTGTATTATTATTGTTTTTTTCTTTTAGAAAAAAGAGACTTCAGAGGTTTTAGAGTTTTTTCTTGTATTCACAAATAGCTTGGCCTGGACTGTGAAATGTTGCTTTTGTGGATGTTTTGTGTGATATTGCAAAAACATATAACCTTGACATGATATTATATTTTACTGTGATCTGTGCCTCATAAAACGTAGTTTGGGGTTTTGGTCCTGTTTCCTGTTTTAGTGAGTAAGTGCACCCCGGCCTGATAGTTCCCAGGAGATATTCCTGCTTGCCTACCTTCTGCGTGGTAGCCTCCAGTCTGAGTCTCAACCTGCTAAC
The DNA here is from genome assembly GCF_020085105.1 of Siniperca chuatsi. Taxonomy (NCBI): domain Eukaryota; kingdom Metazoa; phylum Chordata; class Actinopteri; order Centrarchiformes; family Sinipercidae; genus Siniperca; species Siniperca chuatsi. The sequence continues at coordinate 10,953,922 of NC_058059.1, forward strand.
CAGCTTGCACCTCAGTCCGTTCCTGTCTTGGCACCTTCTGGGAAACCTCCCAGAAGAGGCATGGCTCCCACCAATGTCCTTCCTCACCACTGCCCATGAGCCATCAACAGTCCTGCCTGGATCCCAATAGGCAACCTGGTTGATACCAGTTCCTGTGCTGCGGCGGTCTTCAGTTCCTGTTGGGCCACAACAGCCCCCTGAACTTTGTGTGCAGCAGCACATTCCTGAATCCCCTGAGCTGCAGCACACCCCTGCCTCTGCTAGATCACAGCAGCCACATCTTGCTCCGGTTGGGCCACAACCTCCTGAACTTTCTGTGCCGTAGCAATCCCCCGAGCTCTCTGTGCTGCAGCACACTCCTGCCGCTGCTGGATCGCAGCAGCAATCTCCTGATCCACCTGAGCAGCAGCCTCCTAGTTCTCCTCTGCCAGTCTCTCCGTCGCCGGCCTCCTGTCCAGCTACACTTTCGCCTGCCTGCTGTCCAACTGCCCTGTCGCCGGCTCCACGTCCGGCTGCCCTGTTGCCATACTCTGATCTTGTTCTCCAGCCATGCAGCCAGTCTCCAGTGACCTTCTGCCATTGCCGCCAGACCTCCAGATGATTTCCGTCTTCGTTGTCGGTCTTTAGTCTGGCCTCTGGAGGGGTTTCGCCTTTGTCGCGGACCTCACTCAGCCCTTCAGCCCTGCCTCCTGGGCGCCCCCCTGAATTGCTCTGCTCTTCTGTCCAGCCACCGGGCCGTCCGCCTGAGGTTCCCAGCTATGCACCTGTCCAGCCCTCAGGCCATCCGCCTGAGGTTCCCAGTTCTGCACCTGTGCAGCCCCCAGGTTGTCCACCTGAGATCTTGTGCTTGGCCCTTAAATAGTTTTGGTTTTGGTCCTGTTTCCTATTTTATTGTTTAAGTGTTCTCCTCTCCTTGTGTGTCTTATTGTTTTACTTCCTGTCTTTGTTTGTTTTTCCGTCCAGTTTAAATGTTTGCCCCACCCTAATTAATTGCACCTGTGTTTCGTTTTCTCACCTACCTAAGTGTATTTAGTCCGAGTTTTTCACTTTGTTCAGTGTCAGTTCGTCATTTGCAGTTGTACATTGTATCCATGAGTGTCTTGATCTTTGTTGCCTGTGTTCTCACCTGTGTGTTTGGATTACTTCTCCATTTTATTTGGATCTTTCCTGCGTTGTTGGACTCTGTTTGTTGTTTGCTCCCATCAGAATGGTTTGCCTTTGTTGGACTGTGTTCCCGATTTGGACCTCTGCCTGCCTGACTATCCGTGTAAGCCTTTCCTTTATAATAAATTAATGAACTGCATCTGCTCTGCCTCAAAGTCTGCATTTGGGTCCTATTCCCTTGTGTTCCCTGCTTCCCTGTGTGACACCCTCACAACAGTATTGGTGGTCACTTAGGGACGAATCCACAGAAAATTATCACCCAATTCTGCAGTCCAGAGTTCTATGGAGCATTTCAACACCTTTCAGTTCATTGTTTTGGTTTACAGGCCCACAGCTTTCGTCACTGGTGTTTTCAGCTGCAGCAGGCAGCTGTTTTTAGCAAAAAAGCTCTAAAGAACCATTGTACGATACCTGTTCAACACCAAAGGGCAGCTAAACAGCCAGATATTTCCCTCAGGAGTTGGTGGAGACCAAAAGCAGAGCGAAAAGGAGAGAAAATATTACGTAACCAGATGGACTTACATGTATCAGGCGCCAAAAACTTGACTCCAAGTGAATGCTATGTTGCGCCGTATCTGTTGGATGTGAAAATATGCAACTGTTTGCTAATAAGTTAACCATATCAAGTTAAAAGGTTTCAGTGTTGTATTTATAGCTTGTTCTGCTGCACCCAAGTGGCCAAAAAAAACAATCAAATCAGTTAATGCAAAAAGTCCCAAGTGTAGCATTGGAAAATTTCTGAACTTGGTTACTGCCACTTGACAATGCCAGTAAAGCCTGTTCAAAACTATAACATTGAAAATTATACATTGTCTTTATTTTCTCAAACTGAAATCAAGCAGTCCAGTCAGTAGTATCACACTTCTGTATGTGGCACATTTTACAAATTTCACAGTGGCTGATTCAAAGAAAACTCAGTCCTCTACACAGCCTCCCACAACGGTTCTGCCATCATATTTCCATTACAACTCTCCAACTGCATCCCCTGCTCAAATGGGGATCGTGTGGACTGTATCACAAGGGCTAAAACTGGAAAGTGAACAATTTGGAGCAGAAAATACACTGTACATGAACTTTGGATTAAACATATATTTCAAAGTGTATAAAGTACATGTAGTATACTTTCAGTTCACACATATACACTGTGCTTTCATATTGTGCTGGTCAGCACACTACAAATGGTGAAACACAGATGCTTGGGTAAGAGTTGTGACACTAGTCAGTTTATGCCCTTCCCATTGTTATGGAAACAAAATGGCAAGCTGTCAGTTATGTGAATGATTAATGACAGTGAGTGTATGACATGATGATAAGGGTTGTTGCTTTGATGCCAGCAGTGAGAGGCAAACAAATATTGTTGGCATAGACTGAAAGCATCAAACAAATTTAGCAAAAATCCAGTAAACAGCCCTGTATGTTTTTCAAATTATTTATAGATTTGCCTCTTGTGTTGTTTGGGTTTCTCAAAATATCAGAATGTGAAATAAGAATGAAACTGACAGCTGTGTTTTGCTTTGTGAATTGGAAATGTGCTTGTTATGTTATTAGATTTCTCTGGTCTATCAAGCATTTTAGCATACTTGGCATCACGGAACACTGCAATAAAAAGCAAATATTTAAGAGCTGACTGACCAGTCTCAGAAAAGACATTACTTCTGTACTTCAATTAGTCTGAAGAACTCTAGAGCAGCACAACAAATCCATGCATGGTGGTATATCAAAAACTTCACCTTTTTAAGAAGCTTCTTTTTAACCTGCAGGAGTTATAATCACCAATTCCTTTGTGTGACCTTGAGTTTCACCTTCTGGTACCCTGAGTACAGCACATCAAAGAAACTTCAAGCACCACATCTGGCCCTCTAGAAAAAGATGAAAAAGTGGTTCAACCTCAGGCATTACTCTTAGAAGTAGTAATCTCCTGTGGTTAAAGGTAGCTCAAAATATAAAAGGACAGTATTGAGAAACTAAATGAGAAGGAGAAGAAATCATCTCTCTATCTCTCTATTCAGTAATCAGTTATCAGCTGCTATTTTCTCTACTTTCACTATTTTTCTCTACGTTTTCACTGTAGATTAAGATTTTAGTTTTGTCTTCAGGCTTTGTTTTCTCTGCCTGTATAGAGGCTATACTTGCACAAGAAATGAGCACTGGTTTGATTTGTATTACGTATGTTATTACGTATGTGTTAAGATGGAATGAGAGGATTTTCTTTGACCTGAGAATATGGGAACATGACAGTTATTTATGGAACTAAAATGATCTCTTCTGAACATGTGGAAATGGTTTTCTTTCTAAAATAAAACTGAATAATAATCTGAAAGACTTAATTTCAGTTCCATCTTACTAAGAAAATGTGAATAAATGATTCATCATACAAAGTACTTTGTGTCTAACACCTAATCACAGTATATGTGGCTCTTTCCCATTTTCCTATAACACTGCATGTCCAGGGTCATGATAATTGAATGAACTTGATTTAAGGCACATTACATGCTGGGGACTGGATAATGTTTGCCGGTGTTATTATCATGTAAGGGTCATCCCATCCTCCTTGGGGATGCTGTGAATGGTGTTGATTGATTTCCCAGGGGACCGTATCAACCCATGTCATATGCAACTGTAACTTCATTTTAATCAATCATTGTTTCCCATGCTGGTAATTCATATTTTGGAAATCAACGGTTTGTCATTTTCACTTCCATTTAATTTGTATTTGTATTATATGACATTTGTATATGGTGTGTTTAAGAAAAACTTGTACTGAAGAGGTGTCCTCAATTGAATAAAGAAATAACTTGTTGACCCAAAGTTGTCATTACATGAAAATATGTATTTATTTCAGACAAATCTGTCTACACAAAAGCAGTGTGGCAGCATGTACATATGGGTACAGCCAACACAATACTTGCATGGAAATACGTTCAACTCTTATAGGGAAGAAGAGGGAGGTACATACAGATCATAAATCAGGAGACAACTGTGAAACAGAGGCTGTGTCAGTGTCTAACTTATCACAACAGGAGGGGGCTTGGAGTAAACTCCAAGGCCCCTCTCCATCTATGACCTCAGACAGCTGGCACCTGATGACCCAAAATAACAAACACACGGCTTTAAGGCTTCCCTTGTAAAAACCATTTGTCAGACCCAGGTACCAATATTCCATTGCATCCATAAATTCTATTATACACATAAACCCCAAAGTCACCCAAATTATCCCAAAGGGTATTATTAGTTAAGAGATTCCTTGATTTAGAGTAAGAGATACATTTCTATATAAATAGAACTACAAGTTGTTTTGAGAGAGTGAAATCTCTTAAGTTTGAACCAATAAGAACTAACATGTAATCCGTTCAAATAAATTCAAACATAACCCACGTTTAATTCTAAACTATGTTGTATGTTCTGATTTGTTGTTGGTGCAAAGTTACTGTAAAGCAGTTGCATTTCTGAAAGGCAGCAAACAGCCTTACCTTTATCCTCAATTTGTCCATCTATGGTGTCGAATCCAAAATGCTTCCACACATTACTTTTCAGACAGTTCGTGTCATGATCATTTGTTAAACATGGCCTGTGTTGTCTTAATTTTTTGTTAATGAAGATAACCTTTTTTTTGTCTTTTTCTGTGAAGCACTTTGTAACCTTGTTAAGAAAAGAACAACAATTTCATAGTTTACAGACAAGGCAGCAGGACATACAATTGATAACAGAGTGACATTTTACATATGGCCCCTGATGGAGTCAAAGCCCTACTAATCTGTGTGCCTTGCATTTTTTGATATAGCGATTATTTAATATACATGACTGTTCAGATTGCACTTGCAGAAATTTTACCCCCACAGAGATGTTTCCAGTTATTTTGTCGGATTTGCTCTCTTCTCAGGATTGTATAGTTATTTCCCTTTCTTTTGAGGAAGGGTGTGCTCCATTTGGCCTTTCCAGTATGCTGCTTTTTGTAGCAGCAGTGGAGGGGGTAAAATGTTAATTAGCCAGTTATTTTAAGTTTATCAGCTGCTGATCAACAGTGGCAGAGTGTCAGAACGCTCCTACACTTTCATCAGTAGCTCTACTGTATATGTCTTTGAGTGCCCTGCCTATTTCTACTCCATTAACCCCACCCCACACTTCTCCTAGTCCCTCTCCTCACCTCGTCCGATTGAACATATGAATACACTTAAAATACAGTATGAATACAGATGGGAGGCAATAAACAGAGAGCTGTTTGATTATTTAATCAGACAGCTGAGCATTTCACAAAATGACACTGAGACACCACAGCCTATAGCCCGATTACATAGAGGAGGAAGGGGGGGTTGTGATCAACTACATGAAGATGCAGAAGAGATAGGAAGGACACACAGAGGCATAGCATTAAAGAAACAGACTGAAATAAGATTAAATTAAGGAGACATAAATGGGCATCAAGTAGAAAGAAAAAAACAAGGAGAATGAATGAGAAGATAGAGGGAGAGAAAGAACTGAATATGAGTGTGATGAGAAGAAATGTGTTAAATAATAGCAAAATCAGTTTCTAAACCCCTGACGAGAATCCAGATTAAACTTCCTTTTAAGGTAACAGGACAAGAGGGTTTTGAAACATGATAGACCAAATATGATAGGACATTATGTGAACAGAGGATATATTGCAAGATGAGTTAAGAGGTAAAAGTTTAAGAGACAGCATCTGTATAATGATGTGTGATGGTGCAGATGATTTGCAGGAGTTTTGGCAGCTTTTGGATCAATCCATGCAGTCTAATTTGCAGATACTCTCAGATGATTATTGACAGAGACACAGCATTAAAACAATAAATGGCCGCACAGAAAAAGTAACCTGATCTTGCCTCATAATTAAAAAAGCAACAAGAAACACAAAAAGCACTGAAATCATTAGACCAATGGTTAAAATGATTGGATGATTGAATGAGAAATTCTGGATTTGAAAGGATTACTGCTTAATGAGAAAATAAAATATTAGACTCCAAAAGCCATAGTCATTGGAACAAGGAGGATGAATCCTTGTTGTGATTGCCTCTACCAAGGCAATCACATTAAAGAAACACGTTAGATTTGATGAAACACCTATCATGTTAATATAACTTCTCAGAGCAGCTAACATCACACCAGAAAATTCAAATGGTCAACCAAAAGAAGAAAAAGATTTAGAACCATCTAGAAAGTATGGAAGTAGGCTTTGTTTATAGCTCATTCAAAACATTGGTGCTTTACAGCAGTAAGAAAATAAAGAGAAAAGATAGAAGAGACAAACATGTTTAAAAACAGGGATACATGGTGCACAAACCACATGAGCAAGAAAAAGCATAAGACAAAAATTGAGTTTTAAGATGTCTTCTAAAAATGTGCTGTGATTTAGCTTCTCTGAGACTTTGAGGAAGGCTGTCAAGGAGAAATGGCAGCAAAAGCTCAGTCACCTTAAGTTTTCAGCCTTGACCTTGGAACAGCCAGAAGTCCCTGTTGTAAGGACATGCAAAGAATGAGAAAATAGATCATGGAAAAGATGGCAAGTAGGTGGGTCATTTTGCCAACGGCAGGGTGATATTTCTGGCATGCAGGGTGATTCTGTCCGGTCTGGTAGGTATAGGTCATATTGAAAAAGCAGTATTGCAATTCTTTGCTGCTAAGCTGCGACATTAGGCAAATGACACATTGCGACATAAGGCAGCACTGCTCTTGTCATGGGAATATGTAAAGGTCACAGTGCGTTGATGAGGTGATTAAAGATTAGGATAGCCACAACATACTGTATGAGTTTAACTTCAGTCTTAAGTTCCTGAAACAATAAGACAAACTGTTGAATATCACACAGAGAAATATTGAACTCATAAGGCTTCATACATGCTGAAATATCCTGAGGAGGGGCAACTTCTGACAGTTCAAAGTGCCTCAGGCCAATATATTTTGGCCTCATAGTGATCCTTGTTTTATTCTCTTAGAATGTTTTTCTGATCCAATGTTTTATTGGATTACATCCCATTGGGTCCACTGTGTCTACCCTGGATACATTTTACAAAAAGTATAGCTTTATGTCTATTTAATCATCACTTACAGAAAGCCTCGTCTTGGACTCTATGCACAATCTTATATATAAGATATTATATCTTATATAAGTATAAACGTCCATTCCATCAGGATATTCTGTTGCATAAAATATGAGTGAGGCTTGAAGTCATGTGAGATTTTTGTTTTTCTTCCTCTGGCTCAATTTGATGTGTCTTCACCCGCTGCATGCCAGTTTACCTAAGGTGCACAAGGAACATAGTCCGGTCACATTTTATAACTCAAAAGTCACTGGTGAAGCAGAAAGCAGTGCCCCCAATGTGCCTGGTCAGTGCCCACTTACTCACATCAAAACAGAAAGATCTTAATTTTGAAATGCAACAGGAATTACCCTGTCTGTGATGCTCAGGGAAAACATGACCAGTGGACACACAGAAATCCCAAGGAGTGAGAGATGAGGAGATAATAGGACAATTGCCAGGCTTACAAGTGCTTGAATCCGTAGTCTAAGACGCCATTGAATCTCTCCACTGCAGGTCAGTTCCTGGGGGCATCCACTTAATCAGTAATCAAGATACAAAGCACAGGTTGGGGCACATAGAGTTGAAAGCACTTGTCAAATTATCCAGAGAGTATTGATCTAGTATTGATCCTCCCACACTCACCCCAGAAGGGAGTGGGCGCTGTCCCTGGTGCTGAACGCTATTAAAACGTCTTGTCCATGCTGGAGCTCACAGCATAGTGTCTCATCTTTATGCCCAGGCAGTGTGAAACTGCCCAGGAAGAGAAGAGACAGATGACAGGTGATGATGAGACAGATCATTTGAAACAGGAGTGAAGGAGAGAATCTATGTCAAACATGAACAGCCGTCCCTGAACAGAGGAGAGGGCCTGCAGCAGCACTTATCAGCTACTTACAATGCCATTGTGATGTCCCTTCCTAGGCAGTTTCACACCAATTCACACTTAAGTTCATGTGACTGTGATGACATTCATGACTGCCATGTGACCTTGATAAGTCATGTGACATTAACGGGTGAAGGCCCCAGACAGGTGAACCAACAGTTAGTCAGAACTGATGAGCCAACAAATCCAGTTGCCTTTGGCTTAGCACTAATAAATTATGTGTTGTGTGCTCCATGATCAAAATGGTAGAGAGTTGAAAAAGATCTCCTCATGTTGACTTCTTTGAGTCCTTATGAGTAAAGGTACTTCCAGACAGCGAGCGGTTGCCTCCGTGGCCACCACCTGTCAACATCAATGTTCTGTATTTTGAATCAGCGGCAGCAGGGTGTGACTCTGATCCTACCAGCCTGTACACCACAGGTTGCTGCTATCCACCTAGTATATTCTCATCATGAATATAAATAGAGCGGGTTGTAGCTTAAAATAGAGGAAATGATTAGCATAATGAAATGATTAATATAACTTGTATCATAAACACTGTTTATTGTCCCAGACCGAATAATCAAGCTTTGAAGATGATGCTGCTCCAATACCGTTTCTCTTCATTGATCTGTCTGTTCTCTGATGGTGAAGAGGTGTATCATTCAGGGAACTCATATACCAGTAAAAAATGGAAGCGGCGGTGGCAACCACTTACTGTCTGAAAGCACCTAAGTGCATTAGAAACTCAATGGTACATAAAGGCATGGAGTGGAAAATTCTCCACTGAAAGTAGCATTCAAATCACTGAAGACCCTTGTGTATCATTCCTTATCATTTGTTTTTCAAAGCTGAGATTCTTCTGTAGTAGCTCACATCTCGTCACCAGGTGAAACAACAATGGATTGTATTACCTAGCAGTGTCATCAGTCTCATTAGACAACTGAATTAAAAGGAGTAAGTAAGTAACGTTGCATTTCCCTAAAGATACACTTGAAATTGTAAAATAAAACATACAGTGAAGCACATCTTGAATAAAGTCAACAGGACAGTAGCCAAATCTGACTTCACAGCAAGAACTGCATTGGTCCCGGATCAAGAATTCATCATTAGCAATATACTGACCGTTCTGGAAGTATTGCAGAAGTTGGAGGATGTTGCTGGTGTGTTTATTTATTTATTTGTTTTTCATTATGCCTTAATTTGACAGCAGAGAGCAAACAGAAACACAGGGAGAAAGAAGGGGACAAAGGTCCTTGGCTGAACCTGAATCACATACATTGCAGGATAATGAAGCGCCTCTCAGATGCTGGGATGCCAGGACACCAGCATTTTTACCCACAGATGGTACAAGACATACTTTTTCTGTTTAGCCTAAGGGCTGTTAAGTTCCTTAATCCAAATGCAAAAGGGTAAGGAACATGTGACTGACACAGCTTGCAGTTTGTGTCGATTTTTTTGTGTCACTCACTGGTGGCTGGCAGGCACACAATATGTGTTAAAGGATAAAGGAAAGGTTTTGAAAATCAAATGTTCACAGTGGATGTTCACAGTGCCATATCAATATTAAGAAAAAAAAATCTTATTGTTCATAAGTCATTATCATTGTGTCTGAGTCAAGTCTTAAGTCTACAAGAGACAAATTGCAAATCAAGTCTGACATGGGAAGTTGCCATCTCTGGCATTAGACGGTACAGCGGTATTGGATTGAATAAAAATGCATGGATCATGATCTTACCCTTAAGTATCATTGACATTCACAAGTTCCTGTGGCTACTGAGGTGTATTGAACAAAGACTTATGCACACATCCTAAGACATGCAGTATTGTGCAGACAGTATTAATAGTAAATTGGGTGTACCAGGCAGTAGCAGTTCTGGGAGGACGGTCCATAGATTTCCATAGCATAGCAAGCAGCACCAGATTGTGGTGATATGATGGGCTATCGAATCACAGGAAGCAATTCTTTATGCCCTCTTGTTCACCTTGCTATCATGCAACTTTTACGTAGAAGGCAGCTGACAAGAACAAGCATTCACCCACTCAGCAGTGCAGAGCAATATTAGTGAAAGTCAGAATGTAATGTAATGTCTAAGGGCCTGATCACAACACCTGCATTTTTAAGAAGGAGAGGGCAACTTTATATAGTTGAGTTAGAGACATTTATGTCAACGGATCCATTTAGAGCAAATGGTTATACAGTTAGATTTGACAGAAAAGACTGCTCTTTGAGGGAGCTATCAAATAATGTGAGCAGCAAAAATTATTCTGCTTGGAGAACTAATCCCCCTAATAAACACATACATGCACATGGGTTCTTAGTTAAATTAGCAATACCAAAAATCTTGCACATATGTCTGAGGTTGGGGTGTCTGAAAGAGCTGTGGCGGCAAATGGCGTTAGCATGAGCGTATCAGGTGTCAGGTTAACATGTCCACGCTGAACACCTGCATAAATATGACCATACATTACTAGTTAGTTGGAAGTTATGCAGCTGAAGAATAAGCCTGTGATTGTGAAGCATGAATGAAACAACTGATGCCAATCAGCTAATGCGTGTGACTTCAGTGCTCTGCCTAAACTAATGCTGTGTTTCATTTATTTTCACTGTAAAAGAATTGCTTGGCATGCAGCTTTAATATATAAATGCTAAACTAATGTCTCACTTAGGGAAGTGGTTGTTAGGTCACTTTATCTAAGTATGATTATGACTTATGTTGATTAATGGCAACATTTACAGAAAACTGTGCTTAGAAAATAGCACAGAGAAAATACAAGCAAAACTAGTATCAAAACTTTCCACTTTTAGAGATCAATGTCCATAATCCAGCACAAATGTTTATTGGATGATGAGAGTGATTGTGGGTTGTCGTGTTCTAAATGCACAGATGGTTTCTTGGGTCTGCCATAGCTGCCTCTTTCCTTCACCCAATTTAACTCTGAGCCACAAATCAGTCACAAATTACAGAGCACAACAAGGTGCATTCAACAGACAGTTGTAAACTGATTTTCAGCCATGTATTATGTCCACATGCATCTGCACTTTGTTGCGTTTCCTGCTAGAAGAATACTTTTTTTACCAATGTTCTCAGAAAATATGGGCCTCTTGCGGTGAGACCAGAATACTTCTGGTATTAACAGATAAATTAGATGAAACACAAATATGCTGTGATGAGTTTCACATTTATAGTTCTAGTGTATTGTATTATAAATGCAGGAAATGGAAATTCAAAATAAGATCTCTTCTTTGTCCAGTCTATTTCTCCTAGGCATAACTGAACTTGATTTAACAAAATTAGATTTTGACCATTTTCTCATGCTTCTTAAATTCAGAAACAGGTCTGAATTCAGTAATCTCCAAATAAGAGATGATTTATTTCTGATGAGACAAAGAAAAGACTATTGTGAGAAGCAAAATTTTCCTCTGGGTAATAGTGATATTCACCAGTTTTATTTAGTTTTTTTTGTCATGGATTTTTTATACCTTGTTTTGCACTTGTCAAAATAAACAAATAAATTCATGGGTTATTATTATGCACTTGTATTTTTAATATAAACCAAAGATAATTAGCCTTACGTACTGGTTAGCATCTGGCCTGGTAAAGACCAATAAAATGAGATGTCCATAAAAGTCATTTCCAGTCTGATTTACCGGTCTTTTGGATAGATGCCTTGGCAATAGGTAGTGACATGGTCTGTGCTAAAAGTCCCCATTGGGGCAATATGAAGGGTGTGTCTAAAATGTGCACATGCACTCTGAAGCAAGACTATCACCACGCCATCTGTAGTCACTCCACAGGAACATAACCAGCACCATTTATTGCACATATGATTACTGGTTGGCATACTTTTTTTTTCTTTTACAAGCCATCTGCTCAGGAGAGGTGAGAAGGGATTTGTGAAATGGAATACTGTAGCATATTGGTTCTCTGCTTTAACACATAAATATCCATTCTTAGCACTTGGTTGTATATTAATTGTGTGAGGTGAATCTGTTAATTCTAGGGCTGTTATTAGTCTGGTCTTTATATGGTATAATGAACAATGATATATCATATCTGTTGTCTGATAGAAAATAAATGGCAGAATCAAACAGGATTCCTTTGCGACAAGCTGTGACATCCTGTGCAACACAACCCTCAACCTCACAATATTTAGATCACATATTGCTCATGTTTGTTCACAAACAAGCTAGCTGTTTGAGGTGAATGATTGGAGCTGGCTCATGTATCTGAGGGGCCTTGTTTTTGTGTGTGTTTGTTTTTGAGCCCATGCACCCATAAAGTCTGACTCATTTGGTAACAAAGCTTTGGAGTCAATTCTAACAAGACTGGAAGAGTGTCTGTCTCCCTCTGGTGTGTCAGGGTGTGTGTGTGTGTGTGTGTGTGTGTGTGTGTGTGTGTGTGTGTGTGTGTGTGTGAAGCTGAGAATGAGTGTCTGACTAACTGCTGCTGCAGCCTTTAGAGGTGAAGTCTATGTGGCTGTAACACTTACTTAAGTGTTGTTACACTCAATTAAGTGTTACACTGTGTCATGTTTTTTTATTGTCAGAATTTTTATCCTAACAATAAACAAATCACACATTTTTGTCAAAAAAGAGGTATGACTGGTGCACTGCAAAAAGTCTGTTTCTAAATAAGTGACATAATCTTATATTTAGATTTAAAATCTAGGTGGATTTATTTTGAGTGTGGATTGGGTTATCTAGTGCTGACTATGCAAGGCTGTTTGACTTAATTCAAGTAAATGTCATTATCCTTGTCTTAATTAGCAATTTTATCTTATTTTGGTTTATGTAAAAACATACCAAATGTACCAAATTTCATAGCAAACCATCCAATAGTTAATGAGATATTTCAGTTTAGACCAACGTGATAGACCCAGTAATGGACATTGTCATGGCAGAGCCACCACATTAGGTGTCATGTTAAATGATGGTGTAGTGGCTTGCACACATGGTTCCTAATTTGATGGTTCTTGGTTCAAAACCAGTGTTATACAGATTGTTATCTAGAAACAAGAAAAACATTAGTCTTTAAGTAATTTAAATCCCCTAGTATTGAGTATTAATTGGCTTGTAATTGAATTAATTACACTAAACAAGAAGAGCCTTTTTGATCTTATTTTTAGACTTCTGGTAGGTGGACATCCTGACTTATGTTAAGAAATCTTATCAAGTGAACAGGTAGATAAATGTCCTTGTTCTCAAGCAAAATAATGCTCATATCTAAAATGTTTTCACCTAAATTTGATAGGGCATTTTTGCAGTGTATACATTAGATTTTCTGGGCACACTGAATATTTTAACATCATACTCAATACATTAATATTACTGCAATACATTTCTCTCTAAATTGTTGTGGCATAATTAAACATATATTTAGCATTTAGCCTAATTAACGTTGTTTTGTAGGAGTCCCAGTGTTGTCCGAGCACTGTTTCAATGTGTTTTAATGTACATTGTGGTCCATTTTTATGATAATAATTTGATATGAACAGTTCAGTGGTTGACTTTATCGGTTGCTGTGCAATTTCAGTGGATTATAAAAAGCCCTTCTGTCATGTCAAATGCCTTAATACTGTTGAGTCCCAATAACAATTCTGTTTATTTTAAATATACAAAACAAATTACAAAATTGCTCTTTTAGTAGAAAAAGAGTGCAGTAACACTGTAGTGCAAATATAATCAGCCCAGTCTCCCTATATTTTTCTGTACATATACTGGATGATTCAGCAGTACACGATTTATATCCAATGTATTTAGAGTTTTGTTTACACATTAATCTCGAGTAATTTACAATGAACTCAAAAGATTAATCCTCCTCAGTCAATGGGCATTATCTTTGACGTTGCTCTGCTGATGAGGATACAATGTACTAATGATGTCAGTATAAATGTAAAATATATATATTTATAATGGCCAAATTCGGTTATCAACTTGTTAATTGTCTCTTAGTGTGATTGGATTTTAATTTAGTTTGTCTGAAATGAGCCTGAATTGTCTTACTCCAATCAGGTAGCATCGTTCTGGATGGATTGTAGGGCAAGCGCAGGCATGTGACAGTTACAGTAATCCAAACACAAGATGACTTGAATTTAGAGTACAAAACACAGGATTAAGTCATGGCTGCAATGTGAGCCCAGCAGAACTATTTGTTCTCACTTTGTCTGCTGCCACAAAAACAGTTTTTTGCGCTTGTGATTAAAAGTGGTCTGAAAAGGCAGACAAAATATCTTGCCTAAATGTGCACCAAAAATCACACTGTGTCACTGATCTGCATGAACGCAAAATCGGCTGTGCAACTCTGCCCAACTCTCAAATGGGTTTCTTTTGGCAGTAGCAGAGCACTTTGGGCCAAAGATCAATGATTGACTTTGTAGCTGTCTCATTAGGCTTGAGGTGTTATGTCCTGGGTGAAGAGAGGGCCTGAGCTGTCAAGTGATCACCACCTGGTAGTGATTCGGATCAGATGGTGAAGAAGGTAGTGTGTGATGTACTGTAGTGTATGTTGCTGTGTGTGCAGTGTGGATTTGCTGTCCAAAATTATTTCAACTTTCACCGCTGAGGAAACTTCCACCATTTGTAGGCAGAGGTTGGGGACATTTGAACATTGTTCAAACCCTGAAGCATGGACACCAGCAGTGAGGGAGGCTGTCAAGCTGAAGAAGGAGGCCATCCAAGCCTGCTTGGCACAATTCAGCTCCAGACTGAGAGAATAGATTTCCACCAGCCTGTGTAGGCCAAAAGGCTACTGTGGTTGCAGAAGTAAATGGGTGTGTTCGGAGAGGCTATGGAGGAAGGCTTTCAGATGGTTTAAACGTGAGTAGCAATTAGCAACTTAAGCTGCTTCAGCTGAGCAGAATATAGCTGATTCAACTGGGGTGTATTCATATTATATTTAATGTTCATCTTCCTTTTTGACATTGAGCATAATAATTGATATTATAGATTAATTAGATTTGTTTCTGTAGGGAATCATATCCTTATCTTCTTGAACAATGCAGTTTGGGAAACCTGTCAGCAACTGACTGACTTTGACTGATTGATTGGTTGACCAAACTTTCACATATGTAAAGGTTTGGGCAACCCCCACCCCCAATACCCACCCCCTCACCCTGATGTTTTTTTCATGTAAGAATTTGCAAAATACACAATTTGTCCAGTGGGGGGAAATAAAATCACTGCATAGCCTTGTCAGAAATGCAACATGCTTGTTGTCTTATAGGTTCTTATATCCTTGTATCAACACAGAAATACAGTATCATGCCACAGAGATGCAACATGCATCATCATTGTATTATTACAAAACTAGTTGGATCTGTTGTTTTGGGGGTGTTTTGTCTGCTAGCGCAAGACTTAAAAGGGGATCAGTATTTTGATTTTGGGGTTTTAATTTGCTCCCCTCATGATCTCACATGCTGCTTAGTTTCATTTGGGGAGTACACAGAAGCACAAAGCCCCTAATGCCAAGTGCAACTGCATGTCGTCTGGTGCAATAAATGGTTCTAAATCTTTTGACGTGTCTGACTAAAATTGTGTGAGTTCAGGCGGTACACTGAAGTCATGCACACCATTAGCTGATAAGTACTAGCTGACTCTTACAATCACCAGTCACATTCAAACAAGTCAGTAAGACAGCCTTAATAATCTAACAAGCTTACACTCTCACTCTTCTGATCATTCATGCTGCCTCTACTTCTACTGGTTTTACTGCTTATTCCTGCTGTAGTGTATGTGCAGATTTCTCCCTCCTCCACCTCCTGTTCCAATGTTTTATTACCATACTTGAGATGGCATCTCCTACCTTGTGCATTATGTATATCCCACATCTCAGTGATATGTACCCTCTGGGTTCTCTTCTGTATATTCCTTGTAGTTTTAATGTGCTCCCTCAGAATCTCATATGCTGCTTGGATTCATTTAGGGAGCACTGTCATGCGCATAACTTTTTATATTGGAATATACAGCCTCACAGCAGGCTGATGTGTTCTCCCCATGGGTTTCCTCTAGATGCTCTGGTTTTCCTCCACAGTCCAAATGAAAACATGCAAGTTTAAGGTGAATTGAAAACTTGACTGTACAGTAGGTGTATTATGAATCTATTCAATTGTTTTAGCCATGTGTCAAACAAGCGCCAGTCCAGGAAGGACCCTGTCTCTCATTCAAAGTGTGCTGGGATATGTTCTAGCCCTATTTGACCTTGAACAGGATCTATCCATTCGTTGCATTATAAAATCCTGAAACCTTTGATGTGTCTGTGACAAAATGTTTAATTTTCAAAGGGAAATTGCCATCAGCATTCAAGTACAACACTTAAACATATCATCAAGTTATCTTTATGTTATTATGTACACTGTACTCTGTAGCTTCAAGAAGACTTGACATAGCAACATTAACCCACTAATTTAGCAAAGTATCATTTCAGCACATGCAGCTCCAGAGGCAGAAATACCTGCTGAAAGCGACAGGAGAGAGAAGAGAAACGCGAAAGCACAGAACTACGGGAGAGAGAAGATGTTGAGTTAGTAACATGCAGTGATGGGATAAAAATGCATACAGATGGAGAGAAGGAGAGAGGAAAGAGGTGCATCATGGGAAGTCTTCCAGCAGTTTTAAATAGGATTCAATGTCGCCTGCTCTGGCCCCAGGAATACATTTGACTATGGTCGCTGGTGTATAATAGAAACATGAACAGCTGGTGGTGAACCGTGGGCTTCTGCTTAGGGCTATGCTTCCTTCGGACAGTCACCCAGCCTCCCTGGTTTCCCGGCTGCTCGGAAGCTGCCGGGAGACGGCTAACAGAAGCTACCTCTTGTCGGTCCACACTGGCTAATGGGGGCTGGCTAACTACAGCAGCTACTGATTGAGTTCCCATGGTGCGGAACCATGTTTCCAATTCCCTAAGCCTCGCCTCCAATACTACAAATACACTACATTTATTACATGTACCATTATCACTAAAGGAGGCAGATGAATAGCTAAACATTAGACACACCGAGATGAGAGAGCAGGAGAGTGAGAGTGAGAGAGAAGCCATTGCTAGCTGCTAAGCTAAAGAACGGTAGCTAGCAAAAATGAATAGCGTGTAAACTGTGGGAGAGAAAGTCGTTAAAAGAAGGAGAGAGCTAAGAGTGCTTGAGTAGAACTAGTGTACGTTTAAATGTATAGCAGATAGTTTGTCACTATAATGAAGAATTTAACAAAATTAACTGTGATGAGCTAGAGCAGCAAAACACGCTACTAGTAAAACTCCTGGTTTAATACATTTAAAAATAATGACAGACTGTAAGAAAAACCAAATACATGAGCTACAGAGATGATATCTGTCCAGTTACCCTATCTTTCAATCTGCCACATCTGCTGCACCAACTGATGGGTTAATGAGGGGCACACATGTCCTGTCCTATTTCCTGCAATCAGCTCACTCAGACATTTTGACAGGAGGCAATTAAGGACGAAAAATACTGAGGAGGCTGAAAAATTGCTTAGACACACACACAGATATATCTATTCGGAGGGTCAAATCTGCATTAGGGATAAGGCTCGGTGCACCTGACTGGCATACACTTTGGAATTAAGCTTGACATGTGAACACTCTGGACCATTTAAACCCTGACCTCAATCACTTTTACACACACAGTAGCTACTATAGTTTGCAGACAATTTGGGGTCATGAACATAAAGGCAATCCATACATGTCTTTAATAAAATTTTGTAGTGCACATTCAGTAAAGTACAAGCAGAATGATAGCAACTATCAAAAAAATTAAATCCTCTTTAGATACAGTAGACCTTGCATATGCACACATATATTAAGTCATGGGTCATTATCTATAGTTTTTTCATCTTGAAAATCACATCACCTGATGTGCAGAAAACACATTGAACCAGGAGCAGGATTACATAGCTTTAATGTTATGTGAACTATTAGGGGAGAGCAAATAGAAAGTGGCTGAGATTACCTGCTTCTGACTTGGGCAGAGGTTGGGGTCATTAAAACAGTCTGCCTGTGCATCTCCATCTTGCTGAGTGATTGAGCGATAAGGCAGTCACAAATGATGCAGGCTAGTCATATATCAACCAAATACTTCATATAACCCACCTCCACACCCCTGCATCCCCCCAAGGTGATATTGACTGGAGCTTGATAGAGAAGGGCAAGAGAAAAATGTCTACACTCAGCATGCTAACATCATACTTTAATCAATCTACTACATGTCAGAAGCTATAACTGTACTCTTTTGTGTTTTATTGGTTAGAAGAAGAAGACTAGGCCATCATTCCAGGAGTTGCCATATATTGCTTAAACTGTGACATTTTCTTAGCTTCGGTATGTTTCACTTAACACAACATAAGTGCCCATTACATGCACAATTCTTTTGGTATTTTTAGTAACAATCAGATACTGCTTATAATCACAACCATCCTCCCTCTGGAAAGTTTGCTAATCAATGTATAAGACACTTTTAAATAAAGGGCTTAAGAAACACATTAAAAAAGCCCCAGACTAATTCACAGATGCCTGGTTTCTGACAAGAAGCTGATTTAAACCTGTGAAGTGTCTCCTAATCTGCCCTTCCGCCTTGGGCAATCTGTCATGATTGACAGTGTGTGTTCAGTGGTAACAACACAAACATTCAATCTGACTGTTGAGGCCCCACAAGGCATTTAATTTCTCTCCAAACGAGACAGCTAGGGAGTAAACCCTGTGATTACAGGTATAGCACTGGTTAAAGTTCAGCTTGGCAGGATACTGGTCTCTGGTGGTTCAGGCGCATTAACATCCCAGACACTCAAGATGATTTGCATGCATTGTCAGCCCTTTTAAAACATCGCACAAAGCACTTGAACAGCTTGCTGCTACTGGGGCCAAGATGCCTTAGAACTCCCTGCTGCCAAAGATTTGTACACTCACAACCCTAATCGTGGTGGTGGTGGTGGTGAGGTTACATCCTATCTGAGGAGAATGGCTATGTAGGTCATTTGTTTTGTTTTATCTCATTAAAAAGCTTTACTGGGCATTCGTTAAGAGCTACAGTATAACTCAGGTTAAAAGCGACAAATGTGCCATTTTTGACATCTAACTAACCCGAATTGAATCACTGTATTCTTCTTTATCTATTTTGCAATAGATAAAATTAGATAAAGAAGTATATGAAAGTAATCTTAAAGTAATAACTAATGTGTAAATAGTTTTAAATTAAGTTAAACTGATTGCTTAGTGTTGATTATTTAGTGTCAAAATACAACAGGTAACAGCCCATCATACCCAAACAAAGGTGACAAAAGGTGTCAAAATAGTGCAATGCAAAGTAATATGGACATGACATTCAAATGAAAAGTCACACGAGACAAAGAGATATAGCACTGAGGACAAATGAGACAGCACCATCACCCACAGAAGTAAGGGAGCACTGGTATCCTCTGCTAGGCTGAAACACTGTGTTATGGATTGGATTCTGATGGTGTCGGAATTCACAAAAGCTGATCCACCCAGATCAACAGCTATGGTGGAAAAAAATGTGTCGGGCCAGTGTCAGAGAGTGGGGAACAGGCACAAAATGAACATACCCACAACAACTGAGACAGTCATCAGAAAAATGTAAGTTTAGATAGCAGACAGAGACAGATGTAGCAACAACATGCCAGCATTCACTGGACAAGATTAAATATTGTTTGTATTTTTAAAAATTCACAATTTAAAACCTATTATTCATTTAAATTTGTTTCTGACAACCATGCATTTGCTAATGGATTGTTATTTTCCTCCATTTGAGGCTACATATTTTCCATCTTTGTTGAGAAAAAACTGTTTCCTGCACTGAAGCATATCTAAAAGCATATGAAAACAAAATTAGGGCCATTGTTACACTGTCAGACATTTGCATGTATAAATAGGCTGAGTAAATTAAAAAGACATATTATTATTATTACTACTACTAGTAGTAGTAGTAGTAGTACTAGCAGTGGCTGCAGCACTTTAAAAAACAATGTTACAAAGTGCTTCACAGTTGCACATAAAAAGGAACAAAGAGCAATTACTTAAAGGTCCAGCGTGTAGGATTTAGATTTGGCATCTAGTGGTGAAATTGCAGTTTGCAACCATTTGAATACCGCTTGCATCACCCTCCCCTTCCAAGTGTGTAGGAGAAACTACAGTGGCCGCAAAACTTGCGAATAGCCCAAACAGCACTATCTAGAGCCAGTGTTTGGTTTGTCCATTCTGGGCTACTGGTGGTGCAACATGGCGACTTCCATGGAAGGGGATCCACTCCCTATGTAGATAAAAAAAAATGAAATTATACATTTTGGCAAAGAAGGTCAAAATGGTTGTAATTTGTGAGCCATTTAATCAGCACTTAAGATTTTTGAACGTTAGCCACCCTCTTGTTCCTGTTGGCATTGGTTGTCTCATTTTGTTAAGCTTTGAAGAGAGTTTCAAGTCCCCAGTTTGTAACACAGAAGAGCTCACTCTGTGCTGTCATCCAGAACAGAATCCAATAAAAACAAACTATCCAGTGAAACTCACTGGAGCATAGAGTCCCTCTTCTATTGGAAACAACTTCTGTCTTCCATCATTAAAGTCCTTCTCACCTCTAGTAGTGTCCTGGTAGTATGTATTACCTCTGCCAAAGGGGTTATGTTTTTGGTCCCAATTGTTTGTCTGTAAATATCTCAAAAACATGTTAACAGATTTCAGTGGGATTTGTAGTTGAGCCATGGGCCAAGGATCAAGTGATCCAATCATTGTGTTGTGTTTTAACACAAAATGTTAAGGACATTTTAATCATCCTATCGATATGAATCTATACTGATAGACAATCGTGCTGATAAGCTAATGACCGCCATGCTTAAATTCTTTTCAGGAATATTAGGATGGTTTAACAATTTGAATTAATTGTGTTGTTGTAGTGCCAGCTAAAATGCCATCAAATGTTGCAGAATTGCTCAGAGGTGGTATGTGCACTTTTCACCTAAACTTGGTTGCAGTTTCACAGTGTGTTCAAGAGTCACAGTGTGTTCAAGAATAGAGAAATTATATAAAATAGACCACGCCTATAGACCACGACCATAATTTAGCAACAATTAAGGTAAACAATATGGCATGGAAATGAATAACTTTTACATTTTCATATGGGCTCTAACCTAAAATATTATTTGGGGAAGATTGTATGTGATTTGTGATTCAAAATGGAAGAAATGTTTGGGAATTGAAAATGGGTGTGACCCATTCTGATTCAATCAAGGAACCGAAGAATGCAGAAAAACATGTTTCCACACATCTCGGTTCCGGAGATGAGATGAGTCAAAAGTTTGACCACATGGTTGCGCTATGTGGTCCAGATCCCTACCAAAAACAAAATGATTTTTTGTTTGCCTTACTTAACATCACATTCTATTGGAACCTGCTGACAAGGTTTGGCGATATCCTGCAAACATGACTAAAAACCTATTTTGCAGAGGTAATAAGGAACACATGGTCTGCTGAATCTGTTGTTTCCTGTCACATTTGTTACATCTGAATGGACAGGTTTGCCCTCCTGTTGTCAAGATACTTTTTTCACAGATATTGTTTTTTATATGTATTTTTTTGCATCCTGCAGGATGTCCCTATTTCTGAGAGAAGTGGCAAATGCACTGTGTTGTACGTCTACTCAGATCATGCACTCAGCATGGTTGTTGGTGGGGGTACTGGATCTTGCTGAGCCTTTGAATATGTATCTGTACCTGATGTCTTAGTTTCTCTGTGTGACATACCCTTTCCAAATTTATATAAATCCCCTCAGTGGGAAGGACAGAGCCTTCTCTCCAAGCACTGTCTTTGTAAACCATATTCCTTTTCTCAAGGAACGAAGTAGGTTAATTGTAGCTAACTATGTTGCTTAAGAGAAAGTGCAATAAATTATTTTTTAATTTGAAACAAATTCACACATTTTAAATTGTTGCCTGATTATCTCCCACATATTATTACAATTGGGAAAAAATAATAAAGCATAGGATTGTAATATATTTTCACAAAAAGTCCTTGTCAAAAGCCAGGGATCAACCTATTTAATTATTAATATGTAAAATCTCCATTGTACTTTTTACTACTTCTAAAATAAATGTAGTTGCTTTTTCAGTCCAGAAAATGATGTTAAGTAGACAGGACTTAGGGAAAGTGTCGTCGAATGTGTCATCCATTAATTGTTTAATAGAAATAGCACAGAGACGGCACTGGTGAAAATTACAAATGACATTTTAATTGCATCAGACAATGGACTTGTCTCTGTACTTGTCTTGTTAGATCTTAGTGCTGCGTTCGACACCATTGACCCTCACATCCTATTACAGAGACTGGAACATGTAATTGGCATTAAAGGAGCCGCACTACGCTGGATTAAATCCTATCTATCAGACCGATCTCAGTTTTTACATGTTAACGGTGAGTCCTCCATGCACGCCAAAGTTAGTCTCAGAGTTCCACATGGTTCTGTGCTTGGACTGATTCTATTCACCTTATATACTGTATGCTTCCTCTAGGCAATATTATTAGGAAACATTCCATAAACTTTCATTGCTATGCAGATGATACGCAATTATATCTATCAATCAAGCCAGATGAAACTAACCAGTTAACTAAACTTCAAGCATGTCTTAAGGACATAAAGGCCTGGATGACCTGCAACTTTCGAATGTTAAAGTCTGACAAAACTGAAGTTATTGAACTCGGTCCCAAACACCTCCGAGACACATTATCTAAAGATAAAGTTACTCTAGATGTCATTGCCCTGGCCTCCAGCAGCACCGTAAGGAACCTCTGAGTTATCTTTGATCAGGATTTATCCTTTAACTCCCACATGAAACAAACTTCAAGGACTGCCTTTTTTCACCTACGTAACAATGCAAAAATCAGGCACATCCTGTCTCAAAATAATGCCGAAAAATTAGTGCATGCATTTGTTACTTCTAGGCTGGACTACTGCAATTCCTTATTATCTTAAGTATCTTATAATCTGAATAAGTCCCTTAACTACACGCCATCTTGGACAGTGTCTCCCACCCACTCCATGACGTGCTGGTCAAGCAAAGGAGCACCTTCAGCGGAAGACTCATCCCACCAAAAAGCACCACAGAGCGCCACAGGAAGTCATTCCTGCCTGTGGCCATCAAACTCTTTAACTCCTCCCTCTAAGGGTTAGTCTGTATGACCCTAGGTCACTAAACTGGACATTGATCATTACATCTCTGCCATAATTGAATAATTGTGCAATATTCCATGTACTACTCCCAAGCAATATTAGTTTTCCCATGATAGTTTTTCTTATTTATTGTTATTGATATTATATACCTCTATTACTCTCGACAGTACATGCACCTCTGCTTATTACTTATTACTTATTTTATTACATTGTATTATTATACTGTATTATCATCATCAACCGGTAAACCCACTTGGTACTTCACAATTAGTTTATCTTATACTTATACCTACCTGATACTTAATGTATCTTCTGACCTGTTTTTATAGTGTTCTATAGTGTATCATATTGTTTGCTAGTACTTTCTCCTGTGTGCACTGACGTAAAGGCGAGCTACTGTAACAAAGATTTTCCCTATGGGGATCAATAAAGTATTTCTGATTCTGATTCTGATTAAGACACTCCAGCTGATCCAGAATGTTGCGGCACGTGTACTGACAAGAACTAGGAAAAGAGATCATATTTCTCCAATATTAGCTTCTCTGCACTGGCTCCCTGTAAATTCCAGAATATAATTTAAAATCCTTCTCCTCACCTACAAAGCTCTTAATGGTCTGGCACCATCGTATCTTAAAGATCTGATAATACCATATTATCTGACTAGAACACTGCGCTCCCAGAATGCAGGGTTACTTGTGGTTCCTAGAGTCTCCAAAAGTAGAATGGGAGCCAGAGCCTTCAGTCATCAAATTCCTCTCCTGTGGAATCAGATCCCAGTTTGGGTTCGGGAGGGAGACACCATCTCAACATTTAAGAGTAGGCTTAAGACTTTCCTCTTTAATAAAGCTTATAGTTAAGGCTGGCTTGTGTGAGTCCTGGGGTTAGGCGCTCAGCAGAGATTACATTTATTTGGAGTTTTTCCTTGGTCTCTGTCAGGGATACTCTATACATATAAGCTTGACCTGACTTGACTCAGTTATTCCAGATGAGGCACAAGTTTCATTCATGCTGGGTAATGCTGTGTGTCCATCCTGCATTGTTCTGCACATCTTGTTTGCTTCACTGAATATGTCTGCAAGATAGCCAAATTAAGCAAGCCACTCCTAATCCATCAAGACATCTGCTTGATCAGGCTATGTGTCACACAGAATGAAAGCTCCTTCCTCAGACAAAATGAACATGTCAGCAATAGATGAAGGGACAACTTCACCTTTGTGTGCAGGGGCAGTGAGCGATGGTCAGTACCCAATTGACAAAGACTAGGAACAGAGCAGAGCTTGAGATTCTGGTGCATTCCCAAAACTTTTTTTGGCTACATCCTTGAATATAGTGAATCAGAAAGCAATAGTTACAGAAAGCAATGAATAAGCCACACAGCCATGTTTATATGTGTGTACAATACCTGCTGGTCATGGCTTCATCTATGACAATCAGTGCTAATGTGGTTTGTGTGGCAGTACCAATACATTGTACACCTCTTTGTGGTCTTTGGTGTGTTACAGTATAAGCACATGTGGGTCTTTGCACAGTCTACATGAAATGTAAGACAGTGTGTGAAAACATTGACTACAAGTGCTGTTTTGTAAGAGACAAAAATTTCACATGTAAATTTCACATACTGATGAGATAAGAGGACACACTCAATGGCAAGATGTCACTAATCGCTCATGTGAAAACAACATTTTACATGTGGACATTTCACTAGTGATTGAATTAGATTAGGGAGATTATGGAATTAAATTAAATTCAACAACTTTATTTATATAGCGCCAATTCATAACAAAAGTTATCTCATTGCACTTTTCCTTTTTGCCGGATGGGTTGGGAGGGAGAGAGTGAGTTCCATGAGAGTAGCTGCACCAAAGATGAGCTCCTGAATAGATGTCCAATTTGGACCTAAAAAAGTGGGAGATTTAGCAAAATTACTTTCAAATAATCTTCAGAAAGGACTCCGAAGAAGAGGTAACTGCATTCAGAAGAACAGAAGAGGAAATATCATCAAGGATCCTTGTTGGTAACAGTAATATACAGTGGTGTGAAAAAGTGTTTGCCCCCTTCCTGATTTCTTTTTTTTTTTTTGCATGTTTGTCACACTTAAATATCAAACAAATTTAAATATTAGTCAAAGATAACACAAAATGCAGTTTTTAAATGAAGTCGTAGAAAAGGTTTCAGTCGTAGTCATCTGGACACTGTTTTCAGAATCTCAATTGAGAATGACTTCCGGATGAACACTCCTGGACGAATGAGGGACTACACCGTCTTTTTAAATGAAGGTTGTTATTATTAAGGGAAAACAAATTCCAAACCTACATGGCCCTGTGTGAAATAGTGATTGCCCCCTAAACCTAATAACTGGTTGGGCCATCCTTAGCAGCAACAACTGCAATCAAGCATTTGCGATAACTTGCAATGAGTCTTTTACAGCACTGTGGAGGAATTTGGGCCCACTCATCTTTGCAGAATTGTTGTAATTCAGCCACATTGGAGGGTTCTTCGAGCATGAACTGCCTTTTTAAGGTCATGCCACAGCATCTCAATAGGATTCAGGTCAAGACTTTGACTAGGTCACTCCAAAGTCTTAATTTTGTTCTTCTTCAGCCATTCAGAGACCCCACAACAACATCCAAAGAACTGTAGGCCTCACTTGCCTCAGTTAAGGTCAGTATTCATGACTCCACCATAAGAAAGAGACTGGGCAAAAAAACAACCCCAGACCATCACACTACCACCACCATATTTTATTGTTGGTATGATGTTCTTTTTCTGAAATGCGGTGTTACTTTTACGCCAGATGTAATGGTACATACACCTTCCAAAAAGTTCAACTTTTGTCTCGTCAGTCCACAGAGTATTTTCCAAAAAGCTGAAACATTTAAGTCTGACAAACATGCAAAAAAATAGACTTTTTCACACCACTGTATCTGGCAAACTGTACATAGTTCAGTTTTTTTGCCAGTGTTCACAGGCTAAAAAAGCTAGCAAAGTAAATAGGTAGCTTAGCTCCTCTTGGAGTAAACAAGTCGTCACTATGGAAACTGATCAGAGAGCAAGGAGATTCAGTACCCTGCTAAATGTAAAAAGTGGAACAGCTAGGGAGAAACACAAGGAGAAGACACTCTGCGAAAACCCAGAGGTACTCTTCATTGACTATGCCCAACAAAAAGAAGGACAGAAGGAAGGAAGAAGAACACTTCACTGATTCCATCTACATCTGGAAAGATACTCTGTGCAGCAATTATGCACATGAATCCAGAGAGGGCATTGGCTCAG
Organism: Siniperca chuatsi; assembly: GCF_020085105.1. Taxonomy (NCBI): domain Eukaryota; kingdom Metazoa; phylum Chordata; class Actinopteri; order Centrarchiformes; family Sinipercidae; genus Siniperca; species Siniperca chuatsi. Next base: position 10,980,442 of record NC_058059.1, read on the forward strand.
GAGGCTGATTAAATATCTGTAAAGATGAACACCTTGAGAAGGATGACCCTCTGCTTACCATCACATACTACACCAAAAGAAATGTCATGGTCCAAGGGAATGAAGCAAACTTGTAGTCCTTTCAAGAGGCATTTCCCCTGTTAAAAGCTGAGGTGTTCACCAAGAGGATCAATGTCCCCTCTGACAGTGATGAGAGCCCATCAGGGAACCCCACCACCTTGTCAATCTCTGCTCCTCCCACACCTGCCAGCGCCACCAACCAGCTGAAGGAGTATGGCCCTGCTGGAGCTGGACTCTGAATTCAAAGAGCTGACCCAAGCCAGGCTGTCTGACCAGCCAGACAACACTCTACAGCAGCTTAAAGAGGAGCTCCAGCAACAAAAGAGACAACCAGTCCTTGGCATCAGACCTCAGAGGAAGTCTAGAGGCACTCAAACAAGAGAACAGTGTGCTCCATGCTCAGTTAGCCGTGAAGGAGGATGCTGAGAATAGAGAAAGGAGCCTCACCAGGCAAGTCCAACACCTGACAGACCAACTCTCATCAGTCCCCACAATGACAAGTACTGAGACACTGACTCTCCATGCCAGTGTCTCAAACCCCTGCCTTGTCTCTGTCCTACCCTCTCTGCTCTGCTCTCAGCCCAACCACACCCTGGCACCCGCTGATAAATCCACACAGCCAGCTACCAACACCCAGCTCTGCCCATCCCAGCTTCCTTCCACTTAGCCTGAAGAGGAAGCCCCACAAGTGGTCCTGCTGGCTTACTCTAATGGGAAATTCCTGGACACAAACACGCTTTTTCGTGGTAAGAAAGAGTTATCTAAACACTGCAGCACCACAGGCCAGGCAAAAAAGCTTTTGAAAAAGGAGACCCTCAAGAGCCCTCAATGCCTGGTGATCCAAACAGGAACAAATGACCTACACAGCCTCCGTAAAGACACTGCTGAGGCAGTGAGGAAGATGGTGGATTAGGCCAGTAGGGAGTTCCCTGACACCCGCATTGTGGTCTCCACATGGCCTCTCCCTCCTAGATAGAGAGGTGAAGTCTCTGTTTTACGCTGATGACCATGTTCTACTGTCTCCTACTGAACAAGGACTACAGCAACAGCTGGACATGTAGAAAAGTACTGTCAGAATTGGGCCCTGGCAGTAAATATGAAGAAAACTAATGTCATGATTTTTCAAAAACGCCCTAGATGCCAGGAAAACAAATACCAGTTTACCATTAATAATCATATCATTGAACACAGTGTGAGTTATACCTACCTGGGTATAACCATAACAGCATCAGGGAGTTTCAACATGGCAGTGAATGCACTAATAAAAAGCTTCAAGAGCTCTAAATGCAATTAAGATTACATTTTATAATTTTCAAATTCCAATTAAAATTTGGCTTAAAATATTTGATAGTGTCATCCAGCCCATTGTGCTGTATGGTAGTGTGGGATCCACTAAGTCATCATAGGTATACTCGTTGGGACAAACAGAATCATTACATGCAGAATTCTGCAGATACATTTTACACATACACAGAAAAACACCAACAAATGCATGTAGAGCAGATTTAGGCAGATACCTACTGATAATTAACATTCAAAATAGAGCAGTCAAATGTTTTAATCACCTTAAATCCAGCCCCCTAGACACCCTCCATTCCAAACCCCTCCAAACCCAAGAGCTGAGCCCAGAAAAGAGTCCCCATTGTCAGTTGGTGCTGAGACTAACTGCCCCCTCTCAGACACACCAATCAGAGCGAACCAAATTATAACACAATGTAAAGAAACCTATTTGGAACTAAAAGCCAAAGTAGATTCAAATGTTTTCTGGCCCTAAAAAGAGATTATGAAGTGGCAGAATATCTCTCTACTGTCAGAGATAGAAAGTATAGACAGATCCTATCCAAGTACAGGCTCAGTTACCACAAACTGGCAATTGAAAAAGGAAGACACAAAAAAATCATGGCAACCAAAAGAAAACAGAATATGTGGTCACTGTTCGACAGGTGAGGTTGACAGAGATGCACTTCCTCCTACAATGCACAACATGCAATAAAATAAGAAACATTTACTTTAACAAGTTCAACTCTGTAATTTTGGATTTCAAAGAGCTAAATGAGCTCTCAAAATTAAAAATACTCCTAGGAGAAGGAGACAGGGCATATCTTGTTGCCCAATATATATCAACATGCCGCAACCTGAGGGACAATGAATGACCTACACACAAAAAAAAATCATAGATCCAGACTCTACAGCTTCGGAGGCAGAAATACCTGCTGAAAGCGACAGGAGAGAGGAGAGAGACAAGAAAGCACAAAACTACTATCATGGACAGTCTCCCGGCAGTCTAGGCCTGTAGCAGCATAACTAAGGGATGGTCCAGGACTCACCCAAGCCAGCCCTAACTATAAACTTTTTCAAAGAGGAAAGTCTTAAGCCTAGATGGTGTCTGATTCCACAGAGGAGCTTGATAGCTGAAGGACCTGGCTCCCATTCTACTTTTGGAGATTCTAGGAACCACCAGTAACCCGGCATTCTGAGAGCGCAGTGTTCTAGTGGGGTAATAGGGTACTATGAGCTCTTTAAAATATGATGGTGCCTGACCATTAAGAGCTTTGTAGGTGAAGAAAAGGTGGAAATAAATAGGTGAAAAAAGGCAGTCCTTGAAGTTTGTTTCATGTGGGAGTTAAAGGACACATCCTGATCAAAGACAACTCCGAGGTTCCTTATGGTGGTACTGGATGCCAGGAAAATGCCATCTAGAGTAACTATCTCTTTAAATTAAACAGCTCTATATTTATTTATTTTGGTAATTTTTATATCACCTGCTGTCAGATTGATTTGATAGGCAGTTGTGGTGTTTTATCTTACATTCTTACCTCCCAGTTGCATCAGTTTCAGCCAGTCCTGCACACCCTCCTGTCTTATCTTTCAGAGCACGAGTCACAGAATTTTGGTTAGCACAGGTCTGGTTTTTGAAGATGCTGTGAAGATTGCTTTCACACAATGATATGTACTTTTCCTCCTAAATTATTACTTTTAGCTAGCTTTACTGAGGGGTTCTGTGTTGTAGTCATTCAATATTTATCTTTCATAAATAAAAGTTGATGGCCAAAATAGCAATTTTTGGCCATTTGTCATTGTTTCATGATGATTCATGATGACTTAATGATGCATTATTCTGGTGTTTCCAGGTACCCTTAGGCAGTCAAACTTACGTCTGGGCACAAATAAACAAATCAAATAACACAAATAAACAAATGTTGGATAGTTTATGAGTTTGAAGTACTTTGTGGCTAGCTGTTTTGAGGGTCTGGTGGCTCCTAGAGAGAGGAGCTAGGGTCAGTCTGCCTTTCATAACAGGATTCTCTCATCCTCTTTAAAAGCAGTGCTCTCCCACTGTGATGTTTTGACAGTTTGGTAATGGAACAGAGAGTTCAGAGCAGCTTCTCGAGAGGTATTCAATATTCTCGTTTCGGACGTGCAGAGTTGCAAGTTTAAAGATACAGCAGTCCAAATATGATGCCAACAACAGATGACATCCCTTTTTTCAGAATATGTTGACAGTTTAGAGATTAAAATGTTTTCAGTGCTTGATTTTGTGAAATGGAATTACAATGAACCATGCAATAATTTCAGCCCTGTTGCCAAAAAAAAGTATCAATTGTATGTTTCAGCCAACCACAGATACAAGCAATCTGTACGTTTTAATACATTACGTATCATCAAAATTTGTACAATACGTATCATAGGGACACATTTTTGTGCCTAAACCTAACCAGACCAACCACAACGTTTGAAACGTAGAGCTTAAACATTTGAAACGTACAGATTGCATCTATCCGTGGTTTCCAGAAACATACAATTGATGCATTTTATTCTGGCGATTGGGTTGATAATTTACAGTAAATGAAAACACAGCAAATCAAGCAAGAGTAGTTGTTTACTGCTTCTCTAGAGTTTAGCAAGTCACTAAAATCTCAAACAGGCACTGACGAGGAAATTGCCTCTTTGTCTGCTTTGCACAATGCAGTTGAAGAAAGAGCCTTTCAATTTTTGTGCCTCCTATATTTTTGATATTTTGGTCTTTGTTTCAATAATATACAGTTTTGACTATTGTGTGCTCCCATTACAATAATAAAAAAACATTATTTATACAGCTCTTTTCAAATTAGAAGGTGGTGTGTGTTGCATTTGTGAATAAGGTGTAATGGGAGAATTATTCCTGTACTACAAAAGGGTTATGTGACAATACACCAAATTGGCATCCAGTGTATCACTATAGCACAAATTAGGCATGCTATTTTTATTTGATTGTTTCATAATTTTAAGGATGGAAAACTAAAATCTGTATCTTGGAGTATGGTTTTTGTCATGGTTATAAAAGAAAATGTCAGACTTTTCATATTTCAGTGTCAAACTATTGCTTTGTTCCTTTTTTATTGCTTGTTCCTTTTTTCACATTTCATGGAGGTAAAACAATTTTTGTGCATAAAGAACATTTTTGCATTCTTACAAATTATAGGAGACCAGTGCTTTCTTCAAACAAAAATAGATATGGGAGCTCTGAAAATGCCAGATCTCTTCTAGGCTTAAGGGAAGAGAGTAATCAATTCAGTTGTACTGGTTGCTTGGTAACTGAGGTCACGCTTGGACATTTTCATAGGTTATATCTGTTCACAATGATGTCCCTGAGCAGTACACTAGCTAAGCAACTTCACCAGTTAAATCTGTGTATCCTTGTGCACACATCAACACAAAGCATTTCAGTGTTACTACCTCCCTACAGAGAATCAGGAGCTGCAAGTGGAACAGCTACGTGAGCTGCATGGTAGGCTCATATTTTACCTTCAGGTACTGGCTGTCAAATCTTGACCACAGAATTACAAATGACAGAGAAGTTCTTAGAATCACAATTATCAGTTTCTGCATACCCAGAAGATGGTAGCCATGCAGTGTTATTGAGTACTGTGTTGTATTAGAGGTCATGAGTTGAAATGTATTTCGACTAATGTTTATGATGATATTTCTATGTTTAATGTTTATGATATTTCTATGTATCCTTTTGTTTCTTTCTCCAATGTGGAGTACAAATGCTAATTCTACAACTACCAAATTAAAATGTCTTCTATGGTAGCTATCATGAATGACAAATTATAAACTGGGTTTCCACTTTATTTGGTTCATCTGTACAAACTGATGCAAGCCATCTTGAGACACTGAGTAGATATGTAATGACAGCATATGGCAATAGCTACCTCTCTGGAGGCATAATGAGCCTTAAACACTCATTCTAGTCTTTGTTTTTGTAAACTCTTAACATGCAATGTATACTTGTATTGTGTCTTTAAATAGACTGTAAATATTGATTTCCTTTTGAAAAGGTGGTATAAATTTTTCCTTGTGTCTCACGTAAACAGGTGATGGCCTCTTAGTGTGTATAGCCCCACATAAAAATCACTGTTCTCCATTTGGGAATGTAATTAGGTCAGTGAGGGAGAAAATGATCCAATTACATGTTTTCAGGATGCATTTTCTGCATAAAAGGTCCAGTGGTCATATTAGTGTAAATGACGCAAGGCAGAAATTTGCTTCTCTTTCTGTCTGAAACTGAGTACTTATATATTTACACTTCACTTCTCACAAGTACTTACGTACACATACTGTAGGAGTTCTAGCTCAAATCTCAGAAAATTGTGCATTCTCAATTCTTATTCCCACACACAGACTCTGGAGCTAGACCTGCAGCAAACCGTTGCAGTAGTTGTGGTGAAATATCGAGTGAATGAAAAATGGTGGACAGGCGTAGGCAGCTGAGACATGCAGTTCTGCAGCAAGAGGTAGAGGTGAGATGGCTGGCATTACAAGGGAGAGGAAGGATATCTGCATACTGAAAAATGCACCAAATATACTGTTTTAGTTTAATTTATTAACACAATGCTACACAGACATCATTCAAAAGGTCACACTGAGCTTTGACAAGGAGGTAAGCCTTGATTGGGAAGAATGCAGCATGGTATACACAGTAAATGTTGACAGGCCAATCACAACACTCAGTTCAAGGTCATGTGGGTGAAGTTGCAAACCTTTGGGACATGCCACTGGATTAAATAATGAGAGAGACATTCTTTGTCCTTCTGGGCTGTCACCACATCTGATAAGCTCCACTAATCAAACGTTTTAGATTACAGATGGTTGAGGTAAGGTCAGGGCCATGGTTAGGGTTAAGGCTGGAGAATGCTTGAAACAACCTAGTTCATACAACGTGTCGTCTGACCAAGGCAAAAGTGTTTACAGCCACACAATCTTCCATCATGCCTACTTTTCTCACTTCCTCACACCTGGCCAATTGCTGCGTGAAGTGACTGTTGAATTGTTGGTTTTGGAAAATTACAGAAATTCAGAGAGGTGTGGGAGGAGGGGATGTCAGATGCTGTTCGACGATTGGATAAGCACTTTGTATGAAGCATACTGATCTTTGGTGTCAGTCAGTCCTCATAAGGTGCAGGATTTCTATGTAGCCTCAGAAGAACCTCTGAGAAATTGACATCAGGGCATAAGATTCCCATGCCAGGCCCATCCCCTGTTAATTATTAATTCCCCTCGGGGATCAATAAAGTATTTCTGATTATTTTTTCTAATGTATATTTATTTCAGGGCAAAGATGTTTTGTACCTTTTGGTTTTTGTGCTTATCAGTATTGTTTGTATTAAATATTCAGTTTTAAAGCATAACTTGAAATACAGAAATAACAAAACAAAAGCATTGTGTACCACAACATTCTGTGTGTTACCAGCTGCTATTTTTTACAAAGCTCCAGCATGGTACGAAAAATGGCAGTGGAGTGCAAAATGCATGTGCCTCATCTGTTTACAGTATCATTACATTATTAAAACATGAACAGGAAAATTGCCATATGTGCCGTCTTATGTGTCCAGATACAATATGCACAGTATTTAAATGGGATTTTTTTGGGTTAATCTTAATGATGCATAGGAGCACACAGCAAGCTTTGTGGAGGTTTAAAGAAACTAAATATGCGAGAACTGGACTTGCCAACAAGAGAGAATGTATTTGAAAAAAAAAAAAAAACAGGGGGCATTTTCACTATTGGTGTGGTTATATTTATAGTAAAATTCTCTGCAATTAATTTATTTGACTTTCTTGATAAGCAGTGATGATTATTCTTTACAGACTGCAGAATCCAAATAGCACTTTACTCTTGTTACTTTAATGATTTTAAACGGGCAGCAAGGTAGAGGACACAAAGTAGAATAAAGTTTAAGTTTAAGAAACATTCCCCCACCCCTATCTCTACACACAAGATTACAGTGGCTATTTAAGCATGCATTTCCCCCCATCCTTTACTTCTGTGACATTATCATCATTTCCAATAGGGTAATGTTACACAGGCAAATGCCCCTGGAATGCACTGATTGTAATGTTCTATCATTAAAATTTGGTTGTGGTGAATCACAGGATGAGTTTTGTGCTGCTGCTATAAAACAGCTCTAATGCTGCCTCCTGTTACCTGATAATTATAACAACTTTGTAATTGGGTGTTTGTCACTTTGGACAAGGTCGATGTCATTCAGGGTCATGGGCATCAAAATATCTCTTTACTTGATTAATAAGGTCTCAAAGCAAAATTTGTAAAAAAACAAAAAAAACAAACAAAAACATGAATAAATGAATAAAATCCATCTTTTAAAACAAAACTGTCATGATCACTGCACCTTATCAGTGAGATTTCATAGTAGTAATAAAATAGCAGTAGAAATATTCTTCTAAATAACTATTAGCATGCATGGAAGTTAGGAACCTCACACTCAACTCAATTCATTAACACAAAACACCACAGGCAGTAGTGAGTCAGAGGATAAATCTGTTCTGAGAAAAGAGCACACACACAGAATAACTGTTGTGCAAAAGTTAGGTTTGCTGGCATAAACATTCGGGTTTTAGGCAATGGCATTTACGATAGCGAAACATGGATCTAGCACCCATATATTTTTGAAGGTATGTTTTGAAGCCTGGATTTGGGATTGTTTGCTGATATCTTTGTCCATTTCTGAAGCTAGAAAATGAATTTTAGTTTAAAACATTCAAAAAATTAACTAACCTTATCAACTGAATGTGAAGTAGTAAAAGTTCTGACATCATGTCAAAGACGTCTATGTATTGTTTTGAAATTAGCATGCTAACTTGCTAGCCCTGGCCCGTCCTGTGTTGCAATACCACTTGTGCCTTGAGAGACGATAGTGAATCACTGTAGCATCCAGTCTGCCCTCAGTTCAACATGAGAGGACGAAGAAGTAGAGCTGCCCCGAGGGCTTATTGAAGGTACAGGCCCTGGTCAGTGTCACAGAAACACAAAGATGGCAAAGAAAAGAGGCAATATAAAAAGAAGCAAAACCAGAGTAAATATTGGAGTGGCATTCCACAACTGGAGCTCTTGGTGAGTAAAGAGATGTGGTTTGATGCTGAACTCAACATTTCTTTTAGATTGGTAAGGAACATCTAATGTCGGCTAGGCCTATTTAGAGACACTTATCTTTAGTACAACTAATGACAACACAAACCGTACAGATGTACAAACCGTACGTTCCAAATGTCGTTGATATATGGTTTTGATGTGGCAGTTTTCTTGCTACTATAGTCTTGCTAAAACTGAGCTTGAAGATTATAAAATGAAGATTATAAAATTGCCGTGTTGTTTTGACCAGCCCTCAGAGTCTAAGCAGTTTGGTCGAATTTTGCATATTCTTGCCCTGCTGTTAGTTAGTAGTTGGCATGTTTTTTTTTTTGTTTTTTTAACTGATGACTGTAAATTGAGATTGTATGGACCCAGTAGTGGACCAACTGAAAAAATGTTTGATTGGTTCACCATAGTGTAACCACTCTGCATTACTGTTATGAGATGAGGCAAGATTGAAAGTTCACTATACATTTTTGAAGATACTGTCAAGAATGTTGGCATGCAGGAAACAGGGAAAGGAGTCGAACGCAGACAGCACATGCAGACACGTGCAGTCAGTGATTTAATAGGGCTTACTGGCAGGTACACTGGCTGGCAGGCAGGCAGGCCAGTAGGTAGACAGGCAGCAAGATGGTCACAGGCAGATAATAGTCCAAACAACAGGAAACAAAACAGCAGCAACCAACATAACACTTGAGACGAACTGACAAAGAACAAAGGAATCACCGAGACTATATACACAGATGAGGGCAGGATAACTAGACATAGGTGAACTTAATTAGGGCAGGGCAAACAATCCAAACTGGCGTCAAAAGCAAACAAAGACAGAAAGTAAAACTACCAGTCACATGAGGCAAGGTGAATATTTCAAAATAAAACAGGAAATAACCAAACACAGACCCTCAAACCATGACTGACATTGCAAGGTTTATTACACTCTACACAATCTTGAACCGTGTCATCACTGCAATTAGTAAATCATCCACAATCCTGCCCCCTATTTGTTTGGCACGTTTGGCCAGGAAATACACATTGTACCTTTAACACCTTGTTAATGGAACAATACTTCTCCAAATCACCCCAAGACACACATTAAAAGAAGTGAAATTAACTATTCAAAGCCTAACTTCTTGTAGTAAAAATGGGTTGACTGCAGCTGAAGGCACCTCTGCACTGGCATCAATCAGCTATGGCGGTTAGATTAATGCTGATTTAAAAAAAACAGGTAGATCCAATTTCCAGTTTCTTTGCTTAATCAGGCTTGCTCAAACCTTCTGCTAAAAGCAGAAGCATTATTTTCTAATATTACGTTTGGACAGATTTCAACAAATCAATCTAAGCATCAGCAGCAGGTAGGCCTGCCAAGCAGCCATTCTCTAAGCTCAACATTATGAATTAATTGTTATAACTTCCCCCCAAGGAGTAAATCAACCCATAATCACGTGCAGCCAGTTGTTGCAATGTGAGATGGTGCCCCCTGCTTTTAATAATTTTTCTTGTAATTGTTTCATGTAATTGTTGTGTTTTCGTCAGAGACAATGAACACTTCACAACAACATGAATGGAAGCTCCCTGAAAGCTACAGATGGATGGTGAATATGAATGCCTCGTGCAGCTGTGGAAGCAACATGATGCACATAAACGTGCCAAAGCAGCACCAAGAGGATTTCTACTCCTCCATGAAAGGCATGAAAGGCATGCTCCAATCTGTAGATGATAGAATTGTGAAAATCATTTTACTGTGAGCTCACATGAGGTACAAGGTACAAGTCTACCTCTGACTACTTCTGTCAGTAGTTCTCTTATGCAGCTCACTGGTACACCACCTACATTTTGTTCCTGCCATTTCCTCTATCGCTCTATTCTTCCTCGCCGTCTTCACATATGGAAATATTGTGACAAATGTCTGGATCACACTGCCAGGAGCTAATTGCATCATGTCGTCGCAGGCATGAATGCACCTAAATTGTTATTTAAAAACCCAAATGTTCTTTTAATTGTGCCACTGTGAGCTCTGCTACTGCACCAGTAAGTTTGAAACCCCTTAAAGGTGTCATATTATGCTTTCTGGCTTTTTCCCTTTCCTTTATTGTATATATATATATAAAAAAACTTCATCCTTCACCCTCCGCGGGTGGCCTCATCCTTTGAGCTCGGGTCCTCTACCAGAGGCCTGGGAGCTTGAGGGTTCTGCGCAGTATCTTTGCTGTTCCTAGTACTGCACTTTTCTGGACTGAGATGTCTGGTGGTCTTCCAGGGATCTGCTGTAGCCACTCCTCCAGTTTGGGGGTCACTGCCCCAAGTGCTCCGATGACCACGGGCACCACTGTCGCCTTCACCTTCCAAGCGCTATCAATGATGAGTGACAATAAAAGATATGAGACGTCTCCCGGCCAAACAAGGTCTGCGTCAGGTGCTGGGGAACCAGAGCACCGTGGTGAAAAATGGGCTACTGGAACAAGACGGAGATGAGCGATATATATACACACATATTGTGCATGTAATAGGTTTGCAAAGCGAAAAAGCTCAAAGTCCTCTCCCACATAAAACACTGATCCTGTGTGCCTGAAAACAGCTTGTTTGTAGTTCAGCTTTTACTTCCGTAACGTATCTACGTCACTATGTAACACTGTCATAATGCACAAATTGAGCAGTTTCCACAAGTACACCTAAATATGAAATTAAAATACCATTAGATACCCTCCAGGCAGTTAATGGGAATAAAGTTGTGACTGTGATGTAGAGACAGTGCACAGTTAAAGTGTTACCTATGAAAGATAAATTAGTTACAAATAATAATAACTCTTAATAACTTACCACTCTGAAACATCTTGCTCCAGTTCAAGTTGTGAAGCTGGTTCGGGTTGATGTTCGATATCAGACTCGGGCTCAAACATAAGGCTGAACCGAAGCCATAGGTACCAGCTGAAGCAGCTTTGTTTTGGATCACACTACCTTGCTCGTCATGACCCGCCCTATTCCGCTTCTGATTGGCTAGTAGTCCTTACCTAGGTACTGCGCATGTGCAACTCCCAACAAAGATCAAATAGAAGTAAGATGCCTCACTCGGTAGCTAAAATGGAGTGTTCAAGACACAGGGTGACTTTAAATAACTATTAACAGTTAAAGCATTTAATTGTACACATCTTACATCTCTACTGTCTCCACATCATGGCCCAGTTGTGAGGAGGAAAGTGCAGGTCTCATGTACAGAGCCCAGGTATTATTCCACACTGGTGATTTAAAGCTGTTGCAAATTGTCTGTTAGAGACAACTTAAATGATGTCCCTGTCTTATATATGACATCACCATATGAAACTAACATGCATGACTAACTGCATTACATCTCTCTGCCATGCTCTCCAACATCTTAGAAAGATCAATGGGACACTTGTCAACGTCTTTATGTCTGGGGCCCAGCTGACCATGTCCAGCTTCTGCACCACAGCAAGAGTCGTTCAAAGTCTTCCACAGTGCTGGTCAGCAGTGGAAAGTACCTTTGGGAAGTTGAGGAAAAAGACTCAACCCTAAGTTAAAACAAAGTAGCAGAAACTTTCGAGAGATTACAGTATGCAGGAAGTACATTCTGACAAAACTTATGGCCCACAAGTTTCAAATGTAAAACTATAACAAATATGTGATGAATGACTTCCTGGCAAACCTGGCTTTTCACACAATTCCTGGAATGTCTATTTTTTCTCCACATTGGAAGGCAGATCAATTGCTATGTGCAAAACAGTGGTTGTTATGTATTAACATATGAAAAATATTAATACATATAAAATAAATGGGTGTCTTAATAATGTTGTTTAAATGTTTATCTGCTTTAACCCTGCACAGAAAGTGGGTGTTTACCAATGGTTACCAATAGCCTGTTTCATACAAAGCCTCCATAGGTTAAGATACTTACCTTGAAGAACAATGTGCACATAGGCTGCAGTATCAGGTAAATATGCAGTTTCAGTTGTGTTCTTTATAAAGTTAATGTGGTGCTGTATATTGCCATTAAGATGGTAGCTGATGTGTTTTAGTATATACCACATCAGCTGACTTCATAAAGGACATGGTCATAACAATAGCACTAATCTGGTATTGGTGTTGTTTGTGGGATACATGTAGCTCTCTTTAAAAATAAAATGGAACACAGGGTGATAACAGACGTCTTTTTTTCTTTATTAATTTATCTATAAAGGATCCAACACAATGCTGTGTACAAGACCACTTGACAAATCAGACAAATGGCTAATCAGATGCAATCATTTTGTTAGTGTTCATGTAAACACTTCCAATTACATTGTGCAAGAAAATTTTAAAAAGTATGCATCACGCATGAATTAACTTTGGCCACCCATCCTTTGAGGTCTTTGTCATGGCAATAGAGATCTTACCTACCAGCCTGAAATTTCTTTTTGTGTAATGCTCTCTTTATAATGTCTGCATTGTAGAGTCTAATAATCACTTTTAGAAATCTCTGCACACCCCATTTCATATCCTTTTTATATAATATGGCATATTATTACAAATATTTACAGTAGGTGCCCCTGCCCCCTGGCGCTTATGTGTTGAAATAAATTCTAGAGTGCTCTAAATGCTGTCAGTGTTGCTGAGCTGTGCAGGTATTTCACAACGCTAACCATGTGGGGCCACAAAGCCTATAGTCACCAATGAGGGAATGTTGGGTGTGTGCACTGTTATGTATCCATAAAACTGTGTGTGGTGGAGGGGGGGTGTTTGTGTGCTTTGCAGAAGGGCACAGCATGGCCATATTCTGTTAATGGCACTGACTGTTACTGTGGGAGTCCACAGCAGAATCTTAAAATTTCCAGAGCTGTTGAAGGTGCCAAAGGAGCCAAACCTACCAGTTTTATAGTTTTCTCTGGAGGTACTAAAGTTTTTATCCCCAGGGATCATAAAGTGGGCTCATAGAGTTGTGGCTCCCAAACCAAATACTGTGGAGTGCCCTCACCCCATATTGAACAAATTGCATTATTTTTCATAGAAGGTGTGGATTCCAGATCTTGCCAAAGACTGGGACGGCTCTCCTGTAGGGACACACATGTTCACATTTTCCTGATTTTCTCTGAAGTATCTATTAAATTATGTGCTGCTTTCCAGTCATTGTGAGACCAATATTGAGTACAGTGTATACTTTCCCGTTGTCCTCCCTGTCAATCTTAATGCTTATTGCTACAAATCTGACACCCTGAAGGTTGTAGCCAGGTTCTACCACACAAGATTTCCCCATGGCTAGGCAAGACTGCCAAACAAACCTCACCAGGTATCCTCAGAAGCATATAAATAAATCTCCCAGGGGTTCAAAAGGGAGACAACATGGCACTTTTATCACATGTATTTTGGGCTTTATATAAGGAAAGGAAACTCTGTAGGTAATATATATATATATATATATATATATATATAGATTGTGACCTACCTGTATACAGTAAGTATGTAGTTCAGACTCTTAAAGACCCTATTTGTACACATTTAGATGTAAGATGTCCTTTTCATTCAAGATGCATTTTCCACATGTATATGCAAATGTCTTTCATTAAGTTGGATTTTATCTTATGTTACACCCACTAAGAGCATTTTGCAGCGTAAACATATCAGAGATAGCAACTTTTAGCCGTAGCAGGGTATATTCTAGATTAATAGTTTACTGATTTTAGTGAACCAATTGCCATAATGTAGTGGATGCAGTACCTCTAGACTAATTAATGGGTGATCCAAGGAAGACAAAAATGCATAGAAAGAGTATAGAGTATGAAAATATCTGGTTTTGTGGTGACTATTCTCTTTTCTCTTACACAACTCCATAACAGATAAACAAAGATCATGGCAGTGTTACTCTTTAACTTCCAGACCCTAAAAGTTTACTAAAATACCTTGGGTAATTTATCAATGAATTGTATGAATCTGGAGAGAGAAGTTCTAGATAAATACATGCCTTGTCCTCACCTACTGATTAGGTTCAGCTGTTTTCAATTAGGTAAGAGGGCATATAATCTGTCCACTCACAGTGTAAAAGCATTAAAGGACACTGAAAGGAGCCAAACTACAAAAAAAAGACTGAATAACAGCGTTCTTAACCTGAGCATTAGTTGCACCAAATGTACGTTTACAAGAGAATTGTTGACTATATTGTTTAAGTACATAATGATACCCATTTGATTACCTCAGATACTTAGCTCTTTCTCCTACATAATCACACCCATGGCAGATATTAGTTAGTATCCAGCCATGCTACCTTGGAGAAGTGTTATATCCCAGCAGGCCTCTGTATTTCTCATCATCATTTCTGTCTTTATTTATGCACTCATTATATTGTGATGCAGTGGCCCCAGCTGTTACTCGTGCATACCATTTACTCCAATAAAAATCTCACACTTTAAGCGATTGATATACCATGAGCACCTGTCAAAAATGAAAGGCCCTTTCAGCAGCAAGAATATTTGTTTATCTGATTTGTTTTGTTTGGCTTTTCACTTCATCTGACTTGTATATCTTATTGTGTACTAAATGTGTTTTATACATGTGCTGAGATGCTGGATAACTGCAAGTGTCTTTGCTGTTGGGCTGTGAAATCAGAGTAAACTGATTCTGAGTAAGCATCCAGAAGCCATTTGTCTAACCTGTGCCACATTTTGATCTCCTTTGGATATATAAAACTGATCCAGTGGTAATCAAACAAATTAAGCCTGTAGTTTTAAACCAGTCCAGAATTATTTGTCAAGTGACTTTGGAAGGTTCCATAAGGCATACCTGCCAACACTCCCGTTTTTCCTGGGATTCTCCTGTATTTAAAGGCCATCTCCCAACACCCTGCCATTTTGTTGTTTCTCCCATGAAACTCCCGTAATTTGCATGGCCCAGAAACTTTATTATGAATACAGGGATCCACCTGCTACCTCCGGGGCTGTAAAGTGAAGCCAATGCGGAAGTGCCTTAAACCTGCATTATTTCTAATGACCAGCAGGGGGCGACTCCACTGGTTGCAAAAAGAAATCAGATTGGATAGAAGTCTATGAGAAAATGACCCTACTTCTCACTTGATTCATGACCTCAGTAAACAGTTTCCTAATGAGTTTATGGTCTAGTCATCTTCAATACAGCTTGATGTTCATTTTGTAAATGATGGTAACATTTAGAGTAAAACAGACAATAAAGCAAGGTATGCTTAATGGCAGGGCTGTCTTGTGATTGACAAGTCACTACCACGGCGACCTGTCAATCAGGATAGAGCCAATGTGTATCCACTGCTCTGTGTACTTTTAACTAGCCGTAAACTTGTTTTTGGGTGCCGTCTGTGTTTTCGTCTAAGAACTTTTCACAGTGTGTTTTCAGTTCATGAAAGTTAATTGTAACATTTTTGTTGCCCAAAAATGTCTTGTGCTCTTACTAACCCAACTTGGCGTTTGCTATGCTCTCCAGCTCCACCCCCTCGTCCAAATATGGTCACTTCCGGTCACTGGTTGCAAAAAACCAAGATGTCTCGAGGCTTTATAACGGTAGTCCACAAACCAATGGGTGATGTCACGTCCACTTCTTTTATACAGTCTACAGTACAGTTTATGGATCTAACTTTTGGATGTTTGTCTGACGTCACCCAAGTTGCCACGTCGTCTATGAAACGCATCTACACACACAATCCACACATTACATACAATTTCAACCCATCTGTTACCACAGCACCCCCCCCCCCCGATCCAAGGCGCGTGTGAGCAGCTGTTCTCTGGCAGGCAGACAGACCAGCTAAGTTAACGTTAGCTGTTGTCAAAATGTCTGGGCAGGACAGCGTTCCTCCATGGGCATGACACTGAACCTGAAATTGCTTACGATGGTCAGGCCAGCACCTTGCATTGTAGCTCACTGCCATTGGTGTGTGTGTGGGTGTGTGTGAATGGGTGAATGAGATGTTAATTGTAGAGGGCTATAGATAAAAACACTTTATAAATGCAGCCATTCACAAGAGAAGCAACACAAAACTGCAAATATGAGAGAAACAGTGCTAAAAAAGGCGAACAAATTGCCATAAAAAAACACAACAAGAAACAGTTTAAGCATGACTGCATTGTTAACTGCTTGGTTTAGGTGTTTTTCTTTTGGATTGCATTTCTCTGTCTGACCTTAATGTTTATTGCAAAAATGTTCTAGGGGTTGTGGTTCAGAGGGGCTTTGCTGCTTAGAAATGGTAATTCTGAAATAGTCTAAGATAGCTGTGGGTATTTATAGAACCACTGCCTAAACGTTTAAAAAAAAATCACAGGTAATCATCTCTCTCTAAATTGAGGGCGGGTGACTTTCTGGCAAGTTAATTAAGCAGTGTATATACTTACTGGGAGCTGGTTAGCTAATGTATATGAGTGGCTGATAAAAATATCTGTCCTACTGTTGCTGTATACATGTATGAAGTTGACCTATCAACATAACCTTTTCAACCTGCAGCACTGTTAGCAAACAACACAATGAATGCTAACACACTGACTGCAGAACCCCTGATAAATTCATCCAAAATTGTATCTTAAAGTTGACTGGCCGTCTGACTTTGGGGGGTACAATCTCAATATCTACTGCAAATGTTTTTCAAAACCCAGTGCTGCTGTTTTCTGTAAATGTGTCTGTAGCACATATTGTTTTATTGCTAGGCAGGCCTTAACGGAGGCAACACTTTTTGTAGCTGAATGTGACTGCGTTATTGTTTTACCCTTTTTCATTATAAAGAGGAAGGCTTATCTCAAAATGTATCTACTCATCTGTGAGAGATTCTTCTAGCATGACTGTAGTCCTCCTCAGTTCATGATCCTACTCTAACCTTAGTCTACTCAGAATGCCTGCACATATTTTCCATTTAAAAATGCATATTAAGTTACAAAGCTTGCTTGCTTACTTAGAAAATAAATTTAATTTATGTCCTATAAAAGAATGCCATGCAGCACACATATGTATCCTGGGCAAAACAGGTAAGCTCTGTAAGAGGCCAGAGCACAAATGACTCTGAAAGATGGACATGCTTCAGTCACACAGTTTCTTGATCTTTGTAGAGATGACAGTTTAATGCAGGGTGTTGTGTTTTGCCAAATAAACTTGAGTTCAGTTTCTTCCAAAAGGTGATGCCAATGCGAACATGGAGTAAAGGAAATGTAGATGAGGAAGCACATACATTTTTAATGATTGAGATTTTGGCCTGATGTGACACTGGCAGATTAACCTACTATCCACATTTGATGCTACATCCCAACAGAAGACACTGCAATTCTTTGGCACAGATTAGGCAATTAATTTGAGTCTTAGATAATTAACGTGTTTTATCTTTGTGACATTTATAATGTCCATCTCCTTGGTAAAGGGCAGGGGGACTGATTAGTTCCTATTAAATTTACAGCTTGTAATGCTGTTGAAAGAGAGTAGACATGAAAGATTGAAGACTGAATTTACAAATATATCATCAGCAAAAAGAAACATGCTCTTCCTGTATTTCCTGAGTACATTGTTATTATATTTATTTTTTAATATATATCTACAAAGATGGAAAATATAAACATAGCAGCACTGTCTATATGTCCTCAGGCTTGTGGAAAAAAATGTAAGCAGTGGCTAGCGGTTAGTTTAAGGGCACAGGACATTGCTATAGCAATCTAATTATTGTCAAAAACACTTGTTAAAGGTCCAGTGTATAACATTTAGGAGGAGCTATTGGCAGAAATGGAATATAATATCAATATATCAATACAAGTATGTTTTCATTAGTCTATAATCACCTGAAAATAAGAATTGTTATCGGCCGTAGAGATGTGTGCCTTCTCTCGAATATAATGGACTAGACAGCACTCGGCTTGTGGTGCTCAAAGCGGCAAAAAATTACATTACAATATAAACTCTATAGCAATGTCTTTTCCCAGAAATCATGACCTGGTTACTCGAGACAATCCTCAGACCTTCTTGTGAGCAGTTTCACGTAGGAACTATTTTCTTTCAACCGAACACCTGCCAACTGTATCACCGCGCAAAAGGAGCGTGTTGTCTGTTAGCCCTGTAATAGAATGGTAACAATTCCAGTGCCCAGCCCCCCACAATGCTGCATACAGTTGGATAAGCCATTTAGAAAATGAAAGCAGTAATAGTACATGCAGTGTGTTGATGCAGTGTGATCAGATACACAAGCCTTTATTCAACAAACGAACAAAAGATTAAAAAAGTTGCAAATATAATATTTCTTCTGAATACAACAAAACTATTTTTCATATCACTATTCACTATTATCACTATTTGTCATTTACAGCTAAGTCCATGTCTTGGTCTAAATAGTTTTAATATTTACTTTAGGATCCAATGTGTAGTGGACATTTCTACATCTACTGCAGAAAAGGAGGATCTTGGTGTAGCTAATTGAACAGCATAAAAAGTCAGAAGACTTGCTCCACTTATCTCATCACTAGAATCAGCCACAGTCTGGTAAATATTATTTCCACTATGAAAGCATGAATATCCTCCATCCTGCTCTGTGGTCACATCTACAACTGAACAGAGTCACTGGCCTTGTTGGATGAAGCCCCAGATTTGTCAAGGAGCAGGCCAGCCTATGTACATGATTGCTTCTTCTGTTGCCCAGCAACTGACCTTGTCTCATCGCGTATGCCTCACCAGATGCTGTGGTTTGAGGTAGGACCAGCACTTCCAACAGTGACTGTTAATGGAGAGCGAAGGCTTTGACTTTCCATGTCTTTCGGCTAAGAGAGAGTTGATGAAAGTTTGCAAAACTAAAAAGTTGGTGTATTCTATTTATTCAGTGTATCCTCTCCAAAATCAAATTAATGTTTCACTGACCCAAAATCCATCTCAAATTCCCAAAAGTTCTCCCTTGTTGCAATTAATGTTCATAGCTGGTGTTTAATATTCTTTGTCCTATTTCAGATTTCACATTTATGTTACTGTATCGCTCAATGTATACATTCAGTAACTTCTGTATTTCCATTTGTCACGGCAGCCAATATCATTTTCTGCTAAATAGAGATAATCTGTTACCTCAGCTGGTTTTCTAAGATGAAGATAAAAAGGAATTACCTTATAACAAGGTGGTGCCCTGAATGAGATTGAAATTAACATCAAAACGTTGTCTCTCAATATCTTCACTTACTGTACCTCTTTTCTTTTTTTTTACTTCCACATAGTAATCCCAAATTAGATTTTCTTCTTCTTATTTACATTCATTTGATCCTCATAAATTGGCACTGAGGGAACAGCCATCTTGGTGTCCACAAGAAAACATCAAAACTGCATTCACAAATCAAAAGCAACATATTAGCTCTGATGAAATGAAAATAACGCATAGAACAATCTGATAACTGCTGAATCAGCCCAAAGACCACTGAAAAAAGCTGTTCATTAGCAAAGAAGAGCTCTTTCCAGAAAACATATGCTGGCATAAAGCCAAATCTGTCACAAGTAAACATGTCAAACTAATGACATGATGGTAAGAAAGATCTAGGTTATCTCAACACTGACCTCCACCTCACCTAAAACAGCTGAAGTACAACTGGGGTGTGAAATATAGACTGAACAAATCCAGATATAATTGCCACAGTATCCATAGCAACTATAGGTAATGCATCACGTCAATATTTCACCAGGTACCAATCTAACTCTGCATGGTTACTGTAAGTGCTTTTTTGAGCTGCTTCTTTCTTAACATAGCATCTATATTTCTGATAATGCTAGCTGTTGCAGTTATCTTATGGCTCAATGCAAATCTGTTTACTGCATCAAATACATTCTGGTTTGTGTAATGGCTATGCAGTCTTTTCTGTTTTGTCAGAATACAAATGCAGTTTATTTTGTGGAGAGGAGTAAAAAGACAAACTAGAGGAGATCCAAAAAAGGTAAAGTTTGGAGTCCACATTTCTGTGATAGATAGTGAAAACACTCCGAAGACATGTTTGGTCCACTTTTGCCAGGATTAAGGGACTGAATTAAACATACAGGCATTCCAGCTGAGAAAAGCACCTGGTAAGCTTCGAGGAAAACATCTCATAAGCCTGTGTGCTGCTGGGATAAACAGGTACAAGCCATTCAGAGACACGCTCCAAACACGGCATCAGAGGCACATCGGAAATAGACCAGTCCAGCTGAAGAGGAGAGGATTCTGCCACCAAGCCAAGTACTCTGTAGAGAATAGGTGGGGGAGTGTGGTATGAATAGCTTGGAAACTTTCCTAATCTCCCCGTCAGAATTCCAAGCCAAGCTTGTGAGAAAGAGGCATAGTGCTCGTTCCTAGTGAGGGGGGTCTGCACTGTGATCTCCCAGTTATTGTTTGGTGCAGACATGGGTACCTTGACAAGAAACAAATATAGACTAAAAGTTGAGTATATAGGATCATATTGAAATTTTGCAAGTTAATTTTAGCATTAAGTCATCTTGCATCATGTCATAGTGTGTTGGCAAAACAGGCTGTTTAATTTCAAATCATATTTACAGTATAAGTTGCTACATACTAATATTGAACTATCATCAACAATGGCCCCAGCTAACCATTTACAGGGTTAAATTTGTCACAGCAGAAAGAAAGACAATTTCAACAAGAAATGTATAAAAATTTTAAAAGAACTACACATGCATATAACACATAATTTCATGCTGGCAACTACAATATGTTCAAATTACTTTGTAATTGGTATTCATTTAAATAATAGGAATTTGTATTTTTTTTATATATATTTTAGGTCACCTCTGTAATATCAACAAAAGGCATTTTCCACTACTGTGCTATTCATTAGCCTATTTAATTGGGATAAATGGCCCTGAATATAATTCAGCTTGATTTTTGACCTGGGCTGGTGTTTCTGATGGGGTCCTCAAAGGAAACACTGATTGTCTGAATCACAGATGATAATCCAACCCTGAGCATGAAATGTGTTCCTCTCTGATTCAAGGTTCACTGAGTCAGTGCTATTGTTTATTTAGTGTATTGTATTATGAGTGCTGACATTCAATGCTTGGCTTCCCTGATGGTGTACCTTTTTTTAATGACAAAGGTCGCTTCTATATATAACTGTCTGTATGAAAGACACACTATTCTGTTTGCTTGAGGGCTTTTTCACATGTACTGTCTGTTATTTGTGTGTGAAAATTTCATTTACTCAAAAGGATAACTAAGACTTTATATTCAGAATTGTTATTTATAATTTAAATATTTCAAATTTCTCACCTAAAATGTAATTGAGTCCAAATGCAGTTCTTGACCACTAATATTGTAAATGTAATATGAAACATAGCACTGAGTATCATAAATTGACTCCCCTCATTTCATATACAGCACCTCTTTATCATGTTGTAAACTTATTGTGTTTTGATTAATTTCAAATTGCTTGCTTTGCTTCAGTAGAGTGTGAAATGCACTTTCCCTTTTGTAGTTTTTCAATTTCTATCATTGTGAGCTGGGGGAAAGAGTATGGGGCAGGCAAAGCGAATGAACACATGGATGTCTGGTGTAATTAAGAAACTGAAGTATTAGAACAGGCAGTGCCTTCACCAGCTATAATTCATCAAACATGGTCTTAATTAAATTGTTTACACAGATGTCTGCAAGCTGGTTCCTGCAACAGTCAGTCCATTATAACAATGCAATATTATTACTGGACACATAAGAAAAGTTGTTTTGTGTGGCTGTTCACTACACTCTATAGGGCACCATAAAATAGAGAAATGAATTCCTATTTGAGATCAGCTAATTCAAACAAGCGCTATATCTCTTTGGATGTTGCTGTGAAAAAGGCTTTGTGTGTGTGTGTGTGTGTGTGGCGGGTCATTAAATACCTCACTGTCAACACATAATTGAATCTTGATGGGCAGCTGCTAGGTGTTTATAGTTATTTTCAACATATTGATTCCATGAATTCATAGTATTTTTAGCAAGACTTAAATGTTGAAATACAGTAGCTGGCTCTTCATATGGAGCAACAGGTTTATTTGATTTGATTGGGGATTTTTCAAGGACAAATATAAATGTCTGGGTTTCAAAATGTTTTTTGTCTCCATAATTTTAGTATTCTGTTCTTAATATGAGGTGAGTGAAATGATTCCATATGCAACACAGTCAATCAGGCTCCAGAGGGAAGAAAGGGCTCAGGGCTGCTTCCCTTTTTAGCCACATAACAAAACACTGAATCTTTAAGTCTAAGTCACACCCTGTCAGGGCCATAGGAGGAATGTAACCGCTGTCTCAATCACTCTCTTTTATTAGCCCAGACCAGAACAGTGGTCTGCCTGCCCTCATTCCCAGTGTTATCTGACGGATTAAGGGCTTGTTGTCTTTGACCACACTCTCTTCGCCTGGTCACACAGATATAAACAAACACACTGAGGACCTCTACAAAAACACAGGCATGCAAGCATGCACTCACCCACACATGAGTTACCCCGTGGAGTTAGAGGGGAATGACTGACTTTAGGTAGGGATTTGGTGGATATAGTTTAGATTTTTTTTTCTCATGCTCAAAAACATCTCAAAATAGCTACAGTATTGTGAGTTAGAGTATGGACAATATTGTTTAAGAGAAGAGATGATTCCCATCCTCTTTAAAGCTGCATTTTTTAAAATGTATTATTTTGTTGATCAGTTGAGGGCAGAACTCAACCACAAGCTGACCAACACAGCCATGACATAATCGCCTTTTTTATTTTATTATTTACAGGCTGTAAAACCAAAACAATGGGTTAAAAGAGGTTAAAAAGCTCCATAGAGCTTGTAGGTTTAGAAATCATTCTCTGTGAGTTTATCACCATGAGTAATCTCTTTCATGTTACACATAGCAATTTATATGGAAGCCTGAGAGGCAAGTAAAACTTTTTTTTTTTCATCTGTGAAACAGGTTGGAAAAAAAGTTTTGCCAGGATAATTTACAACTTTATAAAAAGTGTTTGTTGTAGTAATACCCATTTTGGCTGATGTTCTAAATAACACTAAAAACATTTATGTTTTCCTCCAGGTGTGTTTTAATTTCTCCATGCACTCTAAACACAAGGTACATGTATTGTGTCTTAGCAAGTTATGTAACATTGCTGTCATGTCTTTCTTTTGGCTAGAAATGTATTTTAATCAGTGCTTCACCTGGAAGAAAACATGAATGCTTTTAATCCTATTTAGAACATGGGGTAGTGGTGCACTTCAGCCTCTTGTGGCTTGAGTATTACAACAACAAACATTAAAAAATATCCTGCCAAAACTTTTCACAGATGAAAAAAAGTAACTTAGAAAAATTATCCTGGCAAAACTTTTTTCCCCACTTGTTTCACAGATGGAAAAAAAATGTAAGGAAATAAGAAAGATTATCCTGGAAAAAAAACTTTTTTTTTCACCTGTTCTTAAGTTATAAACACTGGAGAGAAAACAATTTAGATCAGAGTTAGAAAATGGATCACCAGATTTTTTTTCTCACTTGCCTCTTAAGGCTTTTGTAGATTTATCTCATTGTAAATATAAAAAATATTGACTAGTGCAGCTTCAAAAACAAGGATAACCTATATGAAAAAGGGACACCACGAACATCAATATCTTGCAACTCAATTAAGAATCATTATTGGTTACATTGCAGGCCTGAGAGTACAATGGTAACACAACAAATCCATATGTAGGTTACCACAGATTCAAGGTATCAACATTCAGTATGGAATGTAAGACTGGACTAGACATTTGTTTTAACACATAGGATGTCATGTTTGAGTGAGTCGCATCGAGACAGAGCAGTGAATATGTTTACTTGTACTCTAATAATGTGCATATGAGTCATATCCTAGTTTTAATCATATCCCTCTATACACAATTATACTGTCATCCAGGTTTCTGATCAATGTCTGCTTTCTGTGCAATTGGGTTGTCAACTCCTTGACATACCCATGAGTTTTATTTATATCTGTGCTGACTACATCCTCAATATAATTTGAAAGAACATAATTTGGTTTATGCCTACATGGACACTTGCATTGTAACACTGTAATATTGCTATGCACTGTCACTCCTGGATTTTGGCTTCTTTATCTTATTGTCACTTATGGAACACAGGAGCGACAAGCAATATTCAACATCATCTTTAGTTTTGAATGGTATCAGACTTTCAGTATTGCTATGTACAACATTATTTTATAATCATATTGATTGTTTTTCTTATTAACTCTATGTCACTCAAGTTGAAGATGTGCATCTGCAAATAGCAGATAGTGATCAGAAACTCGCCATTTCTGTCTGAATATTCCAAATCATAGAAACCTGATCATGACAAGAGTACGTAGTCAGTAAGTATTAATGCGCCTACATTTTTAAGTAAAGCTTTTGAAAATAAGAGAAAACCATTTTGAATGGGTTTTTGAAGATCTCAGATAAAACAGCTCTGGTCAACATGTACAGACAGCTGACAGCTCTTTAAAGATTGTAGGGACCAATGAAATTACCACTTGTTTGACTTCAGATGCTGAAAGCAGTAATCGACTGGTTCAATCATTCAGTGTACTGAAGCCACGTTTGAGGGAAGTTTAAGGAAAAACAGGAAAAATAACAAGTCTGTCCCTCCATGACCCATCCAGCCAGCAACACATCTTTGTACAGCCAAGTTACAGTTTGACAAAGCTTCCGCTCCAGAGTTTTGGTCTGATACTCAAGCCACAAAACTGACTTTGTAATGGTTTGTTTCTCTGTGATACTCAATGTTTGATGTCATGTTCAAAATGGACACATTCAGCATAGGGTTTACCTTTGCTGAAATTTAAAGATGCCAACCAGCAGCTGCCATAACTTTGAGGTTACTATGAATGGGAGAGGATTAAATTGCTCTTTGTACAAGGTACTATCATGAAAGCAGGTATGATTGATATATATGGATTAATTTGAACGTTTTGGTGGACTAAATGACAGTATTCATTACCAGTAAGTAACCCATCCAAGTGAAGAGGATGAGGTAAAACATTGAACCATTTCATCATTTATTTTTATTCAGTAATGACCATAAGGGAAATACCTGGAATCTTACATATATGGCCTTTCAGTATCGATGTTCCATTCCTCCTCTCTTGCAGGTTTCACTCTTTGTTTCTGTCAGACACAAATGTGCACAGACCCACAAGTACACACCAAAAGACGACAAATTGGCTGTCATTTTTACTAGCCATGTGACCTCAAAAGCAAAGAGAAGGGAGATAATGATCTTAGGCTAAGGACGACTATTCAGACACACACACACACACACACACACACCTGTACACTTAAACTACACTGTCCAAGGACTTCAAGCTCTAGACTCACGGATCAAGGGAGACGGGCATGAAGATAGAGAAGGGTGACTGCGATTATCACATGACAGGCTTTAGCTGTCTTACACTGAGTTGATAAACTGTGATTTATGCATAAAATTAAAGTTGCTTTGATTAAAATTGTGGCACAGAACTGCACATCCTATACATACCCTCTCATAAATGAAATTAATGTTTTGTTGGTTAATTTATCATTCACTGGAGGGTTTTACAGAGCAGTCATCTACATAAAGCCAAGTGACACATTACGTATTTATAAACTAGACACATAATGGAATTGCCTCGCTTGCTTTCACCTTGTAACCATGCAAGGTATACTATACTGTACATAGAGTTGGGCATGGAAAACACACAATGGACATATTTGAACCACACAGGATGCTGCCATCAAACATTTGAATACCCAGTATTTTTTGGTTAAAGCACAGTAATTGTAAATTATGTAAATTCTAAAAAAATAAGCATGTAAGTAAACAATGGCAAAAAAATGGCATTTCCCCCCATATATTATCATATATAAATGATCTATATATAATTGGAAAATGCCTTGATCGCTCTAATCAGGTACCTGCAGCAGACAACATATATATTGTCTTAAAATTGATACTGGCATTGAATGTATTTTTAACATTTATGGGCTTAACTGGTTGACCTTTCCAGTACATCAGCCTTTAATAAAGCATCAATTAAGAGTCCCTTTAGGATCTGTGAGAGCTTGCCAGGTTCCTAAATATCGTGAAACACTCTAAGTTACAGTAGAGAAAAGCAAGCTATCATTTATCTGGGAAATGAGAAATTGCCAAAAATCCCCAAAGGTATAATTGAGCACTAATATTATCCAAACACATATCTCATTGAAAGAAGGTTTGGCAGGCCTTCTGTCTCTTAAAAACTATAAAGCCATAGCATAGATTCTAAGGCAGATTTAATGCATTTCCCTCAAGTCCTATCATCTTATTTTCTCAAAAGAGAATGCCTTTCTCTTATTATAAAATAATACAAAATAACAGGTCCCAAAGTGTGCTGATCCATCCTGAGACCTCTGACAAAATAATTAACAATTTGTGAGTTTGCTACAAAAAATTGTGAAAAAAAAGCATTGTTCCAGAAAGCAGTGATTCCCAGACTTTCAGCAGTTAGCAAGCAAAGTTATTTTAGTCCCTCTCCCTCATGGGCTTATACATTGACTGTGCTCTGATCCCTTTGTCCATCAGAGAGACAGAACATTTTTGGCCTAATGCAACTGGACCCTCGTTAATGACAGCAAATAGTCCTCTCGGCTAGATGACAGCAGCTGAGAACAATACTTAATGTTGACATCACTTGCTATGGGGATCTATTTCGGGTTTCTTCCTTTTATAGTGTGCTGTTGGAAATTGCTATCTTGCTCCCTAGATAAAGCACATATAAAAGCTTTGGAAGAGGAGGTTGACCCTCTGTGCTTGGGAATCACTTCCAATCCCTTCAGACTTTCAGCAAGTATCAGTTCACCTCTGAATCCCTTAACAACATGGCACCAAAGAAGATTGAACCAAAGAAACCTGAGCCCAAAAAGCCAGAGCCTAAGAAAGACGCAACTCCAGCTGCTAAGCCTGCTCCACCTCCAGAGCCAGAGCCTGCGCCACCCAAGGAGCCTGATTTCGATCCCAAAAGCATCACTCTTGAGTACAGTGCTGACCAGATTGAGGAGTTCAAGGAGGCCTTCACCTTGTTCGACCGCACACCGGCTGGAGAAATGAAGATCACATATGCCCAGTGTGGAGACGTGATGCGAGCTCTGGGCCAGAATCCTACCAATGCAGATGTGCTCAAAGTGCTTGGGAAACCACGGCCAGAAGACATGAGCACTAAAATGGTGGACTTTGAGACCTTCTTGCCAATGCTGCAACATATCTCCCGTGCAAAAGACAAAGGCAACTTTGAGGATTTTGTGGAGGGGCTCAGGGTTTTTGACAAGGAAGGCAATGGCACCATCATGGGAGCAGAGCTGCGTCATGTGCTGGCAACACTGGGAGAGAGGATGACAGAAGACGAGGTGGACAGACTGATGGCTGGACAGGAGGATGCCAATGGGTGTATCAACTATGCCTCCTTTGTAAAGCATATTCTCTCCGGGTGAAAGAGACATTTAACCATAAGGACCTCTGTTTTCTCCACTTTCTGGATCCTTGCTTAACATTTGTCCATTTAGAGGTGAGCATGTCACTTAGTCGGTGACATTATTTTGCTGTCAAAAGCTGCAGTTAATGTTCAGTGAAAAAATTACCTATGATTAGTTATCTTTAACAAACACTTTGAAATATAATGAAATGCCAGTGAGATATGGATATGGACATCCATGAAGAAAACTCAATTAATAAAGGAAATATGATTACAAACTGCCTCACAAATGTCATTTCAGTATACCCAACATTTAAATTTGAAGAGAAAATGATTCATGCAGGATTGCTGATAAAAGTGCTAATTTTGTCTATTCAACTTTTCACATCAACTGTGTTAATGTGATTAGGGAAAAGTATTGTTGGGACAGAAAAAAACAAATAGGATTTGGCTCCATCTGAAAATAGAACAGATTTGATTCTATTCTACTTTACACAAAGAGTGTTTGAATGAGCGTGCTTGTCATTGTGCTTCAGGGGCAGCTGCTGTGGATCAAGATATACTCCCACATTCTGGACACAGATACACACACACACATACACACATGCACACACACATCCAGTTCCCTTTGACAACTACAAGACAGGTGCTCCAAGGACAGGCCCTCATCTCTATTGCAGTGGCTGACAGAACAACTAGCTTTTTAAAGCAAAAGCTTAATTCTAGCATTATCATATTCGGTGAACAGTGTTTAAAAAACATGTTTATGTCTTAAGAGTTGAATTTTATTTAGTGGATTTAGTGGAGTGCACTGCAGTTGTAGTCTTCAACTATAAGAATGTGGCCACCTCATATCATTGTTTATCAAGCAAATCAGTACATCAACTTATTCATTTCTCATTAACTTTAACAACAGTCGATAGGAATACTCCCAAACATACGCATCCTGCATACTTTATGAAAAGCTTCTCAGCTGCATTAAGCAAAAAGACCCCTGATTAGCTTTCTTCAAAAGTCAATTGTGCTCTTTGCCTCAGCATCATTTTGCACGGAGTAGACAGCATTTGGCCTGTACGAGTTCATGTAATGGAAGTGGCGCACCATGGTTTATATAAGGGTTTGGTGAGAACAGTTGGTACTCAACTGCACGGACCAGTGAGCTGAAAGCGGTTGAAAGTTGAAAAAAAAGGTGCAGAATGGGGTTTTCATTCACAGTAGAGTTGACAGTACATCACATCATGAGAAATCACTTTTTCAATGTCAAAATCAGACACAGCTGTAAAAAAAAAATAAATAAATAAAACTTGGTTTGTTTGTGTAGTTGGGATTGTGAACTTTAAAAGCAACTTTCTGCAATTTACATTTCACAGTTCAAACAATTCTCAACAATATTCAAACCTTTATGTGGTGCAATACTGTACCATATAATACAGCTCAATCATGCAACAGTTCCATTTTATGTCTACCATGGAGAGGTGAAGTTCAGCTGGTAAGTATTCGAATTTGGATAACTCATTTGTTCATTTATTCATTCATGAAATCTCATTAATGGATTATGATAACTGAAATTTTGAACCCGATAGGTTCCCTAAAACTAACTATAATTATATATTTAATAATGTATAGATGCAAGTCAATTATATAAACCAAAGTGGGAGGGAACATTTGTTTCCTTTTAAGCAGTGGACAGGGATGACAGCATATGAACAATAACTGCACTGACAACAATTGCAGAAGACAAATGCAAACTCAGAGGGAGAGAAACACACAGAGGAAATGAAATTATTAGCAGCTAAAAAACAAAAATATCCAAGCCATGTGGTGCATCGATTTGGAACAGTGAATCATTTCACTTCAAATATAAACACATTTTTCTACAGGATGGTCAATATCACAGTAAGGGTCTACATATGCTTTTGTGCTTTGGAAAAATGTTGCCTTGTTAAAAGTTTACCTGCACTATCTTGGCAACTGAAGACCTGAATTTAATGAGTTAAGTAGATCAATTAAACAAAGACTGATTCAAACATTACAGGCAGGGGCGGCATGGGTCTCACTTTCAGTGTGGGGGTTAAATAATGCAGAGTGGCATTAGTTGGGTAAAGGTTGCTGAAGATGCTAGCAAGCAATAAAACCCAACACAACTCAAAACCAACAAAAACAAATGACATTCTACAATAATAATCCTACATGAACTCTTAAGTCAGACCATCTGTAACCTAGACAATAAACAGTAAACAACATAGACAATCTAAACAAGTCCCGCCTCGTTGTCTCCTTCTGACCTTGTCTCATAATCTCTGGGCTGACAGTCTGTAGCTGAAAAAATAACATTAAAAATACATATATATCATAAATAAGTAAAATCTTTGCAAACATCACAGTGGATTAAAAAAAAAACACAGTTTATAAAATCAGCCTGCCCCCCACCAATAGCAGATTTTATTTTCTGATAACTGCCACACCAATAAACTATACCACTACCATGTTTCATGACAAAATGATACACTATTGCTACTTTATATTCCTAAATAACTTTGCTTAACTTTGAAGGAATTTTGGCCCACTCATCTTTGCAGAATTGTTGTAATTCAGCCACATTGGAGGGTTTTCGAGCATGAACTGCCTTTTTAAGGTCATGCCACAGCATCTCAAAAGGATTAGATAGGATTCGATGCTGATCCTCCACAGTGCTGTAAAAGACTCATTGCAAGTTATCGCAAATGCTTGATTGCATTTGTTGCTGCTAAGGGTGGCCCAACCAGTTATTAGGTTTAGGGGGCAATCACTTTTTCACACAGGGCCATGTAGGTTTGTATTTTGTTTTCCCTTAATAATAACAACCTTCATTTAAAAACTGCATTTTGTGTTTACTTGTGTTATCTTTGACTAATATTTAAATTTGTTTGGTGATCTGAAACATTTAAGTGTGACAAACATGCAAAAAAATAAGAAATCAGGAAGGGGGCAAACACTTTTTCACACCACTGTACATGAAACTGCTGCAGTAATTTTTCCCCCTCTGCGGATCACAGGAAAATAGCTGTTGCGCTAGTTACTGCTAATAGGGACCAAATAAAAAAACAAATAAACTATTTTATGTATCCTGTGTATAAGTGAATGTAATGTAATGTGTGCAATAAAAGCATTATAACAAAGTATTGATTATGCATTTTACCATGAAGCAACCGCAGGAAGTACTG
This sequence comes from Siniperca chuatsi, assembly GCF_020085105.1. Taxonomy (NCBI): domain Eukaryota; kingdom Metazoa; phylum Chordata; class Actinopteri; order Centrarchiformes; family Sinipercidae; genus Siniperca; species Siniperca chuatsi. The sequence continues at coordinate 11,011,519 of NC_058059.1, forward strand.
AATTGCAGTCACTGAGGGTAGCTTAGTAAAGGTTAGTTATTCATTTAGGTTAGAAATTGGTGTTAAAGGTCCAGTATGTAACATTTAGGAGGAGCTGTTGGCAGAAATGGAATATCATATTTATAAGTATGTTTTCATTGGTGTATAATAGGGAGCAGGTCCTCTTCCACAAAGGTCAACATGTTGCATGTTTCTACAGCCCTGATCAGACAAACCAAACACTGGGTCTAGATAGGGCCATTTGCTTTTTTTGTGTTTGTGCCACCATAGTTTGTTTGGAAGGGGAGGGTGATTCAAATGGTTGCAAACTGCAATTTCACCACTAGATGCCACTAAATGCTACATACTGTAAATTAAATGAGAGTCATTAAGATTGTCATAAGACCATAAAGTCTACCAGTCTAAAGCTTACTATGAACCATTTTCCCAATAAATTAACAATTGAATTTGAATGTGTGATAGCACTTTAAATGAACTGCGTTTAGAAGCTATTTTTGGCTTGAAGGAGTAGAAAGATGCCGCTAAATAGGCAAAAGTGGCACTTAGTCTATGCAGCTGTCAAGTACATGCAAAGGAGGTTCTTAGTGCACTGGGCATCCAGCTCCATACCCGGTTGAGAGGCAGATAGTAATTTAGACCCATCATGATTAATCAGCAGCTGTTAGCTTTAAAGTCCTTTGTCAAATATGTGGGCTCTTGGCTGAGAGGATCCACCAGCTTGTGTACATAAGTTTTAATTTTAGTTGTGCAGAACATTTTCTGTACAAAAGGTGGACACAACATGTTACATATTTATTGAGTGTGTCAAAGAGGTGATACCTCTACTGTAATTTTCATACCCATGTCTTCTGCCGTTGTTGTTTTAGAGTGCATTATATTAAAATGTCAGATATACAAACTGCTCTCTGCATGGCTCTAACAGCCCAGGTGGCTGCATAAAACACCACAGTACACACACACTCGCACAGAAATATCAAGTGGCATTTCTCATTTAAAGTGGTAATTTGTGAGATCCTCATATTTTGCCAAGGGCAACATGCGGTGTTTAGTGCCAAGCAGTTATTGCTGTAGCCATCTCACAGTGTACCTTATTTTTGGTGTCATACTGTGTAATACTGAGTACTGAGTTGTCTCTTACCATGAATTTACATTTTCTGCACTGATCTTGTCATCGTTGTTTTTCTTCTGCCAGAAACGCATCACATTTCATTGTGGGAAAGGATTTTTCATGGGAAAGATAAAAGCCAATATTAACCTTTCATGAACTGTAGATATTTACTTGAGCATCCATTAATAATAGCAACTAGTGAAATACACATTTATCTTTTTTTCTACAATATTCTGGGAACAGGCACAGTTTTCTAACATTCAGTTTAACACTGTTTAGCTCAGCAGTTACAAATTGCCATGAGAATAATGACTAAGATAAATGGCAACCTTGATTATAAAACAACCAGGAGTCAAAGAAGGTGTGCCAAGGTCAAAATCAGCCAGCATAATTTGTTGGCAGCCTATCATTTTTCACGAGGAGTAACAAACTCACCACTCTCTATTAAGAATAGATGAACTCATTTCATTTACGAAGGAGTCTGACTGGATTTTGAATTACAAGAGCAGGTCTCATTTATAGATAAGGCCTGATACTGTGTGAGCAAAAATCCTTTGTATATGATGAAAAGGAGTCATCTCCAACCTATAAGCTACAAACCCTATCAACTCTTTCACATTGCCCCATACATGATGAGATTGCTAACTCTGCTCAGTAGGCGAGAATCACTTGAATTCAGACACTTCATACCAGCCACAACGTGATTACATTAAACATAATATTTACGTTTGAGCTACACTTGAGCTAACTGTCTCAGCTCCTCATTTACAGATTTACAGGTCACACTGATGATTTGCAGTCATCTCATAGCTGGCACTAAATTAATAAAAACATACTAACACTGATATCTATGTCTTCACTTGCAAATTACAGCAGTTAGAAGTCAATATAATTAATTGTTTTTGGATGTGAGCACCATCAACTAATTCCTTTGAGGGTTCCCTTGAGATCGCTTTCAAAAATAACATCCCTACTCCTACGTGCAACAAAGTCACATTGCAGATTTCTAACACTTTGTGTACCATTACCATGAAAATCAGCAGCCCCTGAATTGCTGATATTGTCATTGTGATGCACAACACCACCAAGCTTGTTAGCTCTAATGACATTAGTGTGCATGTGTCCTGTTGACTGATGACAGTTAAGTAATCACACTGATGTTGTGCTTAAAATAAATTACAGTTAAGATATGTAATGCACCACTTCTTTGGTATAGGCTGATTTTGTCCATAAATTATGGTGGTATTCTCTCCTGAAGCTTTTGAGCTCTTAAAACAAAACAATTAGGTGGATTAATCAAACATCTGGTATTCTCCTGGGGTAAGTGCATGCAAAATCAAGGTGTTAAGCACATCAATTAAACATTTTATAATTATTTGTTGCATTTTTCCATTTCTAAATCACATCATGCAGGTTATAAATGGTGTGCCAATAGCAGAAGGGGGATGAAAAATGTGTTCCATGAACAAAAATGAAAAGCTCCTACAACTACAAACATATTTAGTAGCTTTCATGGTACCACCAGTCAAAATATATCTGAAATCTCAGGACCACAATTTGAAAAACAGTGTGAAGATAAACACAAATTTGAAGGATTTTCATCTAGTTTTATTTTGTGTTGTTTTAGATTGATACAAAACACATGAATAGAAAAATAACACGGATGATTCTCAATGTCAGTACAGTCTGTGGCCTTTTGTACAGTGTCCTTTATAGCACACTGCAGGCAAAGCAAAGCCTCTATATAAAAAACAGTCTCTATCCTCACAGCTGCTTTCATTACCGTTCATTCAACACACTGTGTCCAGGGATCAATACTTCTTCACCTTGTGCAGCCTAGACGCCAGATTAGATGCAGCTCCAAGGGCAATAATGAGGAGTGCTTCAACTTGCTTTTCACAAACACGTGAGTCTAAAGCATTTTAACCGATCTGTTTGAGAGAAATCAAGGCCAGGTGCTTTAGCATTACAACATTGTTTGTGACATTTGCACACGAAGAGAGACAATTTAAAATAAAGGAATCATTTTAAGCAATTAGTCCTAAATATGATATGATTCTATGTGATGGGATCAACCCATTACGATTCTATTTGGCAATTGACGGAAAATGTAAGTATCCTCTGAGAGTGCTGTAGAATTCCTGTTTGGTTTCATACAGTTGCAATGCAAATGAAAGACTGTAATTGGATTACACTATTTTCTTTACTATTTTACAGGGAAGTTTTCCCTTATAGTGCAAAATATGAAATTCTTGAAAAACATAATAGGAACAATAGATGCCATAAAATAAATGACTGACTAAATACTGTACCTCTGAAAAAATGGCATGTTTTAACTTAAACATACTATTTTATACAGTAAACACTTAATTTTGTCCTACACATTGATCATATGCAACTATACAGTATATATTCGGTAAGAAAATCTCTTCTCTAGGTAAAGCAAGTTTGATTTCAACTACCAGTGAGTGAATATGTATAATTCTATAATACCTTTGAAGCTGCTGGGGCAGTGCTCTTCCTCTGTGATTTATGGTTTGTATGGTGTTTTGGAATTCTCTCAAATTTCCCTAATGGTTTCCTAAAATACGTCTTAATTAGAGTGTCTCATTGCATTATAGGATGTTGAGAGGCAACAGAGAACATAATCATCAACCTCATTTGTCTTATTAAAAGTTCTGAAGTTAACTCTTGAATTGCAGAGAGAAAGCTGAAGTAAAGTTAGCGTGGAAACATAACTTAGGCCTTTATTGGTTCATTCTCGCCATTATGTCTTGGAAATGTATTAGGGTGCCTAATGAACCTGTGTGCCATCTTGTAGGCAGGAGCCCACCACCATTTATTTTAATTCCACTATATGTCTTAAAACTGAAAACACAACATTCACATGGTTTAAAATGTTTAACATGGAGATTCTTGTGTGTTTCCAAGAACACTACAGACTATACAAGGCCACAACAAGACTAAACTGTATCTCAAACGCCTCATCAATCCGTAGAACAGAGCTAACACTAAGCTGTGTTTCACCTTTAAAAAAAAATCCTTCATTTGACATTTATTATTCTGGCTGGCCTATAAATAAAAATAATTTCTTAGCGAGGACAAAGTTTTTCTGCCAGTTCCATGCCTGCCCATAGGGAAGGTGAGCCCTTGCCTAAACCTCCAGAGATGTCTCCTTTGACATCCTCAGCTGCATGAGGCTATTATTTTTCTGTAGTATGTGCTCCTCGACAAGGAGTCAAGCTGACAGTCATGCTGGAACTTAAAACCTCAGCAACTCCTATCAGAAGAAAACAAGCAAAATACAAGTCTGACTTGTATGTCTGAAGTTATTTCAAAAAATGTATTCAAAATGTCCTTTTATTGTTTAATTATTTTCATTCTTTTTTTTCTGTCATTTATTTATTTTTATTCAATAGCATGCTGTAGAGAGAGACACAACAGATTGAGAGAGGGTTCGACCACATGTTATAAAAATCCCTGCTTGTATTCTCTTGGTCTCAGCATCTTAACAATTGGATGCAGTGTGGAAATACAGTATAATAATTGCTAGGGAAATGGTGTAAAATAATTGGTCTTACATATTCAGAAGAAAGTTTAAATGTAACATTCACACTAAAGTAACTTCAGACAATACAATATATCTTACAGCACTAATTAGACCTTCATTAGACCAATACTGAGGTCAATCTAAATACAAGAAGTACATTTTTTTCACTAAACCGGAATTATTTTTTCAGTTCATTGGTATAAAAATGATAACATTATCATCCGCATATTACTTTGAAGTTAAAAGAGAAGTCCCTGGTCATTATTAAGTCCATGAGCTTTCAAAAAGCGCTTTGATGTATTGTAAACAATTACATAAAGATGAATATGAACATATGTTTGCATTTCTAGAAAAATATGAGGATCTTGTGGGGATAAACACAACACCATCAGTTGGTAAACCATATTTGACAACCTGAAGACTGTGGATACAAATGTTAATTGGCTGCCTGTTGGCAAATTAAGGTGAATGGACATATTCATTTAAGATTTCATTTTATTGTAAAGATGCATCTAAACCAGTGTTTCTATGTTTGCATGTGGGTGTGCATACATCAACAAAGATATCAATTTCCAAACTGCTGTGTTTTGAAACCCTTTATAAAAGCTCTCAGCTTCTCTGTGTTGGAGCTGCATAAAAATGCAGGCCCTTGCTAAAATATCAACTTTACGGTCTACAAAGTAACACTTTTCAGCCTGTATACACAGAAAATTGCTAAAATATCACACAAACAGGGAAAAATGTTGAAGCCATGTGCCATGAACATTCATGTCAATCACAAGGAATTAAGTTATTTGGCTGTATGTTGTATTGATGTCTCGCAGTTCTAGAGGGGAACACTTAATGTAAATCTATGTCCTCAGGTCTAATCCTAATTGAGTGTTCTAGACAGTGTTTTCCTTATTTTTTGCCGTAACTGAGAAACCATTGTAGGGATTACAGACACAGCCTCTGGCCAAAACATCTAAGTAGTACTAAGAGGAAGCACTTTCTTACATTTCTCATTAAATATTGCAAATTGACTTAGCTTCAAGTCTAGTTTGATTTCCATGGTGAGACTGACTACATCCTCACTCACTGTGTTTTTTTTCTTTCTGTTCCTTTTTCCCATCACAGGTGCAGACTATCAGTCTACAATTGTACTCCTGACCCCCAACAACTACCCACCGAACCTGTGTCATACAGTTTAAGAAAAAAAGGGTAAGGAAGAAATGACACAGTAAAATACAATTAATCTGCTGAAGGAAACTTCATTACAGCAAAGAAGATGCTGATTTTTCCCCTCCTTTTCCATGTGGAATTAATTTCTTTTGATCAGTAAGCTTTCTGAAAAATACATTAAATATCAGCATCAATGGTAGCCACAAGGGATTCAAAAAAAACTTCCAGCTGTTAAGTTCCTCTACTCAAACAGTGGTGTTTGTGATGAAGTGATTTAGCTGAGAAATAGCCTCTGAACATATTTGCTGTGGATAGATACACTAGGTGGATTAAGTGAGAAGTAAATGACAGCAGCTGTTGCGGAGACAGAGTGGACAGATGACAGATGTCCACCAAACTGAAAACCACTTCAATCTCACCTTAATGCATTTGCACTACTTAACCACCAAGCTAGGCCTCACATTATCTAGAGTCAAAGTTTGATTTATTGGGAAAAATCTGTTTGCACAATAATGGCCCGCAAACACAGTGGTGCTGGCTAAGGTTGCTGCACCAGCATCTGTATGGACCATTGGACTTTCCACTCTCCACTATAATCAAAATATCTCAAAAAGCAGATGCATCAGTACTCATAAAACGTACAAAAGTTTACTTGGGTTATTATTCTCTATTTTTATTTTTAAGATTTGTTGGTGTCCTGGGGTGCCCTGGTAGCAAATAAAATAAATGCCTCAAATAAAGGCAAAAAGACCCAAAAACTAATCTAAAAAAAAAAAAAGAAAGATGGTGTCCTAACTGAACAATACCGCCACAGAAAGAGAAAGCATTCAGCACTTGGCCTTATCAAAGTAATAGTCATATGTTGCTGTGTTATTCTCTATTCAAGTATGTGTTCTTATTTAAAGAATGATTGTCTCCCCCAACTGATTTCAGAGCATCATCCTCATTCAAGCATCTCATTTGAAATGTCACATATGTGATTGAACATTCTGATGTGGGGGCTGAAGAAGCAAAGTTGCCTTGTTTCACAATTTTTAGATCATACCTTTTTAGCTCTAGTCAAAGGATCAATAGACAGCAAAGTTTTTAATCAACATTTTAAAGTGGAAGTAGAGAAGTTTTGATCGTAACAGAATATAGTAACCTTCACTAGTGCTCATTTTAGAAATTACACGTTGCAAGTATTGTTGGAAAGCTAGATGGTGGCTAATGAACTACCACGCACGCGTTGTATGCAGTAAACTGCAAGTTAATGTTAGCTAACTTGCTAACATCTATGGGAAATCACAGTAGTAAGCAACAGGCTAGAAAAGCAGTGAAGTAAAACTTTTAAATTAGGCCTTGTAGATCTAATATGAGTGGAGATTCAGCAACTGGATTGCTTATTTCTCCTCTCAAATTTGTTCAGAAATAGATTTTGGTGGACTGTGAAATAAGTACAACTTCATTCAGTGGATCTCTACTTTGGGCGGGGTTAAATGTCAATTGTGATTGATTGCTACACACTTTTGGAATCTCACGATATAATAGAAAATGAATCTAGAATCTAGCAACAATATAGGCTGTGTGTGCTGCCAACAAGAAGCTTCCAGGATATCATAATGGGAGAAGTTCTGTACATTAATGTAAAATAATAAATAGCACTTACTGCTGTAACACGTATGGTATGTGCAAGTTATTTCTGGCAGAACAGCCTTAGGAAGTCCGGTGACGTAGTTTAAAAAGCCGGAAAATGTCAGCAACAATACAAAGACATGATGGGTGAGTGAGTTATACACAGAACCGTCCTTTTGGGAGATAAGTTATGAGCTATTATTTGCACAAAAGTAGATCCTAAGCCATTATTTTGTTGTATGTATATATATGTAGTCATTCATTAGCCATCTAAATAATGGCTAGACAATACTTTGGCAATATGGTTAGATGTCTACTAAACTTTCACTTTAAGCTGAGGTTGAGCCTAGACGTCAGGTCTACGTATAGACAGTTATTAGACACATTTTAAACGCAGAATTGCTTGCTCGATGCATTTCTTACAATCTTCAAAAATGAAATAAGTTTGTATTCAACGTTTAAAATTGTTTGCTGTGTATTTCTTACAAGTAATAAGTAAGTAATGAGTATTTGTTCAAGACTGTCAAACCTCAGATGGACAATAAAAAAAGAAAAAGAAAAAACAGGCGGAGTCAAGTGTTTAACTCCACCCACATTGAGCACAGCCCGTTCTACAGGCTGCAGCCAGCTATACTTGGAACAAGTGGCTTCAGGAGGAGGACTGCAGTTGGACCCTTTTCTGCCCACTGGCAACGATCCTGGAAAAATGAAGGCTTGCTAGCTAATGCTGGAACCCAGAAACAAACATCTACGATCCATTGTTTGTTTGATAATCAAATAACAAAGAATACATTCTTGCGGTGGCTTTTCTAAAATGAGCAGTGGTGAAAGTTACTATATTCTGTTATGATCAAGGAGTTGATAAGCCATAAGCAGACAGCATTAGCTAGCTAGCATGCTAGCTAGTAGAAAAGTTGCCGGGTACAATCAGGTACAATAGAGTGTGAGTTGTTTGTGTACCTCCCCCCTTATAATACTGTGAAGTGAGTCGCTGAATCAAAAAGTGACTGACAACTGGTTCAGGTGGCACATTAGTGACATTAGTTTTTGACTGACAGTGGATTGTAAGCCACTGATTGCTGAATTAAAAAATGACAGTTAGCACGCCCTCTCCAGTCTCTGGTCTGCAGAGATACAAACTAGAAAACCTTCATTCTCGCTTTGTCATTATAGTCACAGGATGTACACCAATGGCAAAAATAAACTGTATCCATTTTAAAATAGCACAATAAAATGTAGAAAAATGAATGCCTTGTGATTCCACTGTAGGTCATTGTGTGTGTCTGTGTGTGTGTGTATGTGTATTTCATTTTCTGAGAAGTATACTGCATACTTTAAGTATATACTCAAAGCATTGTTATTCAGATTCAGTCATTTCAAATGTCAAGTGCAAAGATAAGTGAATCTGACATGGCTATTGTGGTCACATCTGCTCACAGTTCTAGTGAAACTGTTGCTAATAGTGGAGTCTCATGCCCTTCCCCTCAGTGTGAAGATCTCTAATGCACAGTCCAGATAATGGCATTGTCTTTAATGGTTTAGTGGTGTAACAGCATGTTATTTTCTGATAAATAAGAACGTCTGTCTGTCTGACAGTGAACTGGGTGGGCTTTCAGGACATCAGAGTAGAAAATAGTAGGCCTATACTGTAGATAATAACTAGTATATTGTCTGCTGTAATATATTTGATTGGATATGGATAGACTAGGGTACTGAAGTGACATCCAGCTGTTCACAGTAACAGTGTTTTTTTCCTCTAAAGGTGTATATAGATGAAAATGGTGCATTTGAAAGGGGCCAGTCAAAACATTTGTTGATTTGTGATGTTGAAAGCTTATTGTGCAAACATGGACCACAAACCTTATATGCAGAGCAGAGTAAAGGCTATATAATGGTATTGCCAGCTAACTAGAGCAAGGGGTAACTGTAGCTTGCAGAACTGACTAGCACCACAGACCATTGTTCCTTCAGTGATGCTAGAAGTCATGTCATTTTTTCAAAGGCTGCAAACAATGGGCCCATTCTTTATGTGTCCATGTCTCTATAGCAATTTATTAAGCACTCAACTTAATGAAAGAAAGACTTGTTTAACATAACAGCCAGCTTTATTAATGTTGACACTCACAGATTGTATCATTCCATTTATATTAATGCAATGAGTTAGCAACATCATATTGAATTTCAAAAAACTTATCTGTTGACTAAAAACATGAACCTTTGTCCTATTTATTTGGCACATGACATACGTTTTGCTGTTTGCTATGATGTAGATGTAGATATAATTAAAAATTAAGCTTGCAAAAGCCTCTGTATAAAATTTTAGGGGTTTACCTTTCAGTTGATTAAATCCCTGCAGCCATTTAAAGGTGGAAGGCATCCACCTTCAGGCTGCTGCAATATAACAAGCTCTTGTGGACATGAAATTGCTTTGTTGACTTAGGCTTCTGCACAGTTTTCCAATTTATGTAGTGCAAATCAGCAGGAGTGTTTGGAGATTGCAACATTCTAGGGACACATTGGACACACACACTTCACTCAGTGTGCACTGTCTGTGTCCAATATGTCCTTGAAAAATCATAAGAAAATTAAAACAGTTATTTCTTCTCACTACACAACTGAACTCAGGACTACCCATTCCCACCAATCATCTCTCCAGGTTCGAATCCAAATACAATGGGTTATCGAACTGCAACAGTTTGTCTTTCATTTCATTAGGTCTAAACAAAAGTGAAGTCTAAAGCATTTTTTACAGTAATTGCGATAAAAGCCAGACTAGCTGTATCACACTGCTTCCAGTTTTAACTGTCTCCTGGCTGGAGCTTCATATTTAACAGATGTTTAACATATGAAAGCAGTCTGACTCTCAGCAAGAAAGCGAATAAGTGTATTTCCCAAAATGTCAAACTATTCCTTTAATACAAATAACATGCATAGTTTCCTCTCAGGAGAAGTTCTGGACTTAATATCATGCTGCCAGGACATCATAGTGGAGAGAGAACTGCTTTATAAAAAAAAAAAAAGATAGATAAGAGGAGCTGATGTGATTGTTACCAGTCCCTAACAATCCGTAACACACCCACTGATATATAATGTATGATAATGTATTCTTCCTAATTCCAAACCATTATCAAGCACTGTGTGTGCACTGCATGCCTCCAGCCAAGACAGCACCAAAAATCTGCCTCACTCTCTGCCCACTACACACTCTCCTGTGCTTTGTGCTGTTTGCCATGACTCACATAAATTAAATGTACAGAATTCCATACAGGTTATGTCCTCTAATGACCTCATTAGGCTCTAACATTTTTGAACACTGTAAGAGCAGTGCACTAAAAAGCAGCAGGAGATCCTCACCCTGCATGCTACATCTGCATGGGACATCAGCATGCAGCCGACAATCTCCAGAGGTTCCCCGGCCTCCTGGAATGTAGAATGTTCCCCATAAGATAGAAATGAATGCTGTATAATATAAGTGTAGTATTATGTAATAATGTGCTGGTTATGTACAATTTAGGTTTTTGTCAAAAAGTGAGCCTGCACCCATTCAAGTCATTGAAGATAATAATAAAAACAAGTCATAGAATGTAAGAAATTCATTGTTAAAATGTATTATGTAAATGCTTAAAACAGAAGGTTTGGTAATTTATAATAACATGAAATAGTAATGAATTTTCCATTAATCAGTTCAACCCCCTTGCCTGCAGGTACACAGAGTTTGTACTGTCCATCACCTGGATCCTGTTAGTCCCAGTACCAGCAAAATATGTATACATCCACATGTGCAAGGCAGAAAGCAATTTTGTCTGACCTTGTAGTAAACTAAGGCCTCCCAATTTAACTGTGGGTAACCTTAGTTTTTGGCATTGCCTGTCAATTGGAGACCCTAAATATGGCCCAATTACCAGCACCACGGTTGTCACTGTCCTTGGCAAGATGGTTAGGGCAAAGAAGAGCCTTTAGGGGTAAATACTTATTTTGCAACATGGGTCTTATTTTCGTAGCTCTTCATTCCTTCAGGCTATGTTGATATTTCACTAACCAGCTTGAGAGGTGGGACGTGGTGATACAACATCCCTAGAACAAAGTCCAGGAAGGTAAGTAACATAAATGGTCAGACAATCAATTTGTAAACAAACCTGAACCTTTTTTATAGTAATGTGCATAGAAACACACACACACACACACACACACACACACTGATTTGACAGTTCTGACAACCACCCTGGCATCTATTAGAGAAAAAAAATGCTGCAATGCAGGTTTGAGAATGCATAAAAGAGAGATTGCCTCTAGATTCCCACTGGCCTTACCTTTCCACATCTCAGATCAATATTGTCTATCTAGTGAGAGCTTTTGATAAATGGGGAGTCAATGCAGTTTCCTTTCCCCAACTAACTGTGGTTCTTGCTCTTTTATCAAAACAAAACTTGAATGCTTATTGTAACCGACCTTTTCAAAAGAACTTTTTTAGCAATTGCGGTGAAAATGAGGAGAGCTAATGGAAACGGTATCTTATAAGATTCAGCAAATAAATCCCAGGTAAGTCAAATTTGACGCTAACACCAAGGATGGCTCTACATTCAGGCATGGACATGGTGTTCCTAACCCCAACTCCATACAAAATGATTGCATAATTTACAGGGCACAGCTCTGGCCTCTCAAAATATGGGAGGTAGATGTGCTAATTAACATTTTATTGATTTTAAATATTTTGTGTGTGCATACGTATTGACTAAAGAGTCACTCTGGCTCTTAAGCAATAAAACACAAACAACATTGAATGATGCAAAATAGGCCTCACTAAGTGTTGCAGTATCTTCTGAATCAACGCATAAACATAACTTTGTTCATCAAACAGAGCTGATTGTAAAATACAGGCGGACAAATTGAATAAATATGAGAGACAGTTATAATACATTATTTATTACACTATTTATTTATTGTAACATTCCAGTTAATCAAACAGAATATACCGTATGTAGTATATGTATTGTGGTATATAAAGTGGGTTTTAAGCTGTTAAACTCCCTTTATATACCACACTATATACCACACTTGAATACAAGACAGCATGCAAAGGGCAAGCAATAACTGAAGATGCAAATGATACAACAGTCTTTTTGTAAAGTAGCCTAACACAAATAAACTAGGAGGAAGAACTTTGCTCTTGACACCCCTGCATAGAGCACAGGTGTGTGGGTGGACAGCAGCACTGAAAAACACAACAGGCTTCAGTGGTCAACAGGAGCTAGACTTGAATGCTGCGGGGAGTTTGACTCAACACCTAAACAGCAGTAAAGAAAATATTGGCTATAATGGTGCCTTTTTATTTTTGACAGCAACAGAAATAGCAGTTGCGAGTCGTTGCTTTACTTTCAAAAGAAGGCATTGATTATGCAATATCGGCAATCACAAAACGGATTTATTAGAGGGTAGGCACCACCAGCTTCTTCTTCATGGACTGGTTTTGAGTGCCTATTTGATTTTTTGCTGGTATTACCTTGGAATGTACTGCTTCAGACTGTTCATATGCACTGTCTACCATACATTAAAATTGCATAACATTTATCAACAATCTGTCAGAAGTTAGTTTTTACTACTGCACAAGGTTCCGTGCAGACCATTGAGCAGCTTCACATATTGTGAGAAACCAACAGAGCAAAAAAAAAATTCTCTGCCCTCTTCCTCCTGTAAAAAAATGTAATTAAACAGAATGACAGGTAGAAGCATAAGCATAGAATTGCACTAAACATGTTCTCATGCAACACAAAGAGAGAATGATAGAATTAGCTGAAATGTTTCTTAGGAATCTAACATTTGTAAAACACAGCCAATGGCATTGCACCATATTGTGACTACAGACAGAATCTGACTGAAACGTAACCATATGTTGGTCTTTCAGTCACTGCATTTGTAGCCACACAATCTAACAGTGTCAGAATAAAATCTAAGTAACAAAATGATTACCAGACCAGACTGGGATGTCAGTCAGAAAGTTCTTCTACTCTCTCAACAGTGTTCGCGGTTGAGAGAGTAGAAGTGTTAATCTTACTGTTGATTGAACAAACTGTAGCTTTTGAGCCAGATGAAGACTTGAAGAAAGCTGTGAGTCTTCACACTTATTAGACTCTTGTGGTGAGCAGGTGCAGATTGGTTTGAAGCAGCTCCAAATATCATATAGTGTAAAGCCATAAGGTTGTCAGATTTTTCCCTTTAATTACATTTTTATGAAAAAAATTAGAAGAAAATCTGAAAATCTTTGTGAATGAGCACCTCTGTTAAAGATTGACCCAGTGTTAAAAACTAGATCAATTTAATTTTAAAACCATTTTGTAGCACAAGAAATTGTGTGTGTGTCGGGGGGAGGGGGGGCGCACACACACACACAGATACACATTGATCTAACAGAATTCCTGAATGGAGCTAAAAACACTTTAATCCATTGGCTTGTTCTCTGAGCAGGATCTCTTTGAATGTGCACCGTATCTGTCTTTCAGAGACATATCTAACTACCTCCCTATTACTCTCCCATTATAAGCGGCCACTCTGTGGCATTTTCACAAAACCTTTGCTTCAGTGAGAAAACACGATGGCCCCCAATTGAAAGCATGTTAAAAAGGTCACACATCCAAATAAATGCCAACAATGCCAAAGTATTTCCCCTTATATAAACACTCAAGCAAAACAGAGGCTTGCTGCACACACGGAGAGCCCTGTCTAGTTGAAAGGACTTGATGTAATGTGAGCTTGGCCTTTAATTAAATAGTGCAGGATTGATTTTTTTGGCCACAGCTGAATGGAACTGTAGAAGAAACTAAGCTTCATTATGAAATGGCATAGTGTCCAATATGATTAAATTGCTTTTAGAGGATAATTAAGAGTACTACTGTATCTGCAAAGTTCAAAACTTTTGTTAGAAAATGCTGATTATTGCTTGTTTTTCTTAGAATATTTCAACCACTATCAGCTTCCAGACAGATTTCTAGATTTCACTCATGAGCTTTCATAACGGTTGTCAGTGAGGAATGGAGCACAGCTTGCATGCGTGATAAACAGCAGTTATGCTGTTGAGAGTAAAGGCTGTGTATTTGACTTCAACCCCTAGCTGACAGCCGAACTTGCTGGGAATGTATTCAGCGTGACTTTTGCCAAGGTTATAGAGACATTTATCAGTGCTGAGTTCTTGCTAAACACAATAAAAGAGGAAGAAGAATGAGGACACTTTCCTAAAGCACAGGGCACTGGCAGAGCTTTATATCTTATAAGCCAAGTGCTGGGTTAGTGGAGAGACAATGGTGTCATAGGAAGCATGTATTGTATTTCCCTCAAGAATTATTGGTAGATTTTAATGATCTGTGAAAGAAAATCAATAACACAAGTAAATCCATTCATTCAATTCATTTTTTTGCCCACTTATTCTTTTTCAGGGTCACAGATGACTGAAGCTATTGAGCAGAGGGCACAAAATAATGTGAACTACTGAGTATTTACACTCCACCATGCATGTCTTTGTGGAGGTAGTAGGAGTGTTTGATATAAACCAAACTAAACACTCTGCAGGGCTGTGGCTTGAATCTATGTACCTGGTAATACTAACTCTGAGCCACTGAGAATAAATACTGAGATATTAAAATATTTTAATGAACATAAGGCTTTTTCATGTACATGAAGTTGCCAAACAGCCTCTTTTACAATGAATACATAGTATGAGGTACAGACCAAGTAAATGAAGCATGCAATGCAACATTTTGAGAATCAAAACTATGGTGCTGGTTAAAACCAGGAATTAATTTGGATAAAGTCCCATTGCTTCCCCCGACATTTTAACATCCATAATGGTGGCATTTTGTCAACATAATGAAGAAGTAAATGGTGTGGGGTAATAAATGAATTTGTTAAATGAAATGGAAAATGAAAGGTTGATGTAGTATGAGCCTTTTTTGCATTTTCATTGTATTCTGCGCTACCATGCTCAACCCCCACATCAGTGTCACACAGGCAGACCTGGCTGTAGACTACATGGTAAACCTCATTCAGGGGCCTCAACCTGAATACAAGAAGTCACATGACAGCAGTAGATGTGGTTCTGTCACAGATACGCCAGGCTCCACTCTCACCCAGACACGACGCACAGCCTCACCAGAGTTCTAATTACACACCTGGTCTCAATCCCACACCTGAAACCTATCGACATCACCTCCCCAAAAGACTCCCCACTCACCTCAGTCAGTGTCCGGTCTCGTTTATACATGGACTCCGTTTCCTGTCAAGCCAGACTTTGTTGGACTCCCGCTTGTTGGTCTCCTAGACCTGTGTCGCCAGTACTCTAGTGTGAGATTCTTCAGATCCTGAACTGCCTCATCAACCTAACAAGGACGGTATCCGCACTCCGGTGTGCCTCACCCGTTAACCCACTGTTTGCCTCATTGCTGTGTTGTGAAATAAACATCTCTTTCTCCACCTTGGTATCTCCAGCCTGTTTGTCCGTAACAGGTTCTTCTTCTTGGTGAAAATAACAGAGCATGTTTACCATGAATGTATTAAGAGAGCTGGATATAGCATAGCACAGTCAGCAAATAAATATACCAAGTTGCCCAGAATTGTATTTTTCAAGTAACTTGCCCATCACTGTTCCCCATAGACAAATATGTAACAACATAATAACAAGCGACGCATCTGTAAAACACCTCACAACACCTCTCAACAGCACACAAGGTCTGTTATTACTGTTTGTATTGTGAATTTTAAGCTATGAAGACTTATATTTAGAAAATGTGTAAAGTCTGAGGTCCACAGAAAACAGAAGAAGAAGAAGAGGAAAAACTTTTATGGTATATGTGCTAGATAAGCAACTGATTTTTAACTGGTAGTGTGGACTTACTCTGTCAGAATTTTCTTGCAGATATGTATGGCTAGGATTTCTGAAAAAAAAGCCCATTGTTCACAATGTATTTAATAGAGTTCAAACGTTTTTTCATGGTCCTGCAAGATCATGTTAATTGATCGCTTACACTCATTTAACATAATGTGTTTGATGCAATACTTCAAGTTAAGCATTCAAATTAGTTTTGTTTCTAACATCCTGCAAGAACTTATAATTGAAAGTGAAATAATTTGTATTGAATAATATATAATTATAGCAAGTAGCTAACCTGTACAGTATAGGTAGCAATTAGTCACATACTGTCATATTATTTAGTCTCTGGTTTTCTTCAAGGTAGATAGTTCGGATATATATAAAATAAAGTTTTAAACTAAAACAATATCAAACACTCTACATACTATATACTATACTTTTATTAATACAAATTACTTACTGTTTAGTTAATTACGCTTATTTGGCATTTAGAATATCTGAGGTTAAAATAAATATAGCTGCTCAGCTTAAGTTAGTTAACTGAAAACACAGCTCCAAAGCTAATCAAATAAAATAATAAAAAATGTAAAAGTACACAGGGCTAAAAATCAGATTTGATTTTTTTCATTGATGTTAATTTCTTCCCAGGTTGCCAAACAATGAAAGCACCTGCTATTTAAATGCAACTCTCCAGTGTCTTATTCAGCATCCCGAGCTTCTATAGTGATATCATGAGGCAAAAAGCTCTCTGGAGCCTCTATGAAAAAACTACCCCCAAGCTTTAGAGGTACAGTACAACACAAAAAGATCTTCATCCCACACAGCTTGATTGATTAACTCCTTTGCTGATCTCCTTGGTCTCCTTGATATTAGAGGAAAGTAATAAATGCTCATGCCTCTAGGTATTTTGGAGAGCTGTACAATGGGACCAACAGGACCAAACTGCTTACAAAGGGAATATGAAGCTTCCTCATTCTGTGAAGAGCAGTTGGATCGAGTATACTGATGACCCTCAGCAGGTACAGAGTCCAGACATTCACAATTTCTTTTTCAAGCACAGCATGTGCATGATAAATGATTTAATCTTTTTTGGATCCCTACAAGGATGATCACAATTACATCCCACTCCTTCCCATGAGGGTAGAAGGTTAGACACTGCAGGGGACACCTACATTGCTGGACAATGTATGTCCAACTCAAAGGTTTTAATTTACACTGTATCTACAGGTGATCTTGGTATTATTGTAATCAATTCAGGATGTTGAACAATCCCACAATTCAACAATCAACAATTAATTACACCAGTGGCATATCATTAGCCTTGGTTACACTGACAATCTTGTATGTGACTTCGGTTTTACTTGTTTTTGCCAAAACCAATGTCTTTGGCACTCATTCTTCAGTCTTTAGACATCACAGCTGAACTGCACTCTTCAGAGGTGCTTTGGTCAGCAACATAGGTTCTTTGCTTTGACCAAGTAAGATTCTTATAAAAGCCTGGCCGTGGCCTACCACAACTTTATCAAGTATACTGTATGTCTTGTTGCTTTGATAAGTTGCTGCTGCATGATATTTGCAATTTGTCTTTCACCAGATTGCTGATTCCAGTATGACAAGAAGGAGCTGAGGACAATGGATATTACAGTCACTTCATTGACTGGTAGAAACTTGCTAGCCTAGCATAGTTATGAACTACCAATAATGCAATTCTCTCAAGTGCTAGGCCCATCTTGTACATATACAGAAGGTGGTGAACAAACATGGTCCAGCACTCTCATGACCTATAGTCTGCCCAGGACTAGACAAAACATCTCATACCTTTTGTTAGGACCTATTTGTTGGTGTCTTCTCTGGGACTCCTGGTGTCTTCTCTGGGACTCCTCTGTGACCAACAACTTTTGAATGATTCTGGCATACATAAATAATTATAGTCTGAAGTTTATATCGGTTGGAGCCAAATTTCCAGGGTCTTGGGGCCCTGAACAACCAACTAAATGGATTCATGTTGTTCTTCGACTTACACAAAAGCAGGTTTAAGGTCTAGAAATGTGACACGAGCAATCCTGCAAAATGTGTCTATCTGCTTACCATTCCAATATGTGGGGGGAGACTAGCAACATCTAGACTTGGTACCCTAAACACGACATTAATACAGTAAAAAACTCAATTGCAGGACTCAGACATAGGGGATGATTGTAAAAAAGGATTTATTAAATAATGAGGAAAAAGGGGTGAGGGATGTAGCTGGGGTTTTGGATCCGGAGCAGACAGAATGGCAGTGGAGGTAATGGCAGTGGAGCGGAGTGTAGCTGGCAGACAGGCAGAAGCAAACGGAGGGCAGACAGGTAAGCAGTGATCCTAAGGCACAAGAACACAGGTTAGCAGAATGCAGGCAGACGCAGAGCAAAACAGACAGAATAGTTTGCATAAGCTAGAGTTGGCTGACTAGTAGCTATCACAGAGGTTGAAATAACAATCCGGCGATGAGTGGATGAAGAGCCGGAGTAGATATATTGCAGTTGATGGGAGGCAGGTGTGTTGGCTGAGCGGAGTGATTGGAAGATGAACGTCAGGTGAGTGACAGCAGTGGAGCCGAGAGCCAGTGAAGGGAGACGGTAGGAGCAGCCACGCCCACATACACACACAGACAGACAGGGGAAAGACAGGAGACACAGGGCAGGGAAATAATAACAGGAAACACTAGGAAATACAGATAAATATGCACCTGGTCTGGCAAGAACACCGAATGGACGATCTCAAGATGATGACTCTCATATACCTTTCCTGCTTGCCCTATTGTGTGGTCAATATGCACACAAATCCTTGACTGGCCATATTGAGTGGCCAAACAATCAAATAAGCTATTTACCATTTGCATGAGAAAAGCCTTTCAGGGAGTTATCTTTGTTGGTTTTGACAGCTAATGTCTCTGGATCGGTACAATGTAACCTTGTTTTTATGCAGATGACACAGAATTGTACCTCTCTTACGTTAAATTATTTTAACAGATTATCTTAAACTGAATGACACCTGAAGATCAAGCAGATTTGGTTACCTAAATATCGGCAAGATAGATATTTTAATTGTTTGTCTTGACACCATTGCCGGAGCTATGTGACATTTCCTGGGCCCTCTTCCTAGCTGTGTGCCATTATTATATTTTAGACTTTGTAGCAAATGCCATGTAAGGAGGAGAAATGCATGTATGCAGTATGGATAGGGTTACAATCACTGTTTAGTATATGCAATATTAAATTTACCCAGCCTCTCCACCCTGTGACCCACCTTGTTACACAATTGAGTTTTTTGAATTCATCCAATAGTAGTTTAACTGTACGCTCACACCAAAACAGACAAGAAACAAAGTTACTGAACAGACAATTCATATACTCATTGTGCCTGGGTTGGCTGATCAAGAGAGGTGCAAGGTGCCCTGGTGGTGCCCATTATGGACTGCAAAGTCCCTGGTCCCTTTGTTGCATGCCACTCCCGATCTCTCTTCCTTCATTTCCTATCATCTCGCTACTGTCAGCTATCAAATAAAGTCATATAATTGAGCACAGCAATGGCCAATTAAAATGTGGTGCAACGGAAGAGACTTTTGTTGTGAAGTTCAACCTTTTATTTTATTATCTGATAGCAGGCAGCCTTTGTCCATCCTTAGTTTGCTGTCTTCTCGTGTGACTGAAGTTAATTTTGTTAAGAAATACCTATGTTATAACTGAATGTAATGTATACATTAGAAGAAATTACTTTTGTGCTGTATTATATTCACATTTTGTATTAACATGTTGTATGTGTAAATGAAGAAATGGAGGCTGGAGTTTAGCTAACTTTTTAGCTCATTTCATGCTCTAAATGAGAACAGAAAATATGATAGACGTAAGTCTTTAACAAGACTTTAAGTGATTTTAGTTGTATGTGTACAGATTCTTTAGTTCCTAATTTCATATTAACTGGAAAATGTAAGGACATTTTATTGTAGCCATTTCATAGCCGGAACATCAAGAAAAATATCTTTTGAAAACAGTGTGAATGAAGATGTCAGAGTTTGTAGGGATTCTAAGAGACATTTATCACAATAATTGTAAGTTTGTGATTAGCAAAGAACATGGCAACTATTAACACAGCTATTAATGCTACATAGTTTGTTAAATTATTCATAAATTCTATAAAGTCTACACTAGCAACAATAATGGAATCAGTGGGTGTTTTGGACTGGAGATCACTGCAGCAACTTAGTGACACACAATAACATAGTTATGTGTCATCTGATTCTTGATTTTTAGCTGTGAGTAAAAGTGCAATGAATATCAAAAAACAGACTCTCCTCAAGGGCAAGTGAGCATAAAAAAAATCAATTCTGGATTTCAAATAACAAGATAACACTGAAAAAATAAGAAAAATATAAACATAAAAAAACAAGACTGACCAACTCAGTGTGATGTCTGTGTTGGCATGTGTGACTTTAAAGGGTCTGTAAAATGGCCATCAGTCTGTCCTCTCTTGTTACTCTCCCTGCGAATCCCTCTCTATCCCTGTATTCATTCTTCAGTGGCCCTGCTGCAAGTATGTCCTGCCTCTCTGCTCTCCAACCTCTCAGCTCTCTCTAATTCCTTCCTCTCTTGCTCTTCTCGCTCCAACGGTCTCCTCTCTCTCTTCTCCTCTCTCCTCTCCATTTCCTGGAGCTACACCAGTCAGTCTGGCTCCCCATGCTTCGTAACTGGTGTGTCCTCCTCTTCTCAATCTGCCCGTCTTTTGCCCTTTGCTTGTGGTGGAGGAGAAACTGCTGCTGCGTCCTTGGGGGAGTCACACTGGGCCGGAGGATTAATGCGATGTTTAGGTCTAAGCATATCGTCCATCATCCTGTACCACTTCCAGGATGCAGCAGTAGTTTCTCTTCCCTCTGTTGCCCATCCCTGTGGGTGGGTCCTTTAGCTTCTAAAAAGAAATAAAAAGACATTCTATTATTTTAAGGTACTGTAAAATATCTTAGCTGTCATAAAACAACATTGCCTGTACTTTTCTTTGAAATTTTCCCCACTCTCCTTCCACTATTTGGTTCTATTTTTCCCTCTAGGTTTTTCTTTCATTTAAGCTGTATAAATATTAAAGAAGTATGGTCAATTAAAATCAGAGGTGATTTGCTTGTGATCCTTTAAAAGTAATTCAAACTTACATACATTTTAATATCTTACCTGTTCCATGGACAGTTTAGTTACTTTTAGTGATTACAGCTGTGCAGTCTAGGGGCCCATGTCACAAAAGTGATTTCACAAATTATTTTGTCTCTCGCAAATTGCAGACACATTTGTGAGTCCTTCAGGGCTCTTGCATGCTCATGCTGATGTATTTTCATCTATCCTACAACACAATCATGCTATGTGTACACCATGGACTTGCTATATCTTGTATTATCTTGTTAAAAATGCTGGGTGCTGGGCATTTTTTTGATAAAACTGACCTTTTGTTTGTCCACTCTGATGGTCAGCCGAGTGAGTTCCACAGGCTTAGACTCTTGGCATAGACATTTGTTCTGAGTTTTACGAAATATGGAAATGGCAAGGTGTTCTTGGCTGGTTAGGTGAGGGCATGTGCAACACAGCATCAGTTTGTTGCTTAAGATGCTAAGAACATTGCATCATATCAAACTGGTAACATGTTTTGTGATTGAAATCATAATCTGTAAGACACTAGCTGTCAAATAAATTGGAGCCCAACTAAAAGGCATAAAGACAAATGTATGTTTGCTTTGACAATAATGGCCTAATGGCCTAACTTTTAGTGCACAATTCATAGTTGGAGCTGGGTATCCCCACTGATTTCCCAAATTGATTTGATTCCGATTCACAAGTTCCCGATTTGATTCAATATCAATTCGGTTAGGGACATTTCAGTAACAATACCAATTTTGCTTGGATATGAAAGAGATTCTCAGAGAACTAATGCTGTAAATTGTACAAGGAACCCTCTAACCTGGTGCATTATTAAAAAATATTAATGTTTACATTAAGAATTGACCCTTTAACTCACCTATGACAGAGCTGGTATTTCCACTCAGACACCCCAGTGTTTCCCCAAACATTATAATATAAATAAATACATAGATATTAAGAAAAAAACTTGACATTTAAGGTTGAAATAGTGTCCCTTAATATTCTGTCAGTAGTAAAGTTGGATGTAGCTTGTTGTTAGAACAATTTTTTTCCATCTCCCAATGACAGTGTTGGCTTTTTTAACCTTAAAGGGGATTTTTCCCTATCCTTAATCAATTAGTTTTAGTTGCCATTGTGGTGGCAGACAATATAGAGTATACAATGGAGTATTAGATATTTTTGTTTTTGGAACAGTCGTATAGGTTGTTTTGAAAGGCACTGATAATTGACCTATTTTGTTGTTTTCGTATGACGTCTTGATGCACTTAAACCTACACTCTTTTACAAACTAGAAATATGTACCACACATGGATGTTGTTTTAAAGCTGAGACTATCATGTGTGTTTTCTTATTAGCTGTTGTGTGTGTTGAACTCACACAGGCCAATATTGAACACATGCACATTTCCTGACCACACAATCACACATGCACACACACATGCAGATTAGCTAAAAACAACAACAACAACAAAAAAAACAACTCAACTGTCAGACACTCTAAGTAATGATGAATACCAAGAAAATGAGGTTGACATGATATTAAAAGACAGCTATATTTACAGCACTCTAAGAAGTGCTATTTTTTATGGTGACAAATTAAGAGTATATCTTTAATAGTGTGCCTTGAACAGCTTCTGATAAACCAGAAACCAACTTTCCAGCTTAGTTGTATTTTCTTCCTTAAATTTTTTTTTAACATATACATGTGTTATCACCACTACATATTGTGTATAGCTGACCTAGGTTACAGTTACATTTGAAGATTTGAATTGAAGAATTTGTTTAAGAATTATTGCATGGAAATACTTTTGACAGAAATCTATGTATTGGTAGTGTCCAATTTGACATTTTTGTGGCATCATATTCAAGGTGTTAAAGTTTTAAAAAAAAGCTTAATATGTATGTTTGTCTTTCTTTTTACATCCTCCTGAATGAGGGTGCATGTGCAAACACGCATACACACACACACACACAGAAGAGAAAGATGCACACGACTTTTCACCACTCAATTGTTTCACACACCAACTTTTGCATGAATAACACCTCTTTGCGCAGAAACCCATCTGGCAGCTTAGAAGCCAATAGGTCAGCGCTTTTGTGATTACTGCCATTAGTTCTTGCAACATCAATTTAAAGTCTTTTTATCATCTGAAGCAAAAAATAAAGATCGAGACGACTACAGGAATGAATGAGAGTAAAAGGGAATAAAAGTGGAATATTGCAGAAAGGTTAAATAAGACAGGAAAGGGTTGTGAGGGAAGGTAAATGAAAAATGAGTGACACAAAGCTTGAAAAGAACTGCTTGAGTGGTTGGGTGTGGTGTGTGAAGTATGGAGAAATGAATGGCAGCATGCTCCATGTTCATAAGTGCAGAGTGACAGAGCTAATTATAGCCCTCAGGATGTTCTTGTGTTCAAAGGAAGAAGACAAAGCCAAGCAAAGGGAGAAAATAATCAGCAGGTGGAAACAGCTGTGCGAAATCCCTGGGGGACAGCAGCTCATTCGTTAGCACGCGTGACTCCTCTTATTAGCTGAATTTTTGCATAAGAACTGTGGCCCTGTGTCCTTGTCACTTGTAAGGTTCAACAACTTCCATGATTTTACCTCTCTCTCAAACTGCACCTCTGTTCAAATAAACTTTATTTTCTTAAAGAAATTTTCCCCAGCTCTTATCCCCTCCCTTACCTAATCACTATTTCATTGCAGCTGTTCTTTTTTTCACCATGTGGCATGTACTGCTTAACCACATGACAGCAGTTAAAGAGGGTCAAGCATATGGTCAAAACACAAGGTAATAGACATTTAAATGATTGCAAATCTTGTTTTTTAAATGTTTCCATCTTTTTCCCACCTCCAGCTAATGCATTATGAAGTGAATAGTCAAACTGAAAAACAGGCTATTCCACATTTCCCATAAAAAAATATAATTTAATGGGAAGAGCGCAGATACTAAAGTGCAAGGGTATTGTTTAACAATTCACAAGGCATTATTAAACAATCACTGCATTGACTTTCATGCTGAGTGTATGGACCTGCTAAAGTGTTGGATGAATTTATTCAAGAGGGTTCTTTTTTATACTATTGGTATGTCAAAAAACAAGACGCCGGAGTTCATTATATTATCAAACATGCTAAATCATTGGTGATAGCATCACAGGGCTAAAACAAGCCATAGTTGAAGTATGTCTCCCTACGACATTCAAGCAGTCTTTCTGATGAAGATACAAGGTGGGTTTCCATCCACCATCGACCTGAGTGGAAACGCCAAAAATTCGAAAAAATCCTGAAATATTGAAAAAAAGTTTTTACGGTTGGCTGAGGTGGAAAAGTTGGTGCATCGCTAAAAGCAAAATGTGACAATGTACAATGGAAACAGACTTAGTGAACAAATCATGACTCACATGAAGCATGTGACTTCAACATCCACTGAACCCTCTGCTCTACTGAAGGGTGAAAATAGCGCTAATTTGCTTTTTCTTGCTTTAGTATCCTCGTTCTTCTTGGCTATTTCTGCTGTAGGACTTAGAACACTCATTGAATGTTGCTAATTTTGCAGGCCTACAATAACATAATAAAAGTGCAGAATTGCCGAAATGCATATTACAAAACATGTCACCATAGAAAGTGGTTCAAAAGAAGAGGTAAGAGACTATTCCCTAGCTGGATTGTGTGCCAGTTAATTACACTGTATGGGAAAAAATTCGAACTCCAGGTCTGTACCCCCATCAATTGATTTTTCTTTCATTCCATTGAGCAGAAATGCCCACTCCATCTCAATTGTCAAAGGCAGCAGGATCCACTTATAGGTTCTTCTCAGGTAATTGCAATGCAAATGAGGTTCTCCAAAGACAAATTTGCCACCCAGAAAGGGAGGCCATGTCCTCAGTTGGCTGTCTGTCTAGTGGTTAGTCCAATGGAAAGTAAAAAAGCCCCCACTCTGATTAATAAAACATGACTGAGAAATACCGATGATGTGCATGGGAGACAGCTTTGATCTCTATCTAACCGTTGAGAAACACCAGTGTTCTGTGCCTGCCATTCTAAATCACATGCTGCAAACAATGGTCAAAGCAATGCTCTGTTTCACATAAGAGAAGAATAATAGCTTGTGGCTAAAAGACTTTTGGTAAAGTCTGAATGTTTGTATGTGTTGGGTTTTGGATTGAGTCATCAAGATTAGTCAGTTTCTTATATTGAAGGTGACACAACTAGTCAAATAATCACATTTAATCTCTTAACTTCTGAGTTTGAGATTTCTTTTTTTCCCCTAAATAGACACATTTTTATGTTTTTGTTGCATGACTAAATGTTTCAAAAAGCAGGGGAACATTTGCCTTTGGTTAAGTGTTGATGTGAAAATATGCTTGAACATGCACAGTTTCTCCTCTTTGAGAGCAGAATCAGTTACAATGCATGTCCACTCAGCCCTGGAAACAAGTAGTCTCATTCAGTCTGTTAACATTAGAGTCATGTAGGGTCTCCAACTGGGATAACACAGAGTGAAATCATTCATGTTAATTTGTGCACACACAAGGTGCAACTGTGTGAGTAGCCATGCATTTTAATGAAGCTGACACTGAACTCTTGGGTGGCAGTGTGTTCAAGTGTGGAAAATATGTTGGTTTGAGCGTCTTTGGCACTAAAACCTTACTTGGCCCTGTGAAGGGGACACAAATTGTGGCGCATGTCCATAGAGAATTAATGTGTGCACTGTCTTATTGCAACTCAATTTAATACTGCAGTGATTAATGAAGTCCTAATTAGCCATAACTTAACTCTACCTTTTGCTTTTGTGCTATGCATATCTTCCAAAAACAGCATAAATCGATACTGGTTATTTACATTTTTCAGACATATTCTGAAATACTGTAATCCTGTTGCTCTAGATACTGTACAACAGCATATGATACACCAGATTGTTTCATTTTATAATTTTCAAAATAACACTCACTTTGCAACATTGTTCAACAGATGTTCACTTATACAAGATTTAATGAACAGGGACTCAACCTGCTTGGAAGGGCATGCAACAGAAATACCTTGGGAGATTTAATTCTTTGACTTTTGTCTGCCTCATGAAAGGCTGATGTTGCTTTATCTGATGTTTTGCAGCAGTGGTCCACAGAGTCGTCCCATATTTCTATAGCTCATTAACACTAAACCGATGAAGTATAAGGCAATTAATGAAAGGTCACGCCTGTCAGATCCAAGAACCTCCCACAGAATGTATGGCACCATGCCAAAAACGTACCCCAGGATTTGCTGGTGACAAAATGGATTACATACATATTCAAAAGATTAGCAACAAATCAGGGTAGGGGTCAAAGGCCAGAAAAGGTTGAGAAAACCTTTATGTAAACCCCTGTGTGTCTACCATGCAGATGTCACAGTAATACACAGTCAACATACAATTTTAAGTCATTACTGCATCATAGAATGAATAAAGACTGATATATGTTAACAATTTTACATTTTTGTGAGCTGATTCATGTTTTGCAAGTTGCTTTTTGTTTTTCCATGGGCCAATAGAGCATAACATATTGTATTCCATGAAACAGCAACAATATATAAAAAAAGTCCTCTAAATTAAATGACAAAACATGCACTTTGTAACTGCCACAAAGAACGATAAATAGAAGTGTTTTCAGATCTGATGCCCATATTGGCATGATAACATTTGTCAGTGCCTTCCAAAATTGTTACAAATCACTGTTGCAAAACTAAAATAGTTTTCTGATCTTACACATTTATGGTCATGGTTTAGGTTTAGGCACAAACACAACTTGGTTAGGGTTAGAGAAATGTCATGGTTTGGGATAAGATTATTACTTTGTCAATGTTAGGGGACTTTCATCCAAATGTAACCACACATTTTGACTGAATTTCCATAAAATCAGCAAAAAAATAAGTGAATTAGTGCACATTTCCATCCACTACTGTTATGTGAATATTAGGAGTTGGTTCGTTGAAATAAACAGTTGGTGGTGCTAATTCTCCAGTCGGGTTCAATTAAACCATTGTAGAAGAAGAGGGTGCAACGAGATGGCATTAAAAGAGTGCTAGTCCAACCTTAAACAGTGGGAAACAATGTAAAAAACATGATGGAATAATGACATTTATGTTTTTTCATGCATGAGGCTTTTTTATGTGCTAATTGAAAATATGCATAAAAACAGGTGGATGGAAACGCAGTTAACAACAATGAAAAGACAAGTGAATTCTCTATTCAGATCAGTAACACAGGGAGGACAAATTGTAAGTCAGACAACTTGACTGGGCATAACATTATCAAGTTTAAAGTACCAATGCAGCAATTTGTGATGTAAGCCAACAACAGAATTAGCATTTTGAGCAGAAGATTCCAGTATATTCCAAGATACCCATCTCTGACCTATTCAAAGTGACTTGAGATGTGTGAACAGGATCATTAATCAATAGGCATCAGCCCACATGTTTCCCATGGAATCCTCCATGAATGCAGTTTCTGTCTGAGCTGGTCAGACGGTCTTTTTGTTTTGACCTGTGATAATAATGCCCACCACTGGGCCAGAGAAAATGCTAGAACACACTTGATAGCTGCATCATGCCTCCAAGTCTTATCTAAAATCCACCAGTTTTTGTGGGGGATTCTAATGCAATGAAAGAAGTTCTGGTTCTATAATGTTGTGGTAACATTCATGAAAACATGTCAAGCATCATTAATTATTTGCCTTTTAGACCCACAGTGGACTGATTTTGCTACCACACAATTGGATTATGCTGCACAAACTGTTCCAGGTAACTTTCCAGTCCTTTCTGTTGGTCTCTATATGGTCTCAGCGAATTTAGCTGTTTTGGAGAAGGCTAGCACAGAGCTGCACACACTTAGAGACACAGACTTCACTATTGTTTCAACTTCCAATGACATTCCTTTAGTAACTACAACATTTCTATTCACAACCAACCCTGCCCATAATAACAATATTATTTTACTGATTATTCTCTGTCCTTTAATTTACCCTGTAGGAATTGCATGTATTGCATGTGAACATCTGAACAGTGAGAAGGTGCTTGTAACTGAAAACATTTTCAATTTGAAAGACTTTCAGCGTTTCAGAGGAAAAGTTATGCGATGCAGCCTGCAAACACAGAATGATTCATTCGGTTCACAAGGTTCATTGTGGAGTACTTGCAGATGTCCGTAGAAAATAAATGAGATTTTCAAAGTATGTGTAGGTGGAATATTTCGATGCAATTTAGATGCGCTGTGCCATAAACACAATTATATGTCTAACCCCTGACAGCAGGTTGAGAGACAGAGATAGCAATAGTGTTTGCATATATCATCTTTTACTCTGACATCTAGTAGTGTGCCGCTGAATAATCGTGTATGTGGTGACAGTAGAACAGTTCAGTTCAGTTGTGAACTGTTATATTTTCACAAGTATATCCAGAACAGCAGCAAGACAGAGCACAAAGTTTGAAATGATTCAATAATCTTATCTAACAGACAGCTGTAGCAACACACAAGGAAAGACACACTGTTTGTGTTGGCATTGATTGTTGCCCATTAAGCCTGAGGATGCACCAGCTCTGTTGAGGAACTAATTGTGGTGGATACCATCCAAGATGAACCGAAGTACATCCTTGGACTGAAACAACAGTGTTTGTGCAGTGATGCCCCTTGATAGAAAAAGAATAACACAAACAAGGAGCAAATAGTAATAATAAATTGCATTTTTGATAAAAACAGATGACACTTTAACACCAAGCTTCTATTAATGTTTCAAAAGTCATGAGATTGGCAGCAATGGTAGTGGAAAACACCCGACTCCAACTATGCTGATTAATTAGTAGAACACATATTATATTTACCAAATGCAGAGGGTAAATCTATTTATCTTTGTGATTTTCAGGCACTTGCTTGAATTAGTCAAGATTAATATCTCCCTGAAAAAGACTAATGGAAACATGGACTTCCTGCATTAATCTGTTAACAATTAACTTTCTTTCAAGTGGAATGGCTTGTATGAAAGTTTCCAAATTATTAAAGAAAATGACAATATTTTCTTTATCTCCCAAGTATTAGCAAGTAAGT
Organism: Siniperca chuatsi; assembly: GCF_020085105.1. Taxonomy (NCBI): domain Eukaryota; kingdom Metazoa; phylum Chordata; class Actinopteri; order Centrarchiformes; family Sinipercidae; genus Siniperca; species Siniperca chuatsi. The sequence continues at coordinate 11,041,041 of NC_058059.1, forward strand.
AATATCAGGTTTGCCTCATTCAGCATTAGATTCCACAGCTAATGGCTTTCATGCCTCACTGTCAGAGAAGCTGAGAAAATATGACCATTACAGGTGACCGTCTGTGGTCCACAGGGATTAACCACCTGTGAGGGTGTGACTTTACAGAAGAAGGATAACAGCCAGGCATGGACAAGTGGCTTTTGCTGTAGGCAGTTTTAACAGGGCAGAAATAAGTGATTTTATCAGCTGGACTTTGGGAGGAGATATTTTGTATTATAGGCATTTAGGGACTCTTTTTTTTTTTACTGATATGGCACAGTAGCACAATATACAGCATCTGCTACATTAATTTATCAACACCCTGTTAATTATGACTATGTTGTACAGTCATTGTTTTATTTGATTCAAATAGAACAAAATATTTTAAGACAAATGAAACTCGACATGTATAACGATGATGATTGATTTTTATTTCAAAAATGTCTTACCAGTAAACCTAAAGTACATGCATATATTTTTACATAAAGATGCATTATGTTTAACAATGTAAATGAAAACAGATCTCTTATGTAAATGTAAAGGAATTTTCCTTGTAATCAAACAAACATTGAATGCAATCACTAGCTTGTATGTTTGGACAGCCATTTTTTGTTTGGTTGTTTGTTTTTAACCTACATTATTTAAATCAGTTTGCGCTATTATTCTTCTCTAATCATTGCTAATTTTAAGCGCATTATCGCCACCAGCGGTCGATGTGTATTAGCGTCCTTTGCAGTCAGCAGAAATTCACAGCCATGTGATATGCATTTGTGCTGTTATACATGAATAAAAAACATACAAACAATAATGGAACCCGCTTAGCAAAATACTGTTGTACTGTATAGGGTACTTTTAACATTTCAACATTTCAAGTATGATTTTTTTTTTTACTGTACTCTATATATTGTAATGTATTGTAACATAATTAAAGTCAGTCAGTTATAAATTGCATTATTCGATATACTACTCAAATGTGTGCTCAAAATAATTCATGTATGTGTTTTGGTTTGTTCATGCATGTGTGGGTTAGGTTAATGAGAAAAATAACCTGCAAAGAGAGTTATCTCCGACTCTCATCTGAATTTATTTAATTGCCTCTCTAGTTATTAAAAATGTGTTTTCAGACTGTATGATTTATAGTCAGATGGTGGGGTAGGAAATGGTAAATTCATTGCTGTGTGTTGCACCAGCTAAGGCACCACCTGCTCAACAGCATGTCCAAGGGGAATCACTGCAATCTATTACAAGCTCTCTCTAGAGCACAGCATGTTTTGTCGCTCCATGCCCAGTGGGTAATTTGGAACCTAGCCCACTGTTTTCTAAAACATTCTGGACACTTATACAACAAAATATTTCAAATGCAGAATCATACTCATTTTATTCAATAAGTAAAATACATGTTGTAGAATGTGCTCATAGAAGGTTATGGTGGAGAAACACAGCTAATTAAGCAGTATTAAGCAGTAGCCTACCTAACATGCAGTAAATACTTATGAAGATACTGTAGTTTGCTATAGGAAGTCAAATATCAGCATTTCATAAAAACTTCCCAAATACTAATAAAGGGATACTACGCTCTAGGCATCAAAATAATACAGAACAGCAACGGGCAGAAACAACATTTTTGACGGGTAAGCAATATTGTCACAATAGCCTAAACAAAGTGGCCTCTATAGTGGGGCAGTGGTGGCCTAACATAATATGGGCTTGCGATCAAGGGCTGCTGGTCCCCTGCACTGGCACTACTATTAACCTCATGTGTGTGTTCAATTTTATGCTGAGTAGTGAATTTTATGAACGAACGTAATTTTATCAACACTACAGTCGTCAAATACTCAACTAACAAATTTGAAGGCAAGGTTTGGGACCAGGGGCATCATGCAAGCCACACCCTGAATTCTGGGGGGGCACAATTAGAGTCAGGGTCATGGGGGTCCTTCCCCAGAACAAAAAAAAGAAAATGTTCACACATTTGAAAAAGGGATTTATGCTCTACTAACCACTTCAGCAACACACCGTTATCGCCACCAGCGGTCGATGTTGTAGCCTACATCTCCTCCAGCACTGTGGAGGAGATGTGTGTGCCTACCTGCTGCTGCGAACCGATTTCATCCGCTAACTTTTGGGAGAAACCAATACCATAGGGAAAGGGGGTGTGTGACACAAACTTTTTTTTTTCAGAAATGTCTTACTGTACTTTAGCTAGTCTCATTATTCTTCTTTCCCACATATTTTGTGACCTCTCCACCTCCTATACTTATGTGACAATAGACATACTAAAACTCACTGCAAGCAGGTATTTTTCTAAGCAATCCGCCTTATTGTTGAAAAAAAAAATGCGACTTTGTGCTGTTATTCACTGAGTGGAGGAATGTAGTGAACACAGCAGACCAGCAGGTGTTGATGTTACTTCATAAATGTCAGGCAGAAACATCCAGGTGTGCAAAGAGAGAAAAACACAGCACTCCCCTCTCTGTCCATCTGTATTCTTTGCCCACATGCCGGACACCAACGCTTCTTTCCTGGACTGATGGATCTGTGTGTGTCAACATAGCAGCAGAGAGTTGCAAAGACAAAGTCACCTGTCACATTGACCAGTTATTTTCTTTATGAGAAATGAGTGAACACTCCTGCTGCTGTTGTCACGTGATATTTTGTTGGATCAGGATGTGAAAATGCACCAGCTTGCTGTGGCACTGTGTGTGCATCTTGTGTGTATGCATCTGTGATCTTAGTCATGGGTTTCTGAAGAGATATTTTCAAGACTGGGGTTTAGGTTTATTATCATGTTTGTGGAGCATGAAACTCCCAGTGTGGGCAGCAGGTTGGTGCCATGTTGGAGCTCTGATGTGCTAAGCCAGTGGCAGTCACCACAGTTGAGTGAGCCCATGGAGATGCTTGCAAGTCAGCAAAAGCGCTCCCAATGCACCCTTTCTGCCCCATGGTTGAAACTACATGGTCCACATTCCTTCAGCAACTGAGAAGCCTGTACTTAAATTGACACACCGGCACTAAAAGCAGTTATGCATCAGAGAGGTACAGCGTTCTCTGTAGCAGAGTAGCCAGATTAATTCTTTTGATATATTCCCTTTCAGTTGTGCTGTTGTCCATTTCTGAGTTAACTTTGGATGGACTACAGAGAGCAAAGCAGCATCGACATCCAGAAAGCAAAAGGAGGAAAAGAAATCTCAAGAGCATCAATTTTGTGTCTGTATTTGAGAAATAAAGACAGCTGAAACCGCTCCTTGAAAGGTTTTTTTTAAGGAACATAGCATGGGCGGGTTGTATTGTTTGCAAGTAGTTGAACAAACTTATATCCAACCATGGGCAGCTGCTGGCAAGATTCTACCAAAAAGTGTTTGTGCATCTGTTGGTTAGAATCCAGCAACAGTGCCTGTGCCCTTGTTGACAAGAAGTTGTCAGAAAGTAGGTTTTATTGGTAAAGTTACTACTGTTCTCACAGGAGGAGAGTGTTTATTGTTTCCTCTAGGATTTCTGTTTTTACTTAAGAGCTATGTGTCTAGGTACTAGAGATGCACTCTGTTCCCCCCAGCCAGCTGGACAGCTCTTACAGCTAAATGAACAATATGATAACAATCAGGTAGAAGTCTTGTTTTCAGACATCTCTTGTTGACAGAACTGATTCCAGAGATCTTCGGTTATTGCCAAGAGATTTACACAACTGACACAGTATGCTTACTGAAACTTGCCATTGCAATTTTAAGAAAATTACTCTAATACTATTGTTATCTCTAGGACCATTATTGCCACCTAACCCAGTCTAAAGTTTTAATTTATATAAGTTGTAGCCACATCCATGCTATAAGAATCACTTTAGTCTGTAGCCTACAATTTGATTTAGTAACATCAGCATCTGTAAGCGAATATTCCCCTCTATGCCTGTTAACTTAATAAAGTCCTCTTCACATGAATGAAATTTTGTCACAGCATAAAATGTGAAACATTAATTTTTAGGCTTAAGTGAGCCTAAGCGGCTTACCTTATGCCTTATCTCCTGCAAAAAAAAGGGCAGGTTACGGAATACTTTTAAGAGTTTGAAAATAATGTGAATCAATCAATCATGACCTTTGCAGTTATTAGATTTCAACCCAATTGAACAACTGTGGGAGATTTTAAACCAACGTGTTAGACAGCACTCTCCACCACCATCATCAAAACACCAAATAAAGGAATATCTTGTGGATGATTGGTGCTCTACTCCCTCAGTAGAGTTCAAGAGATGTGTATTTATGCCAAGAGCATTAAAGCTGTTCTGGTTCCTGACTACACCCGTAATCTGCTTACGAATGGCCATAGTGGCAGAGCAGAATAATGGATGTTGTTTTTAATGCTGTAGGTCTACTTTGGTCTAGACTTAAATAAGCGGACTGACATTCGATTTTGTACAGTCATGGTCCCCAGAGGATAACACCTATTAACTGAGTTTTCTTCTGGCGTCACCATGAGGTTTCCATTTTTGTACTATTTTTGAAATATCTCAAATAACTATTGGAGCAATTGTCAATTTCCAGACTATGTATCCTGATGACTTTGATGAACCTGATTTTGTCTCTAGTGCCACCATTAGGCTGACAATTGTGGTTTGGTGTGAAATATCTCGAAGAATGTTGGATGGCTTGCCATGTAATTTTATAAACACATTTATGTTCACCTCAGGATGAATTGTAATCATTCTTGTGATCTCTGAACTTTTCATTGAGCTATCATCATCTCCAAATTTGAATTTGTGCAATACTTTGGTTTATGGCTAATGATATTCCCACCATCCTATGCTGTACTTTGTGTTTAGTGCTGATTGGCAAATGTTAGCATTCTAACAGTGTAAGATGGTGAACATAGTAAGGATTACTTTATCAGCATGTTAGCATGTTAGCATGCTGATGTCAGCATTTGGCTCAAATCACTGGTGTTCCTGAGCCACAGAGAGTGTCTAGCATGGTTGTAGACTCTTGTCTTCAGTGGTGGAAGAAGCAATACCACAGTGTAACTGTATTGTTTAAAGTAAAAGTTCTGCATTGTAAATGTTTACATAAAAGTACATACATACTAGCATCAAAATATATTTAAAGTACAAAAGTACTCATTATGCAGAAATGACCCTTTTCAGAATAATACATTTTATATTATTGGATTATACAGTAATTAGTGATGCATTAATGTGTAAGCATCACTTTAATGTTGCAGCTGGTAAAGGCGTGGCAAATTTTAACTAATTTATGTACTGTCAGGTGGCTTAATCCATAATAATACATCCTAATTTATTAGTTGATTATATTTTGTATCAATAATAGGAATCTGCAGAGTATCTAGTAAAGCTGAATGATAAATGTAGTGGAGTGACAAGCTGAAAAGTACAATATTTGCCTCCAAACTGAAGTGGAGTAGAAATATAGAGTAGCATAAAATGGAAATTCTCAAGTAAAGTACCCTTAAATTTGTATTTCCTGGAAGAACAATACTTTCCTTATTTACGTTCCACCACTGCTAGTCTTGTTGTTTTCATCATATTTTCAAAATGTGGATAATACTGCTCTGTCCTGCATTTATGCACACACTTTACATCCTGCACTGGCTTATTGCACTTCTGGTTAGACCTAAACTGCATTTCGTTGCCTTGTACTTGTACATGTGTAATGACAATAAAGTTGAATCTAATCTAAAAAATATTTAATTACAGTGGCATGTTCCTTTATAAATATATTTAGAATCAGCTGTATTTACACTACTGAACATTGTTCATATTACCTCACTGTACTGTTACTCTCTCACATCTGTCATCTCTACTCTACTTGTACTATGCACATAATATACCATATTAACTAAATCATTAGTACAAATGACATTAGTTTTAGTATTAGTAGCATATAAGGACTCTTTGCGGTTTGGATCTCCACAGTCTTCTATAACATGATCAGAATTAGCAATATGCTGAGAGCATGCAACTCCACTTTGTATAGCTTGTTGTACATTTACATGAACAGATACAATAAAGTTAAATTATTCAACTGAACTGAATTTAACCAAGAACTATGGTCTCACACCAGTAACTTGGTATAATTCGCTCACTCTCATGTTGTATATCCATGAAACAAGACATGGTAACCACAAGGGATTTATTCAAAAGGGTTTGTCTCACTAACACCTTTTCCCACAGCTGTATGTAACACTTAATTAACTTGCCTCACATTCCTATTACCTTATCACCACTGTACCAACATATCTCCTCTTAGAAAGATTAACTGTGAAGAAAGAGTGAGAAATAACTTAAAAATGTCCTGGAGCTTGTCTTCGAAGAATGTGAGCTGTCATCCAACACATGACTTCTTTTTATCAAGGTAGCTTACTTCCTTCATTCTCTTGATGTGTGTCATACTCACTGTAATTGATTCCACTCACTTCTGTCATGCTTTTGCCTGCAATTTGCACTGCAATATGCCACCCTGAACTTTTTGAACCCATAGCATAATGGAAAAGCTGTAGGGCCTATGAAGCGTGAATTATCACCTGGTCTTGCACATAATGCTGCTGGCACAAGAACACAGACACTCAGCGTGTCTTCCGCAGCAAGAGAATTACATTTCTGAAGTTAAAAAGAGGAGCTATTGTTGCTTGACTATGTAAGCTCCAGACGCTTCGACGAGTAACTCATTAGATCATTTCTCACGTAATCTTAAGGGTGTCTCTCTAATTCTCTCTCTTTTCCACCATGAAAATTTAAGGCTGAAATGTAATCATAGCTCATTTGCTTTTCAGAAGGAAAATAATGACAATAATAAATGGGTTTGTGCATAACTTCAGCTCCAAGCATTGGAAATGTAACACTGAAAATGTTAACTTATTTCATCTATTAAAAACTAGGAGAATATCAAATGTTCTCTTGTCTAGAGCTGTTACTAATTAATATGTTTCCTTTTCCTCCTTTAAACGGTGGCATATGAGCTAAGATGGAAGCAATAGGGTGTATTTTCTGTCCACCAATTACATCTAGTGCCATTTATTATCCATTAAAGCATCAGCATTTTGTTTGTGCTGATTCTGCCTTTCACTAATACAAAACTTCTTGACAGAAAAAATGTTTGCTGCCATGAAAAGTCTTTGAAATGCATGGCGCTTATATAAATAAATTTGTTTGTGTTTATTCTGTCAGTCTCCTGATTACTTGGACTCAGTGATATTTTCAAGATGAAACAAGTCACAAATTTGGCTTGACAAGCAGGGAGGCATTACGTATGAGAAGAAAATGTGTTCATATTATGTTTTCTCTTCCTCTTTACATAAGTGAGCCCCCCATTCCACTGATGAAAAAAATCTTTCTTGTAACTTATTTTCTATATGTCAAATATGACTTTATAACTTTTATTACTTTCAGTATTTTAATTTAACAAGCTGCAGTGTTCAACATGAATATACAGTAATGTACCTTCTCCAACACTAGTGTTATTTTGACTGTTGATCAAGAATGTGAAAACCTACACTGGCATCTATTTACATTTCTAAAAGACTTTGGCAGTCAGTCTAATGTAACGATCCAAAAGAGACAAAGGTTTGGAATGGAAATGTATAACCCTTTCCAACCTTTCGCCAATAAAGTGCTTACAGAAAAAAAAAAATCATGCATAATGGCATGTGCACACACATACGCGCACAACTTAAACAACATAATGCAAACGGTAACCCAGAAACAAGTACAGAGAAGGGAAGAGATGAAAGATAAAACAAAGTGACTGTGTTCTTTGCACTAATAGTGTACACTGTATCTCAAAATGTTTTTCAAAGTCAGCTTGGGGCTAAAAAGTCATTTGTTTAATGGTTCCTGCCCAGCAGGAAGCCAACAGTCTATTTTTAAAAAGTGCTACTGATAGGAAGACCACACCTTCAGAACACCCAGTACATTGCACCGCTGTGTATCCCCAAATGGCCTCAGCAAAAGTGCATTTGCTCAGTGCACACCTCTTCAATAAGGGCATTAAAAGGGGGTGACTTTCTAAAACATTGCATAGTGACTAGGAGAGAACAATAAAAGAGGACAAGAGAGAGGAGAGTGAAAGAGAATGAGGAACAGGAGGTAAAGACTGGAAGAAAGAGGCTGACAGAAAGAGAAGCCTTAGACCACTGTATATCTGCTTAAATCAAAGGCCTCTGCGTCTGTTTCATTCCTTTCATCCCTTTGTCTATGCACTACTGTTGCTGCTCTCTGTGGTCACGGAGCCTTTTCACTGTGACTTTCTCAGCGTGGTGCAGTAGAGCTCCCATCAGCAGAGATATGACTGAGTGGATCTGAGTAGACCTCTGCTACCACCTAGAGGTCTCAGCGGTAATGGCGTCACATCACATTTCAGCTGTCAGAAAGACCAATCACCGTCAAGCAATTGCATAGACTGAGACATTGGGTCATTGATTTGAAAGATGTGGCAGGACAAAATGATCTCAAAATCTTGATTTTGAAAAACAAACGTGTTTGTCCCAAGATGTGACTCTTGCATTTTTCTACGCCGTCCATCAAAGCCATCTGGGTGACGGAAAGTGCGGAGGCTTCAGACAGATAAGGTTTCAATTTCAAAGCTACCAGCCAGGAGAGAACTTCTAGCACCACCACTACATTTGAGCCTCCACTACCGCCATTTTAGAAAAAAAAAAAACATGGACTCTATTGCCCCCCTGAAATTTACATAATAGTCCCAGATAGGCAAGTATATAATATAACTACTTCACAAGGCTTATTCCACATGGTGAGAATCACTTTCTTTGATTTTGTCAGTGCTTTAAAAGCATCAAGCTTGTGCTTCTTGGGGAGAAGCTCATAGTGATACAGGGGGGCAACAGCTTGGTTCTCTAGAGTAACAGACTTCCTCAAAGTCTACAGTTTGTCTGATAGGGCAATGTTTTCAGGATGGTGCAGAATAACATGAGGACAAGCCAAGAGATCTGCATCATCACCTTACATACCTCACACTCAACTCTGGGTTTTCTGATGACTCCTCTATTGTAGAATACATCACTGATGGCAAAGACATAATGGAGAGCAGACAAGATTGTAAAGTGCTAAAAGAAAAGTTGGGTCTGTTGTGGAGCTGCGTAGATACCCTGGAGGGAGTAGCAGAGGCTAGAGTCGGGACTAAACTCAATTCCATCTTGGATATCACCTCTCTCTCCCTCTATAATGAGCTGATGCAGCTTTGAGCAACTTGGGCCTCTTCGAAAGGTGCAAAATGGAATGTTTTAGTCACTCTTTTGTGCTGACAGCCATCAGAGTGTACAGGACTTCCTACCAAAATTGTCCCAGCCTCAGCAATTTAGAATGCTGGCGAAGCAGGGCACCTGAATTGTCACACTACTTTCACATTGCTTTGGACTAATCCATGCAAGATTTACGTACATGGTTCAGACATGTACATTTTTCTGTGCAGCCTAGTTATGAGTCAACACATCCATTTTAAAACAGATATTAATTGACAGGCACACTGTCATTTTGTACACATATAATACATACAATATAATAATCCTAAAGGCACAACTAGCAATGTACATATCCAAACAGGCAGGTCCAAGTATATATGTTACAAAACTAGACACTTTCTGTACCTTGTTTTCATTTTCACCTTTTACAAAGTGTGTTAAAATAAACACAATTCATCCATAAGATATATATGATTTCTGGAAGACCCTTGCAAGATTAATATTGCAAGTGTTATGTTTTTTTCTTTGCTGTGTCTAAATTGTTTCCATGAGAGCTGAGGGTTTTCTGACAAGAATCTTGAAAGCATCCTGCTCAACATTCAAATAGCAGGTAGATCTGCTGCATGGGGACTGAATGTACACAGTTCACAATAGATAACATTTACAAAACTACCTTTGTAACTGTTTAACAAGGTCAAACATTCATTCATCTTGTAGCTTATGAAACACCACATTTCAGGGGAAATTTACACTGTAAACAAATTTGTATTCTTTCCTTGGAATACACCAAGGCTTGCGTTTAATTGCAGATGTCAACACAACTCATGCTAGATAAACCTTTAAAATAATTACAGAGCTTCAGAGCCTTTAAGCCCTTTAGATTCTGAGACAGGGAGTCAGGGCTGACCACTGGCATCAAGGCTTTAGAGACCCCCAATTCACAGGGCTGGGAACAAACATAGCACAAGAACAAAGCTTTGTACACACAGCAAAGTCTGTCCTTTAAAATATGTTTATTGGGTCATATATTTAAATCTCATACTAGATTATTCTGACTTAATTGAAATGCATGGTCACACACATACATGTTAAAAGCTTGTAGGCTGATTTATCAGTCTACAGACACACACAGTGGTAGTTATTTTTTCTGGCAGCTGAGAGACGTGGCTCCCATGGCTTAAATAATGTCACAGAATAGTGTATAATCTTTGGAACAGCTGTGGCTGGAGATAAAACCTTAATCAGGTGAATGGAGCTTGGTAATATAATAACCTGAAGTTAGAGTCACCAAAGATGTACTGATAGACACAAAAGAGCACTGCTTGATAATCTTAGTTCAGGAGCTTACTTAACCTCCGTCACTATCATGGCCCATGAAAAAATCCATTCATGGTGCTAAGTGCTCAATGATAGTGGGAAATGATATAACGACAGGGGGAAAAACAGTCACGATGAATACATTTTAATGACACACTGTCATGAACTTCTTTATAGTCAGAACATGTTTGTGATGGTGTTGGAGGTGCTTTCTTGACAGGGTGTAAAATAAGTTAGATAGCAGGGGATATGTATACTTGCAATCCAATGTTAGTCATGAGTTACATGAACCATAATAAGGTAATATTAGAAAAACAATAATTAAAGAAAACTTCAATAGTTTAAAGTTTTAACTACCATATTAAAGGAACCATGATGTAGAATTTTAATGGGGTGAAAGGTACCCTGTGTAGTTTTCTTGTAAACAAACAAAAGTTATGTCTACATTTATTGTTACTCACCAAAATGTGTGTATCCTTGAGGTCTAACAAACATGTCAATTCCTCATAAAACATTTGAATATTTTAAATCCTGCATTGTTTTCAGTCAGATTTGCTAGCTTGCAGTCATCTTCTTCACTGCATTTGTTGGCACATTACTGTTTCTTTGCACATTACCACCAGTAAGTGTTAATTAGTAGAATAGCATGAAACCACTAGCAAGATTGTGTACCATATGCATGTGCATCCTTGAGGGCCTGCACATTACAAATAAAAAAAGGACCCATTCGTAAAAACATTGCTCCATAGTGCTACTAGTGGTAAAAATCTCCACAGGGTAGCTTTAATTTGAATTCCGACCAAGATGGTAAATTATAGTGCAGTAACAATCTGTGGTGTATTTATTGTAAGTAAATGTACCGGTAAAATTGAAATAAATCCCAACAGCTCCTGTTATGATTCCTATCATTGTAATCCTAAAAAGTTATCTAGAGTTGTCAGAGCGGACTGTTCGTCTTGCAATGTTCACCCATTTTAGTGGATGAACCACATAGACAGAAAGGAGAGAAAGTGAGTTTGAATTAATTTGAGGGGAAGAAGGGTGAGATCATTTTACTGGTTGTAATTACGCCTTCTCATGCAGCATGGGGGTCACCATTAAACGTTCCAATAAGCGACTGTTTTCAAGGAAGTTAAACTCTCCATGTCATGGGGTTTTGAATATCCAACCATAAGGTATGGAAGCCAAATGCAAACTCAAGTTTATCTTGTTTGACCAAGTAAGAAAGTTTGGATGACCTTTCTCATTGTCTGGATAAAATTAGAACCTGGCAGCATTATTTTATAGGCTTTCAGAAGCCTGAAAGAGATGCTAGAAACAGTCCAGATTCAAAATTAGTGTCATGAGGACACATTCCCCTCTTCTCATTTCTCAGTTTGTACTCGCCTCCTCTCCTCGCGTCTTAGTCCCTCACACCTGAGATGTGGAGGAGGCACGGAAGAGACACGAGGAGAGAGGAGTCGAGGCAACAAGTATTTAACAAAATGAGACATCCTTTCTTTGGAGCTGTCATTTTAAAACAACGTCAATTATATTTGACGTGTGGCACAGCTGCTTTATCTGTCCATTTTATACGTCTCTTTTATACGTCACGGGTGCCGAAAAGACTTCCACAAAGTATGCCTGTGCATTCTCACTCATAGCTCCTCCAGTAAGCCTCCTCGCTCCTCTCTCATCGAGATGCATTTTAGGAATTGAGACATCCTTCAAGATGGAGGAGAGAGGAGACAAGGTGGCACAAAATAGAGAAATGAGAAGAGCCTATTCTCTGACCTTCTTTTCGGGCTCAATCCATGGGTGCTTTTCATTACACTAACTTATGCTTCCTCGCGTCCTCTCTCCTCCCGTGACCTGGAAATTGTTCCCCGTCCGCCATTATGGAGGATCTTCCAATCCATTAAATGCACCTCGAGGAGACGAGATACGAAGAGAGAGGAGGCTTCTGGAGAAGCTTAGAGTGAGTAAACACAAGTGTATCCTTAAAGTCCGTGAAGTCTTTTATCAAGTGGCATGATGATACATTGTGAGATGTGTGTGATAAATCTAACACTGTAGAATATACAGGATAATTTAATTGCAAAGTGTTGTGGCATCACACCAAGCAGCAGTTTGTTTTTTGTGTGTTTTTTATTTTACAATACAATCAACATACACACATTTTTACAAAGCGATGTGGTGTATTATTGTGCAGATAACAATAATGCAAGTAAATAATAATTAACAAATAACACTGAATCTGTACATAAATTAGAAGATTTAAAAGGAATATTTAATGATGATTAAAAGCAACAACAGTAATAGTACTACTAATAATTGGCTATGTTAATTTAAAAATCTAAATGAATAAAGGTTTCTTGTGTATGTAAGACTTTCATATGCCTATAAGAGATTGTCATATACTGTATCTCTCTCTATCTCTGTATCTATCTATGAAAGACACTGTAAGGTTTTCGGTTTGACAGATGATACAGCTGTGCAGCACATCATAAGTATCTGACGTCGCTTAAGACTGACGCTACAGAACCAAGGATTTCTCATTTGGCAGCTTCGGCTCCTCTGTCCTCGCATCTCTCTCTCACATCCTTGCTGGGAGGAGCTAAGATGGGAGGAAAGGAAGTGAGGACATGTTAGCATAATGAAAAGCACCCCATATCACTTCCCTAGGGCCTTCATCGTGGAACTCAAACATCCTCATTGTGTTCTCAACTTCCCAATCACTTGCTTCCAATTCTCTCATCAGCTCCCAGTATATAATCCTGATTGTTGCCATCGTTCCTTTCCAGATGCTTATTGTTACCTAAGTGCTATTGTGTTCTAGTTGTTCTGCCTACCTTTTCCTGGTTCCCTGTTCCTTTTATCAAATACTTGTGTTTAGACCTGCTGGCTGTCCCTGACCTTGCCCCAGTGGATGTTTTTGCATTAATATACAAACTCTATCAAAAATATGAAATCTGAGGGCTTGCTTATGAATGTAAACACAACTTCACATCAAATAGCCCAGTCAGCCTGAAAAACAAAAGAAAAACAAAACAAAAATGTCAATACTGTACTGTAAGAGACACAAGAGACATAATTGCTATTCAGATGTCCCTTTTGTAACAGCAGGTTTTGATTCATTTTAGATATATGTATTTTAGATTTCCTTTCTATGATGCAATCCTCAAGACTCATCTACAATGAGATGAACAAGCAGTTAGAGGTTAATTTTACTGCTCAGCTTATTTTAGCTTCACACTTCAGACACATGGCTGTTGATGAAAAGATTAATTGATTAAATCTGTCATTTCTTTGTCAAGAGAGTCTCTATCCATTTGGTCACTGTGACATACTGTAGGTTATACAGTTTTTGCTTGATGTTTTGCTGAAAAAAAAGACTCTCTTCTCTGTATGGCCAAAGTGTTCACTATAACCTTCAGAAGTGTGGCACTATTAATAGCGTGCTTACGAATAGGGAGGCTTACGGGTGTGTGGTGTGTGTGCGTACAATATACTGTAAAATACAGACCGTCCTCCCCAAAAATAGGGCCGTATAGGTTGTCTATGTAAGCAGCTTACTACGACCCATATTTACGTTTATTGTTAGGCAGCTATCTCTAGTGGCCGTAGTAATTATGACAGGAGCAAAGGAGGAAGTCAGGTGAGGTAGTATAAAGAGCGAGAAAGTCTGGAGGAGGCCAGGATGGATGGATGGGTCAAGCACAGGACTTTCACCCAGTACACTGCTGTTTGTGTCCCGTGTGAAACCAAAAGTCAACTTCACTTATTTTAACTTACTTACACAAGTTAAGTTACGTCACGTGACTTACGTCAGGAGATGTTACCCAGGAGACCAAAAGTCGATGTTGACTTTTTTTTTCCAATTCAGTTGGGCTTTATTGGCTTGTGAAACAGATGTTGACATTGCCAAAGCATGTGTGAAATAAAAACAAACAGAAAAAAAATGTGCTATTAGAATATATACAGATACAGAGTAAGATAATAAAATAATAAAATAATAAAATAATAATAATAATAATAATAATGATGATGATGATGATGATGATGATGATGATGATGATGATGATAACAAATATTGACTTGCAGTTAAAAATACAAATACAGGTAAGTACATAACTACATAAACACTGCAACATTTGTGTGTGAATGTGTGTGTCTCGGTCACTTTAATTTACGTACACAAGTTAAGTAACATCACGTGACTCACTAACGTAACTTACTTACTTTAACCCAAACCATGATCTTTTCCTAAACCTAACCAAGTAGTTTTGGTGCCTAAACCTAACCAAACTGCGACCGTTACACAACGTTAACCACGTGTTTATTATTGTTACCATGCCAACTACGGTCTGGTACGCCTGTCGTTGGTACTCTGCAACGGTCATATATAGGAGTCATTTTATGAGTCATTGGCAAACGACCTATTCTGTCGTTAAGGTATGAGGACGTGTTGGTAAAATACCTTCACATTATACTAACATGAATGCTTCAGATATGTTCTGTATACATAAAATATATTAATACGATGACCAATTAAATTACCAATTATTATAGAGAGATGTTTACAACGCATTTATATGCCTTTGTCCTCTTCTTTCACTTTGATATACATTATTTTCATCTTGTCCAGATTTAAAAGAACAAAATGCAAATTTTAGTTCGGTTAAGGATTGTTTGGGTTATTTTTTACCAAAAACTGCCATTCACATGTACTTGAAGAATGATTAATTTCCTTTTTATTTAAGTTACTTTAATACCTGTAGCTCTCATACAGCAGCAGGAATATTGCATTGCATTTGAAATTTCTAATTTGAGGCATGCACTGCGTGTAGCTAATTATGCACAAACAGCGTGTGTACCTTGATTAATTAGTTAACTCAGTTGATTAGTTAAAGCATGTAGCATTTCTACCTGCCGAAGAGTCCAACTGAATGCACCTTATGGCACATCTTCAGATGCACATCTTTTATTACTGTCACTTTTCTCATTAAATATATCAAAGGTTTGTTGGCTCTCTATCTCTACGACCTCCCTCTCTGTGGGACACACCTGGACAATTTTCCTTTCGTAGCTCCATGACAAAATCATACAGGAGCTGGTTCAGACTCAGTTCTTTAATTAACTTATATTGTAAGGTTTTATGTTGTTGAGCAGTAAGACCAGAACCAAAACCCATAATATCCTCAAATATGTACCATCTGAACTATATTTGTATACTATAGGCATTTGAAACATGTCAAACATGATATCTAGTCTGTGGTCACAGAGAATTTGTGCATTTGGCAAAGTCGGCCTATGATAAGGCTGGTCAGTTTTGAACTACACTCCTCGAGAAATGTCAGCCTTTCAATCAATCCCTCCTTCTCTATACACATGATCCCACCCACCTCTGCCCTCTATTATTCACACAGAAAAACTGCACAGTGAACACATATAAGCACATTCAAGATGTAGCTATATTAGCATGCCATTAAAGGCATTTGCTGATGGAAAAAAGGCACAGACCCATGCTGCATAATGTAAGAAAAAACCAAGTGTTTATATATAAACCAATGTGGAATAACAGCTAGTTCATTGTGTTGTCCCCAAGAAAAATTACAAGACTGCTAAAAAGTACTTGTATAAGCTAAATATTGATGATCAAGATTTAATCAACATTCAGTAAACGTCTTTCTTCGTTTAATGAAATACAGTAGGAAGAATATAGAGTCTGAGGTACTCACAGTAAGACTGTAAGTAAGTAAAGCCTTCACATCAATCAGATTAGCTTTTAATCCCCATCCAGAAAAAAAAATGAAATATTTTCTCTGGAGAAATCAGCTGTTGCATATCTCGTGGAAGCAAATTTGGAATATAGCATTTCGGTCATACATTAAACAGCCAGCCAGAAAAACAATTTGATAAGAATTTGCATGATAATTTAGAAAGATAAAATATAGAATAAGACTTAAGCAGAAACACTTCCACAACAAATGTACACTTCTGAAAATAAAAGTACACCATGATACATAGATTTATCCAAACAAAAAAGGGATTACTTTACAAAGTGTTAGCCTCGCGGTTAAACTACAGTAGACACTCTGAATACTTTGGCCACATTTCAGCTAACTCTACAATGACAACGATTTTGCCTCATGTTTTGATGGGGGGATATCCAGCAGATGCAGTTCAGAGAAGCAAACCACAAATGCAGTATAGATACCATGCTGTAACAGATAAAAGATACAACTAGTAACAGAATAAAAGATATTTATTTCTTCTGAGTGGGTTCACTCTATGCACAGCAAAAAATATCCTTTGTCCCTACACTGCCTCTGTTAACTGGAGAGAGATACAGCTGACATTCTTCGACAAGCATTGTAACATAGTGAACATAATTCTCTCTCCTGTGCAACTGTTGGGGATTTCAGTTTGTTGTTGTGACTACCAATGCCTAAAATATGTTTGTCCTTAAAATGTTTTTCAGTAATAAATACTCTGTGCAAAAAAGGAGTTCAATGTAAATAAAGTTCATTTGAATACCATGCCACTATTTCTGATCTGATTATTTTTATCCCTTTCTTTTGACTTCCATGGAGAGAGCTACACATGTAGGCTGAGTGAAAATGAAACTCTTCAAATAAGTCTGTGACTGCAGATTGGGTGAAATCAATGCTTTCATTTATTTGGTAATAATGACCAGAATGAGTCTCTTTAAGTTGAGACAGAGGTGGTTCCTTCAGGGCTCTCCCAACATGCTCTGATGATATTAGGTCCAGCCTTTGCCAAGGATCAAACAGTGACCCACCAGTTCATCAAACAGTCCGAGCTGGACATTCATAAAACATGCTTTCCCCTGCTAGCTCTTGGCATAGGCTCAGATGTAATAAATCACATACTGTATATTTTATAACCTAACTGGTCCAGGGTTGTATCGAGGGTTGTATTAAGACAGTTGCCTTAGATACTGAAGATAGGATTTGCTGCATGTTTAATCACGGATTTAATCCTGTATTACTGACCATCGCCACACCACCCTTATAATATGAATTTAACATCCAGTGCAACCTCCAAACCTAAAGCAAAAATATGCATTTCCAAAAAAGCTTGTGTAACATCAAAAAGATACACTGACATGGATTGCTTTTACTTTTATATATTTAAATTTTGCACATTATCTAATTATTTTCCCAAAGATTACAAAAGATTACTGCCATACCATACTTACGACCCCTTTATCTTTCAAATGGTGGCCGCATGCATACACGCGCACACACACACACACACACACACACACACAAACAATTTTCCCTTTTACAGTCTTCTTGTTATCGGCAGTAAACTGCCCCCTTGTTATTGCCTCCATGTATTTCCAATTATTTTATATGTGAAAGAGGGCAAAGGGACAAATGGAGTGGAGATGTGAGAGAGAAAGAGTGTAGCAAGCCAAGACGCTTTGTAATGCCATGGGCAGGTTATAAGGAAGATAAATAGCGTGACACCTTAATGGAGCCATACAGTTATCCTTTATGAATAAAGTGAGATTGCTTCATAAAAGGTACCATCCATGATTAATGATAGAACTAGAACCACTTGCATCGATCCTGGACATAAAAGGACTCTCCAGTATTTACAGCTGTTAATGTTATAACAAATGGCATTGTAAAAGTTGGACGTACAGTGAGTCCAATAAAATGCCATGGACTTGGGAATTACACTGAGCCTCTGGTGGCCATTGCTATTACTGTGTTGTCAGAGTCTTTAGGCGAGGAGACAATGATGACAGTACAGACACCCAAACACATTGGAAGTCAGAATGCACCAGATATGCACAGTCCTGCAAATATATTTAACCTGTGCTATTGGCCAAGATGGACAATGGCATCAATAATATAATTTCAAAGGCCACAAAGTAAGCATGGCTAAATTTATGTTTTTGGTGTGATTGCTGGGTTTAGTGCATGTGATGCACTTTGTGACATCTGTGCTAGAAGGGTTCTACATTAATATACCTTACAAGAAGAGGCCATTAGTGGAAAGGCTATGAAGTAATGACAAAGATGCATGAGGTAATCACAATTTCACAAATATTAAAAAACTTCTCATTACATATTAAAGAGCACAAAAGCACAAAAAGCAAAAGTTATGACCAAAAGATCCGTTGCACACAGCTGACTCTGATACTTACTGTAACACTGAACCCCTACATACATTATACATTGTATACATTTTTTCACTTGATGTAAAAAACTTCACCTTTTTTAGTGAGTTTGAAACTCTGAAGGACAGGGGTAGAACCACACATGTGAGAATGTTTTCTTTCTGCCACATATTATCTGATTGAACTGAATTCAGAGGTGAATATCTCTGTATGTGTGCACTGTAGTAATAAATGAAATAAACAGATGCAACCATCTCTCTGCCTGCATTCCTACTGAGGAATTTCCAGGGTTTGAAGACTGGATATTAACACCTCAAAGTCATGCCATGTTGGCAGCTGCACCAAGACCTGCAGTACAAACAAAATGTTTCCTTTTTGAAGTAGTATAAGCAGACATATTGTAATTGAGAGGAAAAACCTCTGACTCATTTAGACAGAGGTGAACAACAGTGTCAATAGAAATTATTCTCATCTGGTGTTAGAAATCAATAATCACCAGTAAGAATAAACAGCAGCTATGACATAATGTTAAAAGAATGAGAGCTCATCAAATTATAAACACTGAGTAATTGTTTTGCTTGAATATAATTTGTTTGGATGCATTATGGCGATTGTGAGAGTCACTTGATACTGATCAGCTGATGTCACACGCAACTCTGCCAAAACAAATCAAACCTTGATATTGACGTGGGTCGCATTAAGAGAAGCCCGAGGCAATGATGAGAAATAAAGAGTGCTCACTCACACCAACTTCCATCTTAAAGAAATTCCAAATATGCAGACTTCACCTGCATCCATTTTACAGGGATATCAATGGGATTCAAGCTAACATTTCTTCACTTACAAGATTCCTGTTTCTCAAGTTTCACTGCTGGTGCTATTTTTGCTGTTTGGCATTTTGTCACATGCATGTTGAGACAAAATATGATCTCACTGCTGATGGTATTTGGGCTGTTACTACTATCCCATGATAAACTCAAATTAAATCAAGTGACTTACCCTGGCTAGCAGAGATCATAATCCTTAATATATTTGTAATGTTCACAATGTCAGTTTTGCTAACTTTAAAAATAATATATTTTTCCAGTAATTAAGATGTTTTCAAATATTATATTGCGTTTGTTGTTAACCTCTGAAGACAAACACCAATCTTTTTTTTCTGATGGTCCAATACATGAGAGTGATATGTATGACCATGATGGACGTTGTTTGTTCCAAAATCTTCTATTCTTGGTGTCTTTATCTTCAATTACATACAGTGCTATAAATATACAGAGTTTCTTAGGGCTGTCAACTACGTTCTCATCCACTGGTCCTTATGCTGCTTCAAACCAAATTAAATAGGTCTGTTCCTCCAAGTCTATCAAATTGCTTTCTCAGATTACCAGGCCCGTTACTATAATAACAAAAAAAAAAGAATATGATTATGAGAGGAGTCTGATTGGAATGGGCATTAAATCTGGGAAAATATGCAGTGTTCTCTTCATTAATATTTTTTCACACCAACCATGTATTTTAAATGGACAACTTGGCACTCACACCCCTTAACCGCATTTACAGTAGCCCCATTGACTGTAAAAAAACATGAATGTTTAAAAGGATGCTTTTAGCTTTGAATTTATAACCGGCTACCATCTTTGTAAGTTACTGGAGCCAGAAGATCCAAATTTAGGCATCAATGCAGGGCCTTTGTGAAACTAAAGTGGGATTATGTAAGTGCAAGTGGCAATCACAACAAAAACACTTGTCTTTAAGCCAACTTCTAGTGACGAGTGAAGAAACTCTAGTTTGAATCATTTTTACAGTGGCTACAACATACAGCCATGGCCGTTGCTAATTGGATAGACCACCCCTCAAGCCTCTAAGTCATTTCAATTTCTTGTTCTGCTTCACTCTGTTTTTAGATATTGACACTCATTCTTGTTTTGAAAAAAACTCATATTCTTGTTTTGAATATGAGACTAAATGTCTTGTTAAGACACATTTCTTTGCAATGTGTCACTGTCTCTTGTGATGAAGACCAATGAGAGGAGATGTGAATCAGATCAATGGTCTTTTGGATGGCCTGTTGAACCTGGATCAATAGCTCTTAGTTGAGTGAGGACTTGTTCTCTGATTTGCTGTTTCTCACTGTCAGACACTTGCTCATAAGCTACAGTCACTCTCTCACCTATCCACCCCCACACTAAACACACACACACAAATACACTTCTCTCTCTATCTCTTGCTCTCTCTCCAGGCTAAATAGTATGCTGGCAGTCCCCGGTGCAGCAAGGTTAAGTCATCATGCCTTTTGACAGAGATGGAAAGGGTTATTATCTGATGCTGCTCTGGATTCATGCTGTGTGAAACAAAGGTGCATTTGGATCAATACACATATACTGTGAGACACTGAGCCTGATCTAGTACATCATACGTACTAATATAAATCTGACACACTATCAAGAGGTCAAAGAAGCAGACAGTCTTTTGTTTTTGTATTCACAGTCTTGAATAGCTTTTAAAATGCAATTGGACTGTCTGAATTGATTGCAAATAAAATATTTAAAATATTAAATTGAACAAATAGCTTTAGGGGTTTGGGGTATATAGATATAGAGTCAAACCCTACTTGTGCTGTTGTAGATAATTTTAAAAGGGTTTCAAGTTTCCAATTTTTACTCCGTGCCCTGAACAGCACTCGGTAACAACACACATGTGCTCGTGTTCAATTATGTTTTGAAAATGAAATTATCTATCATTGGGAAACTACTGACATTTTGTCCCTCACTTTCCAATAAAAAGATACTGCAGATTTAATTGGTTAATGGAGTTGCCAGTGACAGAGAGAGGAAAGGCAATAATTGCATTTGAATTGCAGATTCTTACTACTAAATCCTAAACTTCTAAGGCACAGGAAGGAACAAACATCAGCATTTCACCCTGGGAAGAAATAAAACAGCAAGGACAGCAAGATGGCTGACTGCTGCTAGACAATAAACAGCTGACACTATAGGTTGCCATGTGCTGATGTACTCCCACTGCTATGTCTTGTGAGGTAAATCTCTCACAGAAATTCCTGCTATCTTAAAAAGTCATGCTTAATCCCAATTTCTAAAAAAGTGAGGGAGGTTAAACTTAATGATATCAGGCCAGTGGCTTCTAACAGCTTGTGAAGACTTTGGATACCATGTAATTTGCATTTCTGCCATGAAGATAATGCTTTGCCTTTGCATGGGGTCTGTGAACACCTGGAGAGAACCAGTGGTGTCATCAGGACTGTTGTTTTACTATCGTAGGGCTGTACAACCTGTACAGTACAACCTCATAAATCTGAATGTCAACGCTCAATAAAATGGATTCTGGTATCTAACTGAGCTCAGTTTGTTACTTAAAGGGAACATGACTTTAGATCAGATCTCCACCAACTCAGAGCCCCGCTCACAGTGTTGTGTTGTAAGCTTCCTTGTTTATCTCGTATACAAGGGGCGTAAAACAATCAAGAAATGAGCCATATGCAGAAATCCTCCAGTGAAATGGCATTTGTCAGTTGTATTTTCAGGCTGTGATGAAAGGAGACAAATCAAATCATTTTCAAACAGTATATTCAATTGAATAAAGCTGGTGGTTAATTGAGGAGGAGGGAAGGAGAATGCATTACACCAAACAAGACTATGAGTCTACATCTATGCTAGCGGCTCTGTGAGGCTGTACTTAGGCAGAGCGATGCTTTGAGCTAAATGCTAACATCAGCTTGCTAACATGCTCACAATGACAATGGTGTATGGTTTACCATGTCCAACATCTTTGTTCAGCATGTTGGCATGTTAACATTTGCTACTTCGCTTTAAAAACAAAGTACAGTTGAGGCTGATGGGAATGTCATTGCAGGTATATGGTCACAAACAAAAGCATTGGACATGTTTACATTTTGACTGGATGATGGCCGTAGATGAAACATCAGGGGATGACCAAAGTTATTGCAATTCATCCTTAGGGGAACGGAAACATCTGCAACAAATTTCATGGCAATCCATTGAATAGTTATTGAGATAATTCAGCCTGGACCAAAGTGGTGCACCGCCTGGCCAATAGACCAGCATTGCCATCCCTAGAGCTGCGCTGCTACCATAGCAAATATGAACAAAAAATAAATTCAAGATACTATGTCCTTGAGAAACTAAGAACCTTCCATGTCTACAATGACACTTTTAATATTTTATTATAGTCTTCTTGTTACTGTTTGGCCAGGTTGAACATCCCTGGACTCACAGATCACCAGTTCACAGTGTAATATTACTCAAATGCAGTTTAGGCTGTTAGGTAATAGGCTGACTGTATACTTTCCAAAATGTCCACAAAGGACCAAGCAGTCAAATTGCGGTAAAATTCTGAAATGATCAATGCATTGTTTCCTGATCTTTTACTTACCTTAGACATGGTGAGTTGCTCATGTACTGTACAATATATATCCCTTGTACCCTGGTTTGTGTCTTGTTCCTTTTTGCACTGGTTCTTATGTGGAATTACAGACTACCTACTGCATTTGTGGTATCATTTCAGTGGAAGGCCACTACTCCTGAGGTAAGTCTTATCAAGTTGGTTCTTATGGCAAAATCACATCATAAGTGACTTTTACATGGAGTGAAATACAAAATCTTTCAGTGGTGCTTTCAGCTACTTTCACACCTGATGTAACAATGTATTCACCAGAAAGAATGATGATATTAGATAACTCTGAACATAATCCAAGGTTTTGCAATGACAAAGAATTTATTGTTCACTGCAAACATTTACAAAATCATTTCTTTATAAAATATCTGAGCATGGCAAATTTGGTCAAGGTTATGTAAAGATTATGTTTAGAATCAGAATCAGAAATACTTTATTGATCCCCGAGGGGAAACTCTTTCGTTACTAAGAGAGTTTCCCCTCGGGGATCAATATAGCAGATAGGTTAGGGTTTTTGCAATTAAAACACTTAGTTAACTCTGGTCTCCTGCACTGGCACTCAGTGTTGCCACTGGATGTAAATTATGCATTGCAGAATTGTCAAATATGAATGTAATCATAGGGATACTGGGCTGGATGTAAACAGTCTTAGTGCTGATTTTTCAACCACATTTTTCTTTTCTAATCTATCCATAATTGAGTCCCACAATATTGAAAAAACAACATATTTGTGGCCTCATTTC
Source organism: Siniperca chuatsi (assembly GCF_020085105.1). Lineage (NCBI taxonomy): Eukaryota > Metazoa > Chordata > Actinopteri > Centrarchiformes > Sinipercidae > Siniperca > Siniperca chuatsi. The sequence goes on from NC_058059.1 coordinate 11,064,888, forward strand.
TGACTCTTTTATGCACTTCACAAATCCCATCTGCAAAATCCTCTTCACCATGACCCATGTGAATGCCTCTGTATGCTCTGAGCTCCTGCTGTTGCCTCTCCCTGCCCTCAACCCCATGAACACACTCAGAACCTGAACCTCATATTCACCCTTTTTGGTATTCTGAGGATAGCACTCTTTGGACACAATCTCCTACCAAGAGAGCTCTTGATTTGAACTGTACTATATCGATCACTTTCACTTCTTTTGGCATGAAAAACTACTTTTCTATCCCCCACCCTTGGTTCTATGCTTCCATTCATAGAATTGCATCCCCAGTTGAGACCTTGTGTTTCACCCTGTCTGAGTCCTGTGTTAATTCATCTGTGAGTTTAATAAGAGATTTCTGTCACCTGTTGAGCTTTCCCCAAGCTGGTATAAAGCTCCGTCAACGTTCTGTTACACACCAGTTGTTAATTGTGTATGAAAACCATGAAATAGCATCATATGGGTCACTGATAGACTTTTGTGACCCTTACTCAAGAGTCTTGACCATTGTTCTGTGCCATCAAGCCCAAGACCTTTGATACAGAATGTTAAAGTTAGAGAGAAGAATTCTGCACAAATCTACTGCTGTGTTTAACACAAAACCTGTGGAACACTGGATATGCCTCAGCCACCTTAATCCACCACACTGACTTTTGAAACAGGTACATACCAAAGGAAACACACAAGTCCACAAACTACAACCAAAATCTCTGTTACTGATATTAGCGCAACATTAATCCCAACATTTAGGAATAAAAAGTTAATTGAATCACGCACATCAGCGGGCTTTTAATGAGGACACGTGTATTGTTATGTAGCCACTCAGAGAGAGCACTGATGTGCAAATCATCCCTCACAAACTCCCTACTCTTAGCTGAATACAGAAGAAGTCCACTTTCCATTAAGTAAATAGATAAATACAGTAGAAACAGAGACATTCCACTGGGGGACGAACATGCTGTGGTCCAATATTCCCTTATTCTTTTCAAAGAAATTCAGAATTGGCTAGGGAGACACAACTTCAAAAGAGAGTCACTCCCCACTGAACCTATCTCTTGACTCTTTGATTGTTAGCTATTCTAGCCATGTATGAGGCATTGTAGAGGCAAAAAAAAAAGTATGACCTCATGTTTTATTCATGGCTTCTCCACTTTCATAAGATAAGGGGTGTCATTGTTGCACCAGCACAAAGTTAGCTCCTGTGTCAATATTTCACCTTCAGCTTTTGCACGCTACCACATTGCTCTAATCGCAACTGCATGTTGATCTTGATGGAATAATATGTGGCAAAAGAAGGTAGAAAAGGCAAACAAGATGAATTGCTCTCTATTAGGATCTCTATCCAGGCCAAGTACATTTTCTTAAAGTGAATGTGATGTGTCTCTAATATGTTTGGCAACACTTGGTAAATGAAAGCATTTGCATTGGTGGTTGCAAAGCCTCTGTTATCTTAGGTTATGGTTTTACATGTAACATACATGTATCATGCATGAATACATACACACACATACATGGGTATGTATTCATACATACATGCACAAATAGCAAAAAGAAACATGTTGCTACCCTCCAGTAAACAGATTTGTTGTAGATGGAATTTCTAGTGAGGTCAGTGGAAACACAGGAAAGGGCTCCCTGAAATGACTCGCATGGTATTATGTGGTGCTGTACCTGGGTCTGATAGCTTGTGCTGATATATTTGGTCTGACATTTACGATAGCCTCACTGTATTCCCTAATTATTGAACAATTTCAGCATAAAATCCGATTTAGTGGTTTAAATGAAGCTGCCTGAAGTCATTTGGCTCTGGCCAAGACTTATCTCCTCTGGTGGTTTTATTCATTTGTTTTGCTATATTTTCTTCTTTTGTCAACCTTCCCACTGTATATGCTCCACAGATTTTTCAGCACTGGAGTCTCAGGGTGAAGTGATCAGTTTAATCACAGAACAACATTGCCCCCTGTTGGCTGCACATGAGAAAACCTTTAAATCCTCATTGATGCAGCCATAATATGTATGCTGAAACCACACATATCAGCTTTGTAGTCTTACACTTTTTGTTGTTGTAGCTGATCACTGACCTTGTCTATATACATATTATAATATTGGTATCACATTAATACCCTTGCATCTTAAGCAAGTACAAAACAGGTGCAATTACACTGTCACCACGTGGTAACTGCAGCTTCCAGGTGGGTGAGTGTAGGTAAATCATTGGGGCTAACAAGTGTGCGGGCACCTTGCCTCACTGATGTGTCAGTTAATTACACACAATACTTCTCAAGTAGTCTTAACCGTAGATTGTAATTTCATGGGCATGGATATGATCTATACACTTCGATTGCAGGAGACAAGCACTTCCTTTTTGTTGATTGTTATCATTATAGCTAACTGCTGCTGGTGGACAGACTTCCAGGATAAAATAACTCAGTTACACAATGTTACATGATGTTGGAACCATCTTGTATAACCATCCAAAAATATGATAAACCAGTAAAAAACAATGATGGACATCTGTTTGGAAATAACTTGATCCTCTCTGGGAGGAATTTACCTATTTCTATCTGTGTGAGCAGGGTTTAAGTGGTTGAGCAGCATTTAGCCAAGCAAAGCACTGTTTTGCTAAATTGTTCTGTTATTTTTGCAATTCTATCTTTTGCTTTTTGAAATTTGTTGTTTTAGTTTTGTTTAGCAATGTTGTGTTTGTTTTTATTAGTTTTTGCTATTTTTTTTCCCCCATTTAGTCCCCTTTTCTCCCAAATTTGATTGGCCAGTTCTCCATGTACTAGCCTTTGTTACTGCTAAGTCCCTACATTGATCTGGGGAGTATGTACACAATCCTCTTCTCTAGTACACATAAATTTAGCAGCTGCTATTTCATCTCACAAGGGGTACACATCAATCAATCGGCAGGAGATGCTATTGCAGCAACAAGAACATGATCCTTCACCAGCTTCCCACCGAGAAAACTATGAAATAATATACTAGAAAATATTTCAAAAGGAATGCTACTATAGGCACTAAAGCCAATGTCAAAAGTATTTTTAGTCAGTAATTTTTAATTTTATTTTGCATCTCACAGCCACCATTTTCGATGGTATATTAGGGCCATTGTGGGTTCATAGGGCCATTATATATATATATATATATATATATATATATATATATATATATATATATATATATATATATATATATATATATATATATATATATATATATATATATATATATATATATATATATATATATATATATATGAGGAGAGGGTAATATTCCAAGAAAAAACTCATAACTTCTGATGTTAAAGTGATACATTTACGAGAAAAAAAAACAACTCAAATATTCTTTGAGATTATATAGTCATACATTTGCAAGAAAAAAAAACGCTACTCTGATATGAAGTGAGCAACATATACAGCTGGGAACCAGGTAGGCTCAAGGGTAAAGTGAATTGTTGTGGTAGGATTATAATGAAGAAGGAGGGCCCATTTTTAACATTAGGGGAGGGCTGGGGTAGTGAAATCACTATCCCCTTCCAGCATAGCCAAGGGGGATACAAGTTGCTAGTTGGACCCGTAGGGTTGTGGGTTGAGCCCAAAAAGTTAGCTTGAGCCCAGAATCTGTGTTCAATTCATCCACTAACTTAGAAACCTATTTCTCGCAAATGTATGTATTTATAATCTTAAATTTCTCATGATTTGTGAGTTTTTTTTCAGTGGATTTACCACTTTAATCTCAGAGAATGTCCAAGTATTTTTCCTCGTAATTTCAAGACTTTAATCTTGGAATATTTCCCCCCTCCCCAGCTCCGTGTTTTTTTTTTTTTTTTTAAACCTACAATGGCCCTAACATGCCGCCGTCCACCATAGTGCTCATTTCCAATTAAACAATAAGCAAGTGTGTGTTATGAGCATAGACTGTATAAAAGAAGTGGACGTAGCCAGCGTGACGTCACCCATTGGTTTGTGGACTACTGTTTTGAAGCCTCGAGTTTAGCATGTTGGCCGTCGCCATCTTGGTTTTTGGGAGCAAGAACTGGCCAAATTTAGACAAGAAGGTGGAGCTAGTTTGCTTGGTTAGCAAGATGCATCTGTAATTCATGTTAACTGTGATATTAATTGGGATGCTAAATTTGGCTAGTGAAAAACAGCCTTAAAACAAAATGTACTTTACAGAACTGCTGACTCCTTAGAGTGTCTTTTAGTACAACTGAACACTGAACAAGACATTTTTAAAATGTTACAATTAACTTTCATGAACTGAAAACACACTGTGAAAGGGTTAAACTTCTTAGATGAAAACACAGACAGCACCCAAAAACAAGTTTACAGCTATTTAAATGTACACAGAGCAGTGGATAAGCATCACCTCTATCCTGATTGACAGGTCACTGTGGTAGCGACTTGGCAATCACAAGGTAGCCACGCCCTAAAGCAATTCACAAAATGAACATCATGTTGTGTTGAAGAAGACTTGAAACTAGCGATTGAGACCATAAACTCATTAGGAAACCGTTTACTGAGGTAATAAATCAAGTGAGAAATAGGGTAATTTTCTCATAGACTTCTATACAATCGGACTTCTTTTTACAACCAGTGGAATCGCCCCCTGCTGGTCATTAGAAATAATTTAGGTTTAAGGCACTTCCACATTGGCTTCACTTTTCAGACCCAGCGGTTGCCGCTTGGTTATAAGAGAAAACATACAGAAGACATCCCAAATAACTCATTTGGTGATGTGTATTAAATATTCTATTCTCATACAATTTAAAACTGACTGTTGTCTTTATATAACTATATTGGTGGGGCCTTGTTTCCATCCTTTGGGTCACCTTTAAAATCAGCATGGAAAAGGGTGCTTAGAATACAACAATTTTATAAGATATTGCTGAAAGGGTTAAGCTGAAGATGCTATTGCTATGTAGTGTAACATCCTTGTTGATGACATTTGGCATTTCCACAGAATATAAAATGGAAGGCAAAATTAAATTTGCAAATGCACTGTGCTCAGAATAAATATTGACTGCCTGAGCCAGGGTTCTTTCCCACTGCATCTTTCCATTAACCAATATTAAAACAAACAGTGTATATACAGTGGGAAAGCTTGTATATGTCTTTAGAGTAACCATACTAAAAACATTCAGTATATCTTTTAACCCTGTAAGTCATTCTGTGTCCAAAGCCGATGTAGTTACACACCACCATGCCATGGTGTGCCCAGAAAAATTGGCAAAAGTTGTGTCTCTTACAGTGTGTTTGTTTGTTTGTGTTTATTGTCCCTCTCGTTTAAGTTCATATAAATGCACTGGTGATATTTGGAGCCAACACTGAACCACTGTGGCCAGCAGCACATCAAGTGTATGATTTCATACTTAATCCATATGACTCAACTGAGTTGTTTTGGGGAGAAAATCCACCTGGATAGACGTTTTCAATGGTCTAAGAAAACTGGCTGGTCCCTTCTACAGGCTCCTCAATAGCTCCACGTGTCAGTTGTTGCAGCAAGTCCAGTGGTGTTATACGGAAGCAGTACTGAGCTAATGTATGGTACGGTTAATGACACAGAATCATATGTTGCCTGCAAAATATTGATTCATTATTCTGGTGTTGATTGTGCAGTCCCCCTTTTGGGATTTTTATTATTGTCACAAGTTGACTGCGCCACAGTCATCTTGTTAGTTAATTTAGTGCCTGCTGTTTACAGCCACCTGATCATAGCTTGATGTGGTCTCACTTGTTACATGTTAAAGAAGGTCTTGGACCAGGTATCCATAAGTTAAGCATAAGATAAATTACATGTATTTAAATGAAGTCAGTGTGCAGATGTTTTTGTGCAGCACATACATACAAGGTTTGAGGTTTTGTATGTGTGCACTAAACAAGAATATTAAAAGGCAATTGTGATGTACAATATACTATAAAGTTAAAACTGACCTAACCTAAAGCATAGTCTCTCATATTCTGTATTGTAGTTTTAACCTATTTTGCAGGCTCTCAACCTTTGTTCAAAAACAGCTAGACATGATGCACTGCTCTACAGCAGCAGACCACTACCAACATTTTCATCAAATGTGACATATTGGGGTTTGTATGCAAATTGCGGTCAGGAAAACATTAAAATAGTGTAGATTTTGCTTAAACTCATATTCTTGCTGTTATTTCTAAAACATCTATCAGACTTCAATAAAATATGGGATTTGTAATTGTAGTTATTAGTCAAACACTTGCTTTTAATAAGCACATAATATGAATGAGTGTAACTTATAGACTTCACTATTCTATTCATACAAACCCATTTTTTGTAGTGTTTGTTAATCAAATCTGAAATTAATTGGAGTTTGTTCTTGACAGTTAAACAGGTTTGTAGCAACCTTGTATGTTTTGCATCTTAAGTATCTTTCTCTGTATGACTGCTCTCTGTATCTGAAGGGACACATTTGTAATGCAGATGTTGCCTTGTTTATTCTGTCTCTCAAATAAGCTCATGAGAAGAGGATGAACATCCAGCCTCTGGCCAAGTTATGAGTTGTTACTCAATCATTAGCTCAAAATCAAATCAAATAAATCAAAATGTAAAAGGAAAATAAACTCCACATACCTTCCACAACTGTATCTGTTCCACTGTGGCTGTGATCCAGAAGATCTTCCAGGCACATATTTAGTCACAGCATTAATTATCAGTTGCCCTAATTGCGTTCTGTGTCCATCTAATTAGTTTGAAGACATGGATTTTACAGCAGTCAATGTGTGGGTCATGTTAGGAGCTGCAAAGTAGGTCTGGGGTCTTGCTGATGAGCCTGGGGCCTTGGAGTAGATACCAGAGTGCACCATGATGAAAGAGATATAGTAGCACTAATAATCTCTGCTGCAACATTAGTAACTCAGGTATTTGCCCTCTCCCTCTTTTTTGAAATCATGTATAGTACTTTGTTTCTGTTTCAAGTCAAGAGTACCAGTTACATAAACTGATCTGGACACTGAGCTCAGCAATTGCCAATACATATCACATTGCTTATCTTCAGTTTGCAGTGAAATTTGCTTTTCAATGTGCTTCTGCAGCCAGATAATTTTAACTGGTTACACTTATACTTTGGAATATTTGTAACGGAAACGTTAACCATCCAATATGAAAGGATAGCGTGGTAATGTAAGTGAGTGAATGTGAAATTGCAATTTTCAGTATTTCATGCAACAAAATGTGTATTCTGTTTGTATAATATCTAATCATTTAAGGCTGAGTCCTTAGCACAGCCCTTTGCTGCATGTCATCCCCCCCCCCCCTCTCTCGTCTTTCTCTGCAGCTGTCACTATCTAATAAAAAGGCAAAAATGCCTGAAAAAAATTCTTAAAGAAAAAAATAATCTTTTTAAATCTGAATTGCACGATGAGATCTTTTGAGCAATTAAAAAGGAAAGAGACATGAGTTATACAGTTTAAAAACAGTATAAATGCCAAGAAAAAAAAGTTGTCATGGTCTGTCTACTTTACCCTTATTTTCTCCATTCCCCTGTGCCTTGTGAGTCCCCCGTTTGTCTCTCCCTTGTATGTATGTATGTATGTATGTATGTATGTCCCAGAGTGTGGCCATCCTCTCTCTAATGCCAATCACCACCCACCTGGTCCTCTCTCACTACCTGCTGCACACCTGAGGCTCATCCACCAATCAAGACTCTGCAGTACTTATACCCTGGTTCCTCACTCTGGATTTCGCTAGTTTGTTGGTTATCCTATCCAGTAACACTAGAGTCTAGAAAGACAACTTTTGATGTCTTGTTAATGTGTGTTTATGCTTATCTTGTATTTCTTTGTGCTCAGACTTGCCGCACGCCTGACTATTCCTGCTACGCCGAACACTGGATTCCACATCTGTCTCAATTGTCTGCCTGCCTCTCCACCACGCCAGGACAGGCTGTTGAGCTACTGAAGCACTCAGAATCTGCTCTGCTTTCCTACACTGCTCGAAGACAGCTTCATCCCCTTTAACTCTGATATCTTTTAATAAACTGTTAACCTTTTAATCCACAGATGTGAGTAGTTTCATGTAGGAACTTTTTTTTTCTACCAGGGTGCCCTTTTTTCTTCTGTTGCTGTCTACTGATCTCAAGGAAAAATAAGATTCACATGCAACATATTATGGTGTGTAAAACAGGAGTATTCAGTGGAATAGGACCCCAACGCAGACTAGCTGGTAGAACTGGTGCAGATCAATAATTTCTTTTTTTAACAAAAGAAGGCTTACACTGAATTGGCAGGCAATAGCAATTCTCTGCAGGTAAGCGGTCCAAAACAGAAACATAAATCCAACAGTGAGCAGGCAAAATCCCAAATCCACACAGGTAAGGTACACCACAGATGCAAGAAACCAGGGTGCTTGACAAAGATATGAAATCTGACAACTGAACAAAAGGACACACTTAAATAGACTTAAGTTAGCGAGACACAGTTGAAATTGATCAAGACACAGGTGAAAACAATCAAAGACAGGAAGCAAAACTAAAAGAAACTTGAGGTAAGGAGACTATTTCAAAATAAAACAGGAAATAACAGAACCCAAAACCATGACACACATATAAATCCATCCCTAATTAGGTTTGTGATTAAGTCACACTGTAGTAATAAGTAAACTTTAGTTTTAGAACATATTTAAAGGCAAATCTACACATGCTTAATACATGAGAACAAAAGATGTTAGTCTAACAATAGTGATAATACAGTAACATACAGTAGGATAAAAATACTGCAGGAATCTGATTTTATAAAGATGAGATTCAAAGCGATGATTTAAACGTAATCCTCAAAAGTTCTATTCACAGTGGTTGTTCTAGACTCAGAGAGTCCTGATAACAAATCACCTTTGGTCTTTAGACCAAGGGACTGATAGCTGTGTTAAAGGATTTTAAATTAAGCTCACAAATGTGTGCTGGGGACACATTTACTATTTTATGGGCTAGTTTCTCAACTGGCCTTGGATTAGACTTAATTTTTACATTTTCTATGCTAACGTCAGTGCTGGCCCACCTTTCATCCAGAAAACTAGCCCCATAATGAGAGTCTTAAAATCCACTGGAGGCCAGTACAGGGAAGCAGGAATTGATCTTTTACAATCTTTGTTCTAGTTTGGGTTCATCTTTCTGTAACACAGAGCTGCAGTTTTCAATTCGGAAAACATAATGTTTCTCCAAGTAAGAGAAGCATAAAATCATGTCAGTTTTGAAATAGTCATCAACAAGAGAAAACTCATTTGACTTAAAGTGAAGATGTAGTCAAACTTCACTCCTATATGTAAGGTAATATACAGAAGTATATCAGTAGGGCTGGGTATTGTTTAAAAATTATGATATTAGTACCCTAAAAGTGATACCGATACCAATAGAGTACTTCATCAAGTATCAATACCCAGTCCTACAGATCAGCCAGTTTTCTTTTTCAAGAATGTCAGATGAGTTCAGTGTTGGGATTTACAATGGATAAAAGGGCATTGAACTGTGTAGGTGCAATCAATTAAACTTGGCTATCAAAATTATCAAAGATAATCAGAAATAATAACTTTAATAAAGTCCTCAGGGGCACCACTCTTCTTAAAGAAGAGCAATGATAGCCAATCAATTGATTGAGTCTCATAATATACTAAACTATCCATTTAGAACTCAGATTAATAATTAAATGAATAACTATAACCAGAATTACCACCAGAATTACTCTGCTATGCTTTGTTATGTCCAGTTATATGTTATGTAAGTTGCTGTTATTATCTAGAGGTCCATTTGAATAAGCCAGGCATGGAAGAATGTTGGTTCTGATTGAAGAAAAGTCCTTGCTGTGCAGTCCATCTGTGCAGATGGAGGAACCGGTCACTCTGTCTGTTGTTCTCCTTACAGTTAGCTTGGCGCTAACTTCCTTACTTGTTTCTTAAAGTTAGCTGGCAGACTTTGTGTAGTTGCCGTTGGTGCTATTGGTGCTGGCGCTTGGTGCTATTGTTGCAGAAATCTTACGCAGATCCTCGCATCACTGCTGTAAGAGAAAATTTTCAGTTCTGCTGTGTGTCTGTTCCAGGCAGGCCACACAGAGAGAGAGAGACAGCCACAGCCGTCTCCTGCATGTGAAGAACTCTTGAAGGAGAAGAGAAAGAACAATGACCGCTGACCCACTTTATTGACCTGGTGACATCCTGTCTCACAGGTCAGACCAATGGGAGCTGAAAGCTAGGCCCATAGGAGGAGTTCACACCTCTGGGGATTCTGGGAGATTGAGTTCCATGGCTCTCCTTTGTTTACAGAACAAAAGAGCATACAGTCTCCTAATAGAGTTCAATTAAAGTTACACAAATAAATGAATTCATCTGTGGAGTCCCAACATCAGCAAAACAAAATGATTCAATCAGTGTTGAGTTGATCTTCTTAGATGTCAGCACATTTCAGCTGGACAAGTTTTTAAGTCTGATTGTTAGTGCTTCACAATTTCACAAGCACAATAAATTGCATCAGCACAGTAATGTACAGGAATGTTGTGACTAGAGGAAGTGGAAACACATTGATACAGAGGCAGCTAAGAATAACAGAGATAACAATGTAGAAATTGCCCAGAGCAACAGTGAAATTAGTTTTGACAAGGCATTTTTTTTTTGCTTGTAGCTTTAACAGCAATAATAAATATTTAAGATAAACATAACATACTTTAATTTCCACTGCACTCATTTTTTGTTTTTCAGTTATAAGTATTCAGTCAATAAACACCTATGCAACCAAGCTGTGTTTTGATAAAAAAAGGAATAACTTTTTGGTTGAGAATGTCCAGAGATTTAAATTATCTTTAAACTTTCAGAAAAACTTTCTGCAGTAGACTCTAAGTGCAACAGCTTAAATGCTGTAATAAAACATGCCTGGGGGTGGGAGAAATATATTGCACTGCTGGTGACAGATGGATTGGGGGGGTAGGGAGCTAAAAGTAATGGCAGGGAGCAAGGCCAGAGAAATGAGAGTAAGACCATACTTCTGACCTTGTCTGACTGTCCCACCTACCCCGTCCGTCACCAGCGGGACTAACGGATGGGTGAGTCAGTGGGCCAAGATGGGGACGGTAAACAGGGGTGACAGCTGACCTGGCAGCTCTCAATGGGGATGATGGAAGAGGATATAAGCAGTGGGTGGGGTCATCCAGAGGTAGATTTTCTAACACTTGGAGTCTGTCAGAGAGCCACAGACCTGTCAATGAGGTGAGACATGGCCCTGAATGACAACAGTCCATGGCTCCAGTGTAGCAGAGACATGAGTCAGCTCCATGGTTCCACTGCAGCAGGCATAAAATACCAGTGGATACAGGCCGGGACTGTCCTCTTGCTGTCATCACAAAAAAATGTTGGCAGTTTCAGCCAGAAGGTTCAGACAGAAACTTAAGAAGTGCCAACTACATACCTATTCACATAACAGAGCTGTCTATGTAAATGCATGGTTCCATAAATACAACATACAGCTGCTGTTTGCTGGCCACTACTGCAACAAACACTGCACCACACACCAATCCTGCCTTCACCTTATGTTATATATATATATATATAACCTTAACCAATTATCAACAAAAAATGAACACATCTGAACACATCAACCAAGATGTCAAACATAACATAAAAGGTATATTTTCAATTTTCATTTTACAAGATGTAATTTGCTGAAGACAACAGGACACTGCATTTATACACTGGCCTTAAGATCTTAATGTGCTTTTGTAATTTATTTTTTAAGCCATGAAGCTTACCAAAGAGATTTGAACGCAGTTCTAAATTTTAATCTAAATTTCAGTTTTTGAACTTTCCCTTTTCATGCAACAAAACTTCCACGGAGCTTATGGGTCCTGATCGTCTCACAAGTCAACTCGTGCTTTGCTCCCATACTGATTCTGTGTCAATTTCCTTCTGCCTCAGTCAGAGGGCTGTCTTCTATGTTACTGTGAAATAAATTGTCCTCTATGGAGGACAAGAACAAAATGCTGATGCTGCTAGAAAAAAACTCAAACAAAATCTCTTTCTGAGATGTTAGCTCAGTGAAAGGAATCCACAGTCAAAACTGAAACACTCATAATTACAACCCTAACATACTTATCTTTCTTGATTTCATAAAATGTACCAGTGCTGATGGAAGCCATTTTGAAGAACCATGAAATTTCACAAGGTCCACCCCCACATGTGTTACATCACTCAACAAATTAGGTGAACAGATTTTAAGTTTCTCTACTTTGAACTAAAATGACTTATCAGTAGTCTGCTGTACACATTTGTTGGAATGTGTGCTCAGCACCCACTAAACCAATTTGTTAGATGGTGTTTGCTGTGTGCTTTGTGGGTGTGGGTGTGTGGTTGTGTGTTTATCCTCCAGGTGTAACCCAGTTTCTAATTGAGGAGCTCTTTGTTTACACCTGCAGAACTGGGGCAGTCTCCAGATAACTTAAACTAATCAATTAACAAAGATGGCACAGGAACACACTGCCAGTAAAGCACAGCTCTCAGGACTTTTTCTACCAAAACCAACTCAAGTTATACATATAGTTTCATGAATTTCATGATTTCATGACACAGTACTTTTTCCAAGAGGCATGTGTCTATGGATGGAAAAATCAGTCTGTTTGTCAGTCAGTCGATCAGTCGTTCAGTCCACCACTTTGGTCCAGACTGAAATATTCCAACAAATATCAGATGGATTGCCATGACATTTAGTGCAGACATTTGTGGTTCCTGGTGGATGAATCCTACTGATTTTGGTGATCCCCTCACTTTTCGTTTAGCGCCACCACAAGGTTTATATGTGTGTTTTTTATGAAAAGTCAACTCTTGGATAGACTTCCATGGAATTTGGTGTATATATCCATGGTGCACAGATGAATCCTAATGGCTTGTTTTTGACTGGAATTTCTCAACAACAACAATGATAGATTGCCCTGAAATTTGGTGGAGAAATATTCCCATAATCAAGCGCCATCATCAGGTTAAAATTTCAGTTTCTCCAATAATTTGGTTTATGACCAAATACATGAAAAACTAATCATATGCTTATCATTGTCAGCTGTTCTTTGTGTATAGTGCTAACTAGTCAATGTCACCATGCTAACACGCTAAACTAAGATGGTGAACATGGTAAAAAATTATACCTGCTTAGAATCAGTGTGTTAGAATTATCATTGTGAGCATGTTAGCATGCTGACAGTAGCGTTTAGCTCAAAGTATCGCTGTGCCCATAAGAACAGCCTCACAGAGCAGCTAGCATGGCTGTGAACTTTTAGTCTTGTTTATTTTTGCTACAAAACCTTTTGGGCTAGCATGTTTAATCTGCATTAACATATTACTGACTGTTTCAGCTGTGTCACAAATGAGAAATAAAAGGTTGAGTTATGTCATACTAGCTTCTCATATTGATATATGAAATTTCATCACGCACAGTCTGCAAAGCTCATGTTGACTGCCCAAGCCCGCCCACATTAGAATAAATATATCCCCCACTCACAATATCTGTGCTATTCCCACGGCACCCATGGGATCTCAATCCCATCGCAGTTTTTAATATCTATCTATTGTAGCTATTAGAAAAAGTCTGCTGGGTGTTTGTTGCAACAAATGCATAGGTCATTGAGATGTTAGTGCCTCACACCTACTTTTTTATGCACATTTACAGACTGATCTGTATATCCACAGTCTTCTACAGCTGGCCTTTGCACAGGTCCACTTAAAGATCTGGAGCTTACTGAATGATTAAAAAAAATGGATGAGGGAGCAGAAAGTAATAATCATTTTCTTTCTCAGTCCAAATTTGCTTCTCTTGTCTGAGGATTTCGACTTTCATGCTAGAACCTTTAGGTGAGTGCTTGGTAAAAAAAACATACTTCTTAAGTCTAGCATCTACTGACATCTAACTCGAAGGAAAGAGCAAAAGACAAAAATCATTTGCTGACATCAAACAACACTCTTGCCAGTCTTGCTGAGGGAAGCAGGGAGGGAATAAGTCAGGTCCTTCGCTCATTATGCCACAGAAATCTGTTTAACCATCTCTGTCTAGGTGCAGTGGACATTAGCTTGTTGTCTATCAAATTCAATTTTGTGTCAGAGGCTACCACAGCATTCAGGTCAAAGCAATTTCCTGAGCAATAAATCTCATATAACCAACCCCAGCTCTCCATCAGCTAATAACATTGCAGTTTTCCTTTCCATACCCCTGTTAAAGTTGCTACTTGCAGTTCTCCGCCACCTCACCGAACACACCAACATCAATCAGTCCTATCTGATGTCTTGTCACTGTTTGCCCATTAAAGACAGACAGCGTTCAATGAAATCTATCAGCAAAAGAGGTCATGTCTGCAAAACTATAACGTTTGCACAGCATTTTCACTAGGAGGGCAGCAAAGCTTCCCAGATTTGCCCTTTAGGCTAATCTTTGTAACCAACTATTCTATCAGGAAAACATTATGACAGACTGACTAAAATGTCAAATTAACACAGAAGGGAAAGGGAGAAAGTTGCCTAAATGCAAATTACTGTAGGGGTGGTGGATGTGGAAGTGACTTAGCTGGGTTCACTTTGATGTTAGATCTTCAAAGTATGGATTAAACACTGGAGCCACAGAACTTAAACCGAGATATAAAGATACCAATTAACTTCTAACTACACGCATACATTAGGTGTCACTAGCAAGATAAATAGGATAGCTTTCGGTTTTTCCTATTAGAAAACAAAGACTAAACACAAATTGATAAAAATGACGTGGTCTTTATGATGAAAAACATCATATCTGAAAAAAGTGCATTATGTAAATTGGTCCCTCTGTCATCATGGAATATGTTCAACTGATGTAACAAAATGATCCATGTATTTTATATAACGAGGCAAAAAAGTTACTAAAGGTTGAAAATGGAAATCAATGGATCATTGAATTGTGATCCTTTATCTGACAGGAACCTGATGATGGTGATTCTGTGTGGTGGCTAGAGAAAACCACATGGATACTAGAATGTATCATACATTTGTAGTAGTCATAAAGAAATGATAACCAAAAGGAGAAATAAAGACAAAGATTTGGCCTTGGCTAAGTGATATTCTGAATTTTGGATTTCTTTTAAATGATAGAAGAAAATACAGTATTTGCAATGAATTTGATGAGTGTGTCTTTTAAAGTGAGGTTGATTTAAACAGAGAAACAGACAGACTGGATTTGAATGTTTCAGCACCACGGAAAGAGACTGTGTTATACACATGGGACTCATCTCATTTGTCTTCATTCACTGTGTCTTTGTTTATTCTATTATATACTATTCCTACTTTCCTACTCTGTTAGTTTCTCACACTTAAAAAATGTATGGAAGAGATGCAAAGAAAAGATGGGAAGACAACGGAACAGAGGAAGTTGGTGATTTATGACGGTTGCATAGCTGCAACCTGCTGTCACTGGAAAAAAAGTGCTCTGTGGCATCTTTTGAAGAGTTTTTTTTTTTGTAGCCTGCAGATTATGCCCAAATAATAAGGATGCAGTGTTAGCTGTTGTATAATTATTTTTTAGATTTGCCTTGACATGATTAAATAGAATATGAAAAAGCCACTGCATATTGTCCCTTAGAATGAACTGTTTAACAGGCAAATCTCAAATAAAATGGAAAAGTGAAAATAGTGTTCTAGGTTTGAATGTCTCAAAACCATGGAGACCATCACAGTTCATACATTTAGAAGCAGAAACATTTGTCATTAGTAAGTTTTGTTATTCATTATGGGTTTTTAAAAAAGAACTAAAAGTCATATATTTCATGACCCTGACAATATATTTTTTATATTTTTGTGTACATTAGGACGACTTGACATCAGAGCATTGATTGTATTCACACCAATGCGACATGTCAAGAAACTTGATGACCTTAACTTATTTGTGTTTGCATCAGTTGGAAACCAGTTAATAGGTGCAATACCACCAACAGTGGTGCAGGAAACCATGATGAATAATGGGATACATTTTGAATCCAATAGCTCTGACTACTGCTTCACACCAGTATTTGGGTAAGTGTGCTTCAACTGTGTTAGCCGCTGGCCTTTTTATGAGCTCATGCCTAGGAGAGTGAATGTGCCTTACTGACTGATGACTACTAAATAACATATTTCTGAAATGAGCATGCACAACATTTTAAAGCAACCCAATGGAGCGCACTTGGAAGTACCCCAGAACTACTTAGTGACTATGTTGCCAGATTTGGCAACTTGTAAGACCCTTTTAGCAACTATATTTCTAAAAATAAGCTTATGACAATAACTTTTTGGGCAGACATTATCTACTTTTCCTTTCCTGTCATTTCTACTCCCTGTGGCTGAGCTGTGTTTAGTTACTGGGAGAGAGCAGGCACATTCAGTCGACCGCTCAGCAGCAAAACTGACTTGTGTAAATTATTGCGTATCAGTTTCAATTATGTACTTGAAAACTGCATGGTTTACTTGTTCAAGACACTTTATTGTGTGTTACCAATGGCTGCACTCATGATCCAAGAAAAGTAAGCTTGCTTTTTTGCAAAAGGGAGAAGTTTGCCCTCAGGGCTTTCTGCCAGAAAGCCTTACTACTTGGTTAGGTTTAGGCACCAACACTACTTAGGTTATTTAGGTTTGGTTTAGGAAAAAACAAAGGCAGAAAGCCTTTCTGCCAGAAAGCCCTGAAGGCAAACCTCTCCCACATACGTCTTTTTCAGAAGGAACGTGCATGTGCCTAGTTACCAGGTGGCATGTGAATGTGCACCTAAGTACTCGAGACTGCAAGTGTGGGTACTGGGACAGACCCTGTGACTGAATCCTTCAGCACTATGGAGAAAAACACAGAGAGAGTGTGTTTGAATATTTCAGGACCATGGAGAGAGATGGAGAGAAATGCTGGTGCTGTGTCCCTTTTCCATATTAATTCTAAGCAAGTTTGGAGTAAGCAGTATGTTCACACCAGAAAAGTGACAAATAATAAGTATACAAAAATTGTATGGTTTTTTTTCCCCGAGTGTTGATGGACACTCTTGTCCCACAATACAATACACAAAGGAAATGATGGAGCTGCTCACAGATGGGAAAAAAATAAAACAAGTTGTTCATAGTGGTGAGACAGCTTCAGGAAGATTGTGGAAAGCTAACAATAAAGAATTAAATATTTGGTTAAAACATTTTGCTCTCTCTGTCAAGTTTAATTGACAACTGTGTATGATTTATGTCTTTTGGAGCAGGTTTTGTATCCTTTCCTGTTAGTACAACACTAAAGGAGGCTACATTCATTTCTGGGGTACTGATTGCAAAAACATAATACTATGAAAATCAATGGTACTACAAAGTACTACATAATGCGTAGTACTTGTGTGTCATATGGAATTGGGACAGTATAAGTTTAGATGTATCAGCTCCAAGGACAGAACACAAGGACACAAATTGTCTCTCTCAGCCTCAGATGTCAAGTGCAGTAATGGCAGGAAGAATGACACACATATTCAGATTTATACTAAAGTCTGGGTGATCCAGAAAATTACAAGCAACATTAAGTAGGTTACACAAAAGGAAGTTAAAAAAAGAGACAAATTGGCATGCTTCTCATTTTTCTTTTCTTAGATTTTTCCCTCCAAAATGATATAGATATGAAACAGCTGATATGAAGCAATAACATTCAAATAGTGGAGAGCCATTGTTGATGTTCATGTTAATGCATTGCATCAACATACCAACTTGACTCTGAGTTCTTGGACCAAGGTGTATGTAACACTGCGTGAAGAATAACTTGTAGAAACAGTCTTTAATTAACTCTTTATTTTATTTACATTTATTGTTCTTTTTTAAACTTTTTTTTGCACTGTTTATTATTAATCACTATTCAAAGACAATTATTTATGTTATATCTATAGGCAGCGCCTCAGGATGTCCACTGAACATATTGACTCAAACTGTTTTAAACAAAACAAAAATAGGTAACTTTCATATGTCAAATTTTACATGCTTTTAAAATATTAAAGATATGCTTCAGGAGAGCTTATTTTGTCATCAAGCTCATTGCAAGGTCATAATGAACTTTAAACCTCAACTTTGTAGTCAACATGGATGAGAATTCCTTAAAGTGCTCAGAAAACAATTAAATATAAACATCTACAGTATCATGGCATCTGGCAAACGACCATGTGATATAATCAAAAACTCCAGAACAATTACTAAATGGTCTTAAGGTGATATTGTTTTGTTAAAAGCTGTTTCCAGGGTCAAGAATGAACTTTGAACCTCATAAAGATATTGATGAAGATATGGAAAAACCAAGGCATGTGTAAATGATGTGGCTACAGTCCCCCATACATACATTTGTTTATTCATTTATGTATTTATGTTTATTTATATGCCAGTCCAAGTTCTACCTGAATCACTGATTTCATACAAAAAATCTAAAATGTCCAAAGTATGTGACTGAAGACATCTTAACTCTTACTCTCACTTTTTCAGAATGCACTTATTATTACAACCAGATATTTTGGAGGGTTTTTACAATAAAGCCAACAAAACCTACATAATGACTAACATGCTGACTCCACCCCTGTCCATATCTGGCTTTAAAGGGACACGTGCTTGTCAGTGTTTAAGTGATTTGTTGTCCCACAGTGTGAACACAGATGGATGTGGTGTGAGGAGCCGAAATATGTCATTCTCACTACACCTGTGCTGCCGCCTCCTGGACGGACGCTACTCCTTTGCAGCGACTGTACTATAAGTGAACGGACAGCTTATGAGCCCCACTCAAAGCGAGACAACCACACACAAGAAGCGGGATGGCGAGGATATCACTGCTGCACCTTCGCGTCCTTCTCATGGGGCTCCTATTAACAGAAACCTTTACAGTCCAAGCAAACAGAGGGGCGACATCGCCTGACGAAGAGAGGGACAAAGAGAGCGACGCGGAGACGCCATGTGAGGTGAAATCGGTTACCGTCTCGACCCTGCCCGTACTCCGGGAGAACGAGTTCAGCTTCACCGGCGGAGCCTCGGGGAACGTGGTCGGAGGAGGGGGTGCTGCTGGAGCAGGTAGTGTTGGTGGAGGAGGAACTGGAGGAGGAACTGGAGGAGGAGGAGGAGCAGGAGGAGGGGGGGAATCCCGACTCCTGTTATTCGTTAGGACCGACCTACCTGGGCGAATTTCCGTAATGGATGATCTTGACAACACAGCTCTCCCCTACTTCACACTCGGTAAGAACTGCTTTGGTACTGTGTTTCCCCTCCACGATGATAACCAGTCAACCTATAGCTGCACATTTAGTGCGCATAGGGACCATGTACACACTGGTATGCTGTGTTCACCCAGAACTACATTCCCATATCAGGCGTACTCCCTGCGTTTAAGCACCTGTCCTGTTTCCATTACCTTGTTTGGATCTCATGGTAACTAGAATGCTGTCTACCCAGCATGATGTGCAACCAATAATCCAGGTAAAATTATAATATACGATTTCCCTTTCCCTTGTTTCACTTACAACACTGCTGCTTCTGTACAACCACGAAGTACCACTCGTGTTCAAGTGACACACTATTTCCTTCTCTCACCCTCTCCTTCTACTCTGTCTCTGTTTCTGTCTGGCTTTTCTATTTTGTGGTTAAATATGATTATGACTTAAAATTTCATGCATACCCTAAGTATGGTGCCCCAATCAAGGAATGCAATTTGGCCCTGCAAATATGCATGAAATTGGTATTTTATTCTCACTGACTTGAGCATATAATTCATAGCACGCATGCATTGCTGGTGGTATAAATTTAACAGAATAAAATACTCAGTTAGACTTTGCATCACTGTCAATATGTGGCCATTGGCAGGTTTAAAGGGAACCTACACATCCCCTGTTTGGTCAGAGATAACTGAGTGAATCAAAACAGCACAACACTGGTTTTTGACAGGTCATCTGAAGTTCTCCGTGAAAGCCATTGGCTTTGAAATGGTCTTGGGAATAGCATCACTGATTGGGTAATAATAGAGGAAGTAATAACAGAAAAATATTTCTGCCTTTCACCCTCCACAAAAGAGATTTGCTTTGTAAGAGGAGCAGACTATGCATGAAGGGAACTTGCTTACGTTGCTTTCTTCATATTTTTCCATTTATGTCACAGTCGTGTGAAAGATGGATGTTCTTATACTTGCCCCTTTGGTGTGTGAGCCAAGCAACTGTTTTTATGACCGTGTGTATTTGTAGATGTGCAGAGTGTGTGTGGCACATATTAATGTTTGTTAAATGCAATAAGCCACACAAGGTGCACCATAATTGCAAATACGCTGTATGTTCTCCAGTTCACAATCAATTCAGGGCAACTATATTTGCTCAGTATCATAGAAAACCTGTTATATGGCAAATACAAAGATGCAAGACTTGGTGGAGGTCAGTCATGTGGGTACTAAGATAATCTAATGTCACATTACTACAGTTTTTGGACTCTTGCTTGCCATCTTATTTGCCATCTTATTTTTTTTTTCTATTTCCCTGGTCTCAGTTTCATTCTCTGTATGAACAGTGCCGACTAAACTGGCTGCGCAAAGCAAAGGCGGGCAGGCAGGCTGAGGGCTGGAGCATTAAGCTAGTAAATCACTTTCTATTCTCATTAAGGACAGCCGTTGACTGGTGAGAAAGGCCTCTCTGTCCTCCCAGTCAGCCAGCTAGCAAATTTGCTGCTTCACCCTTCCAGTGCATGACTGCATGCTGTGGAGAGAGGCAGAGAAATAGGCCTTTTAATAGTTTTAATACAAGCACGTTTGCTCATGCCGTTGATAACATTGTGAAACTAAATAACCGCTCACAAGTAGTTGCATCTATGACAAATCATGATTTATTTTTTTTCACTACATAACAAATTGGTGAGATAAAATTGGGATTGATACCATTTAAAAATAACAAAAAAAAACAACCACAAAACAAACAAAAACACCAGTAACATGTTTCTTTTTTAAAAATAACATAATCTAATGATATTTCCAATTAATGTATGTGTTGTCTGCCAATTCCAAAATGAACAAAATACTTTTTTGTTTTTGTATCAAAACTTAGTTTTTCATGGCAAGCTGGTATTGTAAGACACCTGCTAAGTATGTCACGACACTACCACACACCGAAAGCTAATGGCGATGTGAAAGTCCTTATATTATTCTAATTGTTAAGATCCTGACACAGGAGTACAAGGCAGAAGTGGACATTTTGGTGGAACCTGTGTTTCTCTTCAGCATTCAACACCACAATGCTTTAGGTCATCTCAGCAGCTTTTCTCTCGGTGGATGTATTAGTGGTTGAGTTCTGCTTGTGAAATGAAATGTTGTACCTGACATCATAAAAATACATAGTGTTGTTGTTTTTAGTAGAACAAAATGAGCAAATTGAATTACATAGACAGTGAATTGTTATTATCAGAATTGCATTTGTCGCATCAATATTCTACCTTATCATTTTCTCTCTCCTATTAAAATTGTGAATTTTGATGCTCCAGGATGCTACAAAAGCTTAAGCCATACCAAATACACAGTCAGTCAGACACACACACACACACACACACAGACACACACACAGACATGTGGGCTTAAGCATGGGCATTGTCATTTTTTATTTATTCCTTTTTTTTCTCCATGTTATGCTTTAATATCCACTAAACATTATATAGGACTGTATAGTGTGTAGACCATACTGGATTGAGGAAACAACCCACCCACCCACACTCTATTCTGTTCTTTGAATGTCTGTTGTTCTGAAGCTTTCAGAAAGCTGTTAACATCACTGCATGTGACAAAGCCGACAAACAACACAGCACATGCTGCTTCTCATAATGTAATCTAAACTAAATAACAGAAAATTGTAGCAAATAATGTAAAAGATTCCAAGTCTTGAGTGAAAATTGAATCTAACATTTTCTCACTGGCTCTGATACCAGAGAATTAACATATTCAAAGTTGTACTTGGTGTCTCATTACACTTGAGACACCTGCTTGCTTTTTTTCCTGAACTTGTTAAAGGACATTTTGACCTCTCATGCTTAAAATAACAGAATTGCCCTTTTTATTTTAGAAACACTTTTTTTTTTTCCATGTGTGCTCACTATTTTGCTTAGTGTATGTACTACTAGTGTCTCATTCAGCATTGACCGCTGTGCTACACTTGCCTGACGTGTAAAGGTACAGTTATGTGTTACATTACACCTCCTCACAGCTGCTATATTTCTTTCCTTTCATAAAACAAAATTCACTTACAATTTTTTTTGAAAATGGTACCACAGATATTTCAAAATACTGGGGCGTACCTTAGTAGCCAAATGCCATCCAAACCATAATGAGCATTCTTGTGTCAGCTTCTTCGATACTGTCAGATGTTCGATTGTTTTGTCGAATCAACGTCAGAGGTTAGGGAAGGGGGGGAAGAGGACGGCAAGTGCCCTTCCCACTGTGGCCTGCCTGCTCACCTTTTATTTATTACCTCAAGTGTCATCGAGAATGGATGAGCAGAAAGGGCAGTGCAGAGGGAATGTACAGGACTCCTTCCCCTCCCCTTTCTTGTTTTGTTTTCTTAGCCCTTTCCTTATGTATAAAAATAATAATAAAGCCAACAGTTAGAGAAATCAGTGTATTCAATAATTACACAGCCTATATACCTATCCTTACATTTGGTAAAATGATGTGCATTGGATTTCCTGATATGTTTTATTGTTTTGTGTGTGGGTGCGTTTTAGCATGTTTGAGAAACGTTTTTTGTATTGAAGCCACATTCAAGGAATTCAGTGTTTGACTTTTCAGCCTCAGGGCTTTCCTTGTCTTTCCTAGTGCTACACCATCATACTGTCATTTAGCTTTACAAATTTAGAGTGTTAAAGGTTCTGTATATGAGATTCTGAACATTAATATAGCAGAAAACAACTATTTAATATGTAAAGATATGGAGTAATGGCATCCTAAGCCGAGAATGACATCACACTCCCTCTGCCTGTGTTGTTATCAGAGCTTCTCTGTGCTTTGTTTATACAGCCGGTCCGGCTGCGCGTGCATGAGTTCCTCCCTGTGAAACTGTTGGCTTTGAGGAGAGCTGTTTCTTTTCTCATCTAACACGGTGAATTAAGGATTTATTTCAACCAAACCAGAGTGGTGATTGTTGGAACAGTGGAAAGACTAGTGTGTTTTAATGATGATCTACGAGGTAAAATTGTCTGGTGGCGAGCAAGAGCAATATAACGGCTGTTTCTGGTTAAACAAAAGGGATATTACTATTTAACAAAAAGGTCTAGCTCTGTAGCAATCCTTTTCATAATGTTGTCATGTTGCATTTTTAGTGGACGTAGGCTGGAACATTTGCCCCAAGGATTACGTTGCAGTTATGGTGGCCCACTTTGCGGCTGCCGGTTGAGGCCGTAGAGCCAGAATATTTCAGTGAATTAAGGGTTTATTTCGACCAAACCAGCATTGGTGATTGTTGGAACAGTGGAAAGACTAACAAAGGCTGTTTTGGTGAGTTATATTTTGTTTCGGTCCAATTTAAATGAAGTGTTTTTGTTGTCTGCAAGGTAAAATTACTGTTTTTCTCAATGGAGTCTGGTGGGCCACAGTGTCCGTTTGTTTTTGTCTGAGATGCTGTGGTGTGTGCGACATTTACAGGCAGTGAATGTTGCACACAGTACCGCAATGTCAGTTTGTAATGCGGTTTTAGTGTGCAATAAATGTTTTTTAGCATCATACTTTGAAAATCAAGGGAGAGAATTCCAATGCTGCTATGTTTTGTCACACAAGATAACTTTCTTTCCTCATTTTAAGTGATGTTGTGGGTCTTGGTAGAAATCGATACATTTAGCAACATGGCTGACTCGGTAAACACCTCATTAGGAGTTAACCTTTTTGAAAACCTTCAGGCACTTAACACAAGATCGAAAACATTCAAATGTCTCCCTGTCCTTTTATCGTCTCTGTCCATCGTATTGCACTCGGCTTAAATCTTTACACTTTTCATTTTCCACCACATTTTCCTCTCTCCACACTTTCCTCTCTCTCCGTCTCCCCTATCTGCCTCGCTGTGTCTTTCTAAGCAGGAGTTACGGCAAACCCTGCTTGCTTAGAGATGGGAGATTAAAAGCAACAGTGGTAAAATGAAAAAAAGAATGCCTGTACTGGAGCACATTGTTCCCTGTGGCACAGAACATGTACACACTGCACTACATCTCAATCTTATGTCAGGGGTTGAGCTTAGCACTGCTGGACAAGCAATGAAGAGGGGGTGAAAAGGTCAACAGGGGAGATGGGAGTTATTACATGGTGTGGAGCTGAGATGGAGGTGTGAGTTTTCATAAGGACTTTTAAAATTTTAGAGTAGCAGTTAATTTAGCGCTGTTTTGAATGGAGTGTAGTTAGGAATACTACAAACAAGCTCATCCAACTGATATACAGAGGGTGTTAAGAGATCATAGAGGATAGGATTCTTGGTGGAGCTTGTGTAGGCCATCAAATGGTCTATTTATCATCTTTTGACCTGCTATAATAGACCTATAGCAGGTTGTCTTTTTAAGATGAATGCCCTACTACAGGCAGTCTCATTTATAGTGTGAATTCTGTTCCTAACCACACTCTGTACATGTAATGCCCTGCCACAGTGTTTTCTGTCTCATGTCTTTTAGTTTGTTCATAGACAGCAAAATGGCAGGTTCAGAAAAGAAGCTCTGCATTTGGATTTAATCATTGCACAGTCTTCTGGCCGGCTAGCCGAACTGCTGCTCATCTGCTGAGTAGTAGTCAGACATGTCTTACATTAGGTTGGCTGCAGTTTCCAGGTATTCTACTGTGTAGTAGGGGCGCAGCTCTGACGTTGTTGGACAGCTTTGCCAATTCAACACAAGCCATTATGAGAAATTAAAGGAAAAACCAACATTAATTGTCTCAGTAAGGTGTTGGGTCATAATGAGCAACTAGAACAGCTTCAGTGGTCCTTGGCATGAATTCTACAAGTCTCTGGAACTATATTTGACTGATGAACACCAATCTCCCTAAAGATGTCCCCTCATTTAGTGTTTGGATGATGGTGGTGGATAGTGCTGTCAAACACATTGGCACAAAATCTCCCATAGGTGTTAAATTGGGTTGAAATCTGGTGACTGTGAGGTCAGTAGCGGACGATTCATATCATTTTCATAGTCGTCAGTGACCCCCTATAAGAAAGCATCTGCATTCATTGTATTTCTCCACTCATTTATTCAGGTTTTTCTTTCAAGTTGTTGACAGGCAGTGAAATTACGCTTTTTTGTTGTTTGTTTCATTAACATGCTAACTCTGGAAGTGTAAAACAGAATGGATACACCCAACTTTAGAAGTTTGATGCAAGGAGTACTTATATATATCGGCCTTTGTGCATCTTCAGTTTCAGTCTTCATCCTGCATAGATTTTCATGCATCTGGTCCCTGTAGTCATAACAAGCATACTGGTATTTGCTTGCAGCACCATATTTGATTGTAGTCTGAATATGTTAAATGCTGTTTTGTTTGTAGTGTGAGCATACATATAGAGAAACATACATCTTTCTTTTGCAAGAAACCGCTTTTCTGAAATCTAACAACAGATTGTGAGGTGGGAAACTCATTTGACAGGCAGAGAGTGAAGAATCCTGCTCATTTAGCTTAATGGTTACAGGCCTAAGTGATGGCATTGAAAGGATGAATGAATTGTGGTCAGTGACCCGTGCAAGTTGCTCTCCTTTGCAGGAACTGTATTTTGTAATGCTTTGTTTTACCGCCAGTGTCTCTAGTCTTGCCTTGTGGCAGTGGTGGACAGCTTTGATCTCAAGATAATCATTTGATCATTACCATTGCTGAGAGGCGCATTATAGTTATCTTTGCCGGACTGAACAAAGAAGTTTATGTAAATACCCCTAATGAATGCACAAGCTCTGTTTTTCTTGCCTTTTTTTCTCTGATTTATTCAAAGCAACAACATGCACAATTGTACTTTTTTTCCCCTATTTTATTAATTGGCAAAGAAGATCAAAGATAATGTTCGTCAAATGAGGGAATGGCAAAATGCAGTAGCTTTTTGCTTTGTTTCATTTGTTTTGTTTTTGTTCATCATATATTGTATGTTTAAAATGAGTGAGCTAAGATGCAATCGTTTGGGGTGATTTACTGTAGCAGTAACTGTAAATAAAGAAATGGGTATATCCTGATAAAGTGTTTGCTCTTCCTTATACATAAACATAAGGTGTGGGCTCTGTTTACTTATGTCTCAAACAAATTAGGTTGTCTTCTTATACATGTAATTGCTGAAGCTCTATGAAATGTAATGGCTGAATCTGACATTTAGAAATCTGAGCTGAGCATGCTGCTTTAATACTTACAGTATGAACAACTACTGTTAGCAACCTGACAGCCATTTCAGCCATTAGCATTTTACACAGGACCTCCACTATGGCTTTGAAAGCTTTCATAGGTTCAGTGACAAGCCCAGGGACTCATGTAAACTGTAACCAGCAGCCTGCTTTTATTTATACATTAGCATAAAAAAATTAAAGGCAACCTAAACTTTTTCATCAGTCTATCTGTCTGTAAGAGTTTGATTTGTGGCATTCTTCCTCTTTGATGGATGTCTGCTGATGCCATACAATGCTGCCCATCTACCTTGGTATCTTTTGTAACTTCCATTGTATGTTTCTATGAGCATTGGTTTATGTGGGTGTACCTCTGTAAGTCCAAGACAACTTATCTTGACATGTAAAGCTGGGCTACTATCAAAGAACAGCCTGGATGGTGTATCTAACAAGAGAGCATGTTGCAAGCTGATTCCCAAAAGGTTCATAAACTTTCTGCTTGTATGCTGTAGAGAGGCTCTCTAGTCTGTGCACTGAATGCATAATGTGACACTGATTTATAAAAGCAATTCCATTTAGTTGCTCTTTTTGCTCCTTGGGCTCCTCTGGTGTGTCCCCCACCACATAATAGAAGGCCCTGTGTGACAAAAACTGTGTAATGTATTTGCTCTCTTAGAAAAATACTTTTTTTATAACGCGATCCAGGCATTTGGGGCACAGGGAGTTTGGGTGAAATCCATCAATTGCACAAAAAATATTTAAAACCAAGCATGATATGTAGACATGGTGAATATTTTACAAATCTCAAATTTGCTTACAGATCGTCATCTTCTGTGGACAATACAGCAATTGCAAGACTTTAGTATACTGTAAGAGCAGCACACACAACATTTCTCTGAATTGATTGATTAAAAGATAGAAAATAGAAGGTCAGTGTTCCATTAAAGGTTAACTGGCTATAGACACAAAGTTGAACGCAGCCTAAAAAAAGGGGTTGAAATTAAGGTTTTCATCAGGTTTCTAAGCTGATGGGCACCAATCTGTGCCTCTATAACAACCAGTCATTTGGATTTAACAGACTTTTACTGAACCTGCACAAAATGGAAGCTGTGCTTCAATAGGATGAATAAACTCAATTTATATCATTCTGTTATGTGATTTGATTGGTTTCATGTTCATGGTGAGTCCAGCAATCTGAGTTGAATATTTTTTTTCTCCACTGCTTCTATCAGAATGTGATATTTTTCTCTCCTGGTATTTCACTATTAAGGTTGGGCAGATCAATACTGATGCGTACCGTCTTGATGTTTAATTTTTAGAGTCAGTCCTCACATAAAAATATTAATACAAAGTGTTTTCTGTAACAAGGAGTTGCTTTATATTTAATTAAAGTAAATTTGCATTTGGGGCTCAAATTGGGTAGAAAAGAAATGTAGCAAATAGTAGGAATTCTACATTTTCTCCCTTTGCTTCTCATTCACGCCGACAGATGCACATTTAGAAACACACACGGGCAGAGAAAACAAACAGGCAGTGCCTGTGGCTGCGATCCCAAATGAACATGAAGCATTTACTGGGATTATTTTGTTTATTATTGAATTCACTAGACAAAACTTTTCAGTTGACATAATGTTGAAAACAACTCTTAAACCAGGTAAACAATTGAACATTTGTTGAATATTTTAAGCAAATATTATGTATTTCATAATTGCAATTTATGAGCAGAATGTGGCTGTTAATTCAAATAAATGCAAAAACTTTTAAGTGGCTTAATCCCTTGGTGTCTGCTTTTACAAATCTTACAATGTATACAGGTAGACTACATGAAAGAGAAGGCCACCATTTAACTACTCTGCTAAATACCTTTTAGGCTGTTCTGGTTGGAGAGACAGTTCTGGCCCAGCGTGGGGATTTTGACTAACCAGATGACATGAATGAAAATCATAGAGTAGTAATAAGTCCACCCTTGAATGTCTAAGCTAAATGAAAAAATGAACAGAGAAAGGGCTTGGAGAGCAAACAGAGCAATTATGTGTATGGAATGGACGTTGTTTGCTCCTTGAGGCGGTGTGTGCTCACATTTGGATTTCTGCTTGGAAGCTGCAGTATTGCTCAGAAATGTGAAGTTCATCCTCATGTGAGAGCTATCAGGGTGCTCAAGAGCAAGTGGAATTTCCTTTGCCTCGGCAGTGCTCTTAGTTGTGTGCAAGTTCTAACTTATCTTGCAAGAGTTGTAATGGAAATGCTGCCTACCTACCTGCTGATATTCAGCCAGCCGGTTGCAGACTGCTCTGTGCCAACTCTCTGTGTGACACACAAGAAAAGCTGCTTTTGACAAATAGTGGTGCTGCTTACATCTTATAGAGACCTTGATAAAGCTACTGTAATTTTTTGTAGACCTATTATGGATATGCTAACGTTTTTAGTTTTTAGTTTTTTTTTCATTTTCATACATAGTTAATTTAGAGCAAATCAAATGATCAGTCAGTCAATATTTTCAAAGTCCTTTTTCACTGTGGCATCCACTTTTTGCATGTAACAAAATTAAAAGGAATAATGTAAAATCGAAAACAGTGCATTGCCAAAAATAGGCTGAAAAGTGTTTTCTCCTTTCCAGTGCCTTTAGCAATGTTTTATGTTGAATTTTCATACTTTTTACAATTTTAAATTATTCTTTTGGGTAGGCGATTTTGATGTCACAAAGTGTCCTTTTCGTTAAAGGAAATTTAATTGCTTCAATTTATTATTATTCTTTGAGCAAGTGCATGGGTGGGTCCATCAAATTACAATCTGCAAAACGCAACCACACCACTCGGCCATAATTAAGACTGGTGAGGAATAAGATGGAAGTGAGAGTCGGCATCAAACTGTCAGTAAAATGTATGCTTTACTCAGACCTTGGCTCACTGGAATTCACTTGCACCCTCTTCTCTGTCTTCAAACGGACCAAACAGCCTTTAAATGTCCTTCTACTGGTTGACATGTTAGACTTCCAGATCATAGGCAGGATGAAAGCCCAGTTTCACTCTGTTTGGGCTTCAGTTGCTCTCTCCCTCTTGTCCTTGCTTCTTTCATGCACACACTATATTGTTCACCAACCTCTACTTTTATTCTGAACTCATCATACTGTTTTTTTTCTCTCCTGCTAACAAAAGACTGTGCTCTATTTTTCAATAGTTTTAGGATTCAATGTCTTTTTTTTTTTTTGAAAAACAATTCCAACAAAATGTGTTTTCTTATGTATTTGTCTTCATTCTGCAGTCTTACACTATATGCAGGAGCGTATGGCTTGTGTTTATAGCACTAGCAATGTGTATATTAGTTCATTATCACCAAGGCAATGTAGTTAAATGGTCTCAACTAACCTAGTTAATGGAATTATTGAAATCACATAAGGGTCTTATTTTGCAAACATGACAAGCAGTGTGTGTGTGTTTCAAAGAGGAGAAGGAGAGTCATTGTTCATATAAGCTGGTCACAATGATGTTTAAGACCCATAAAATTTGATTCCCACCAGAATTTGCTCTGCACCTTGGAAACATGCCAGCTCTGCACAGCTCACTACTGTCATATCCCCATGGTTCCTACAAAAGATTTTAAACCTTTTATCTATGCTGGTGTGTTTGTACCTATTTGCATTCCCTCCAAGCTGTACAATCTCTGAGATTTCCTTTCAGATAAAGAATGTGCACCATTAATCTCTCCTCGACTGATGGGTTCCCTCCCACATTTTTTTTTTTTTATGCTTGATCATGCACATCTGTCCAAGTTACTGGTGGACTTTGCTTTATCTGTAGAGGGACACAAGTCTTCTTTTTTCCATTTGTCAGTCTGGATAATATCAGCCCATTGAGTTCAAACAAAACAGATGAGACCAAACATTGGGTATGACCTCAGGTAGTGTAGATTAAGTTATGATGAATCATTGTTGGTTTGTTAGATAATGGTGGTATTGTACAGGTTTTACAAAGAACTTAAAGGAACTTATTTTTTGAGAACCAAAAAGACAATTGCACATTCAGTAATTAATAAGTGTTTGGTTTGCAGGGATGCCTATAATAAGATCTCCTTTTTTGTTGGCAAGGTTTTCAATTCTAAATTGTTTTTCATTATGCACCTGCATCGCTCATGAAAACATTTTGTGCAATCATTCTAAATATTGAAGGATGGTTGCCTGTAAGGTTTTAAATTGATAAAGTGCAATATGTTTCCATGTCAGTATTATCAAACTCCACACTTTTTATTTGCCTTTTTAAAGTGCATCCGGAAAGTATTCACTGCGCTTCACTTTTTCCACATTTTCTTATGTTACAGCCTTATTCCAAAATGGATTAAATTCATTATTTTCTTCTAAATTCTACAAACAATACCCCATAATGACAGCGTGAAAGAAGTTTGTTTGAAATCTTTGCAAATGTATTAAAAATGAAAAATGAAAAAAATCACATGTACATAAGTATTCACAGCCTTTGCCATGACACTCAAAAGTGAGCTCAGGTACATCCTGTTTCCACTGATCATACTTGAGATGTTTCTACAACTTGATTGGCATCCACCTGTGGTAAATTCAGTTGATTTGGACATGATTTGGAAAGGCACACACCTGTCTATATAAGGTCCCACAGTTAACATTGCATATCAGAGCACAAACCAAGTCAAGAAGTTCAAGATATTGTCTGTAGACTTCTGAGACAGGATTGTATAGAGGCACAGATCTGGGGAAGGGCACCGGAAAGTTTCTGCAGCATTGAAGGTCCCAATGAGTACAGTGGCCTCCATCATCTGTAAATGGAAGTAGTTTGGACACTGACAGAGCTCCAGTGTTTTCTCTGTGGAGAGAGGAGAACCTTCCAGAAGAACAACCATCTCTGCAGCACTCCACCAATCAGGCCTGGATGGTAGAGTGGCCAGACGGAAGCCACTCCTCCATTAAAAGGCACACGACAGCCTGCCTGGAGTTTGCCAAAAGGCACCTGAGGGACTCTCAGACCATGAGAAACAAAATTCTCTGGTCTGAATGAAACAAAGATCGAACTCTTTAGCCTGAATGGCAAGCGTCATGTCTGGAGGACACCAGGCACCGCTCATCACCTGGCCAATACCATCCCTACACTGAACCATGGTGGTGGCAGCATCATGCTGTGTGGATGTTTTTCAGCAGCAGGAACTGGGAGACTAGTCAGGATTGAGGGAAAGATGAATGCAGCAATGTACAGAGACATCTTTTGATGAAAACCTGCTCCAGAGTGCTCTGGACCTCAGACTGGGGCGAAGGTTCATCTTCCAACAGGACAACGACCCTAAGCACACAGCCAAGATAACAAGTGGCTACAGGACAACTCTGTGAATGTTCTTCAGTGGCCCTGCCAGAGCCCAGACTTGAACCCGATTGAACATCTCTGGAGAGATCTGAAAATGGCTGTGCACTGACGCTCTCCATCCAACCTGATGGAGTTTGAACGGTCCTGCAAAGAAGAATGGGAGAAATTGCCCAAAAATAGGTGTGCCAAGCTTGTAGCATCATACTCCAAGACTTGAGGCTGTAATTGGTGCCAAAGGTGCTTCAACAAAGTATTGAGCAAAGGCTGTGAATACTTATGTATATGTGATTTTTTTTTCTTCTGTTTTTTATTTTTAATTCGCAAAGATTTAAAACAAACTTCTTTCACGTTGTCATTACGGTGTAATGTTTGTAGAATTTTCAGAAAAATAATGAATTTAATCCATTTTGGAATAAGGCTGTAACATAACAAAATGTGGAAAAGTGAAGCGCTATGAATACTTTCAGGATGCACTGTAGATGTCTCAGTCAGATTAAATCTTTTCTTTCATACAGCATCAGTGAAACTGAATAGAGTTGTTTTCAGCACAACTATGCACTTCTGATAAGCCTTAGGGGAAAATGGCATTTGGCCTCACACATTGTATGCTTATCCAGAGGAAGCTCATTGGTATGTCATGGCTGTATTCACCTCGCCTCCATTCACAGGCACAGCACACAGTGTGCATTTTTTTTAGGTATTTTGTCTGGCTCTGGATTAGCTCTGATCTAACAGCAATTACCCTTGGAAGTGTAACACAGCATAGCATGCTCTCCTGAGGTCACTGGTAGGTGATGTGTCTTCAGACTGGTTAAGAGCATTGTCGAGGTGAGCAATGGAGACACATGGATTTGCAGCCCTTTATTTTGTGGCAGGTTTGTGGTTGTTGATATATAGGATCTTCATACATATCTAAGGGATTGTCCATTATCATTTTAGTGCAAGAAGTCCACTGTTTGTCGAGCTGTACAAATTAAAGCTCATATGATTAAGTCAATACAATTTTAAAGTCATGCATAGACCCAATTGTTATAAAACAAGTGTTTATAGCTTACACACATGTAGACATATCCTCCTCCCATCTGTTTAACAGTATTATACATTCAGAGGGACAATGAAAAATACATGCACAGTAGCATGTCTGTTTTTAATGTTAACGTCACCTCTTCTAAATGAATAAATCACAGATCAAGCAAACAGCTAAAGCTAAACCGTGAGGTTGTCCGTCTAGAGGCGCATGAAGGTTTTTTTAATTGCCCTTTGTTCTGGTTCTGGAAAAAGAGTGGGGAACCAACCTGTTCTGGACATTTTGTTTTCTCATTGGTCATATTGAGGAACAGGTGTCTGATGGTTAAGCAGTTACTGGAGTGTTCAGCAAACATAACATTTGTCGATATGACAGATACCCAGTTTCATCCTATTTACTCATAGAACTAAATTTACAACCAGGTAAATACTGATTTGTTTTGCAACAGAATTCTGTAGTCTTAAAGATTAAACAAAAAAGATAAACTACATTAATTGCAGTCCTTGTCCTTTTATTGAAAAACGTGTTGAGGGGTGATGCTGTGTGACCACCGGCTCTTTTGATAAACTGTTCTCACATATCTTTGTGTACAAAGGCAGGAACATATCTGTGTGTGATGGTCAGGACTCTGATTTGTTTCTGAAACCCACTGCCAGAGGGTAAAGATGATATAGTGACACTACTTTTATCATTGTTGTGTACTCTATCTGCTGTAAGCTTTGAAATCACAACTTTGAAGCTTACCTTTTCTGACAGTTGGGGTTAAATGGTAGATTTATTTTACCTGTATGAACTTAATGTAGAATGCCATTGTTACAAAGTCAATTTTCCAGTTCTTCTCAAAACTACTCTTCCAAGTTAGTTAGTTAGTTAGTTAGTTAGGAACTTTATGTTCCACGTTGTGTTTTTGGCTTCACCATAAAACGATACAGGGAACAATACAGGACAAAGATGAAGATGAACAGCAGGGACACCATCGACAAACATGATTTGAAATACATAAATACAGCAAAAATATAAATACCTTTAAGTTATTTTAGATAAGGTAAATGAAAGAAGTGTTTTGTCAGTGTTTATTCAATGTCATTATAAAATGAATGAATGCTTGTTTCTATGTACACAGATTACTGTAAAGATATAAATACTATCACTATGGGATCTTAACTTAATGGGAATCTGTAATTATTGTAATTAATGCCTTGGCCTATGATCATTGGTTATAACCAGTTACTGTAAATGTAGCAGAAGGCAGAGCACTTGATTATTAGTGGCCTGGCCTACTTCTCAATCATCTAGCACACAGTAACATGTAATTACTGATTGGATAAAAGCTATCATTTATTCATCACATGATTGGCATTATACATATGACGCATAATTTTTTGTTTTAAGTGGAGATTCTTTATAAATGTACAATTTTAAATAAGCATACTGTACTTGAACATAAATTTTTTTTTGTAGTGTGGATATGGATTTTTAGCAAAACACATACTGGATCATTTATACCTGTCCTCTGTTATGTGTTGTTGCCACTACTACTTAGACAAAACTATTTAATTAAAAACAAATCAGATTTAGTCCCAATTCCAAAATGATTCTCAAGATTACCTATACCATAGTTACAGATTTTTTTTATTTTTATAAAAATATATGGACATTTTGGTATAAGGAAACTAGACAAATCATCATATATTGCTGTTTTGTGTGGTGTGCCTTCAACCCATTAGTTCAACAGTGTGATCACTGTTCCGTAACATCACCGCAATCAGGACAATCGCACTATTAACTCTGTAATGAGACAGCTCAACAAACAGAATTAATGGGTCCATTCAAAATGGCACTCTCCAGTAATCAACACTTAGTTAGGCTTGTAACTACGGCTGTCAGAATCAGGGAGAATACTCTGCCTGAGCTGAAGTGAAGACACAAATATGTAGATAAATTTTGTTATTTCAAACTTCCAAGCAACTTTGCAATACACATACTAAAACTTTGACTTATATCCTTTTATATACTTCAGAAAATTGAGTCAACATGGCCGTGAAATCTTTGGGAAATTGTGAGTATATTTTCACAGGAAACATTTTTGGCCTAAAAACCTAGTGGATATGTCAAACATTTGAAAGTCAGTTGTACTGTGGTGCACATTAAATTAATCTCAGTCCTTTAATGTACAGCTTTAGCAGGGGACCTTAATTATCAAAGAGCCTCTTTGCTGATTTTCAGCCTGAAACCTTTTGTTCTATTGTTGGGAGGACAACTGGCAAAAATACCCACTGCATTCAGTGTATCAAGAGCTTGCCACCACCACATGTCTCTGCTCTCAAGAAGGTGTTGTACAATGTGTGATCCCATGCTTTAGTTTTTGCAGTAAATACTGGCAACATTCTCACCTCACTTGTGTGTACAGTGTAGTGTACTATACTTTAGGCTTCTATTTGTTTGCAAAGTTTGCATGCAAACAAAAGTGTCTCGCTAACAGAGCTGAACATTTGTTATTAGCTTTCAGCTAATTCTAGAGCATCAAATGGCTACCATATATTGGTCCCTTAAAGTGCCAAAATAATTGGAAGTATTTTGAGCCCTGACACAATAACTAAAACTGTAAGATGGAATTTGGGCTCACTGTAATGACAGATATGGAAAGTATCACATCTCACTGTGTAAAGTTGATGCCAATGAACATATAATTCCAAGCTAGAAATCAGTAATCAGGGTCTATACTAAACTGTCAGTCAGAATTTTTGTAATGAAGATACAGAATGTCAAAGATTGAGGATTGAGCCAACTGTTTACATGAATATACATATACAAAAGATACAAGTTCTAGTCTGATTTAGTATTACACACCACATTTAACATAAACATCAGGTCAATGATGCTACTATAGATCTAAAGTTAATGTAAGTTTCACAGTAAAACCCAAACACTTTATTATTGTTCTCTTTTACTGGGTATTTGTATCTACACTTCTGCCTTGTTGGATACTGTCAAAGACAGATGATTCAACATTAATAAACCCTCCGATAACCCAATGATGGATTTATTCCTTAGCTCTTTCACTATTACATCCACCGATCTAATGGGATTTTCCTGACTGACTATTATGATGAAGTAGGCAAATGATTGTCAGGATGTTGCCACTCATCAGTCATATTAATTGCATTTATATGTCATTATTACAGTATCATAATGGATGATAGCTGCTTGCAGGCTGGCTCACTTCTCCTTAACCTAATTGAGTTTGAGCCAATGTTTTTCTCTTCCAATGCAAACTGCAACTTGAGTGCTGTCTTTTCTGGTGTCTCCATTAAAAAAAAAAAAAAAAAAAAAAAAAAAAAATTATAAAAACAAACGTTGCTTCCATTGACTACTTAATGCTATTTGTCAGTAGATTTGAACAGGCTTCTTAGTTTCCAACCTATTGATCCAGTGACTGTTAAAGGTTACATGGCTTAAGAAAGTCAACATCTAATATACAGGGATCAAAACAAACATATTTTTAGTGTATTGATTTTTTTTTTTTCCTCTGCAGTGATGCCTCCCAGACTGAACAAGGAAACAGAGAGTTTGCTTTTCACTTGTTTTAAGTAATTTTCAGTTATACTGAGCTAACAATGAGATGAGTGTAATGATAAGTTGCTAAGAAAGTAACAGTGAAGATTTTGAAGCATTCTTTAAAGGTCAACAGGAATTATTGCAAGACAGTCTGAGAGATTATATGGATGTGAAAACTAATTAGATCCAAGAAACACAAAACAATACAGCATACTATAAGTGTCTTCTCATCAAATCTTTGCAGTAAATTCTATTATCTGAATCTTGAACTGCATTTCAAGGTATTTAATCGTCATACAGCGCACACCATAGCACTCCCTGTCTAATTTGAATCGCTCAGTATGCTATTGTACCATTCAGAAAGGCTGGTTCATGGTTACATTGCTGCTATGGCACTCAGCCTGTTTGACTGGCAGAAGCCATTTGATTAGTCATAAGGCCATATCCCTGCTAAGGTCAGACAGGTTCCTAATGATGTGTTGTGTGATTTTATGGACTCTTCCCATGAGTATTGGATAGGCTACTGTAATAAGCTGTCAGTGAAGGCAGAATCACCCATTAGAAGCCACTGACGTAGAAGTGAAAGTGTCTGTCATGATCATGACATTTTGTGGCACTTTGTTTGGCTTGCAAACAATTAACACTTTCAAGTCAAATGAGCTTGTAAAAATGGACTGGAAATGTCTTGGGATGCATAGTCAGGAGTACTGTAACAACTTGTAAAACCACAAATTAAAATGTTGTTTACCTCTGACAGTTCTACATTTGCTGATTTTGCAAAGGAGTTTTGCACAATTCTGTCATAAGGCAGTAGACACTGTAGCCAGAAAAAGACTTTCAAAATGTGACAGGACTTATAATGCCAGAGGGGCTTTCATTCATTTTCTTGGACTTTTCAGGGGTGACAGGTTGAGAATACATAAGCTTTGACATTCTTTATTCCTCATTTTAATCACAAATCTGTTTATGTTCATGTCTTTGACAGAATGTTTTTAAGCTAATTTCTCACTCTCTCATTTTTAAATGAGAGCCAATGAATGTAGCTGGCGAGCCATGTATTGCTGTTTGCTTAATGATTTTCCATCCAGTCGAGTACCTGCTTCCTGTTTTCTTTAAGTAGGAGGATAGATGGTGATACACTGTAGTTGGAAATTTCAGTTTGCAATGCCATGAGTAGATATTGTATGCACTGCCTCTCAGTTGATATGATCATAAATGAAATTTAACATTTGTATAATTCACAATAAAATCCACCAAAATGAGGTAAACACTTATCAGATGGCTGAAATAAAGTTGTCTTCCTGCCATTTCAAAGGTTTACAAGGCACTGATTACAATAAAACTTAAATTGCAACATGTCTGACATACTGCAATTGACATTGAATAAACATGCGCATGCCAGTTTTAAATAACCATTAATAGAAGTTGTAAAATTAAAGAGATACCCTATTGTGAGGATAGTTGTAGTTAACTAGACTTAATGTTGCTCTCATTTCTGATCCATATTCTTAAAGGGAAACGCAAGGCTACGTTCCTTGTTTGTTTAGTATGGTGTGTGTGTAATTGCTCCTTATCTGCCTCATGGTGTTTATCTCCATATGATAAAACAGACCTTGTCATATTCTCAGTCCCAGTTTACCACAAATGTTGCAAGTATACTACTTTTTAAGCAAGTTTTTGTTGTCATGACTACACTAATATCAACTTGAGGCACATGGCATTTAGAGCTGATTTTGGTAGATTTCCATAGATAGATGTGATACCTTCAAAGTGGGATTTTGAATTTATCTCAAGAAAAAATGGTGAGACTACAAGCAGGTTATATATGTACTACTGTATGTACTTAAACACACAGTATGTAATTTCTGCCACTGGGGCTCTCACATCAAAACAATAATAAAAGACATAGTTTGATTGTAGTTGTAAAGTAGCGTGTCGTTTTTAGACATTTTAATTTGGAAATGTTACATATTATACCTTTTTTTTTATGACATTTTAAACACATTACATGGGTCTGCATTAATTTAGTTTGTGAAACTCAGGGACCTTTTTGTGATCTTTCTTGTCTTTGAACAAATATTCAACTGTAAAATCATGACAATATATTCAATCTATGGTTGTTTTATGGGACTGAAAAGCACAACATCCAAAGTCAAGAGACAGTTCCATCAAACCTGCTTTTATTAGTGATTGTTGAGGCATGGATTTGACTTGTATCACAGTTATACTTGTTTTCTTGGGCTGTGTCTGATATCACTCTATATAGTGTACTACATTTACTTTACTGTCTGCCATTTTATTTGAGTGTCTGAATTCTGAGTGTGAAATGTATTCACAAATTCACACAACGGAACAAAACAAGTAGTGCCCGTGTCATGTACACTACTTTCTGCTGAAATTCCCATATTGCAATATGTGACATTTTACAGATTCCAAAATGAACACTCGTGTGACACTACACCTGCCAGGGATGATGCAAAATGATAATTTGCAAATGTCGGAACTCTCCATTTACTTTGCTTTCTCCATGGAAAGCAAATGGAGATTTCTCCATTTACTCACTATGGAGTGTCTATTATATAAGGAGTAGTAAATTAGTTAATGAGTGGGTGATTTCAGACAGCTCTAGTTGTATATGATGGATAAATCTAGCCAGGGATCACTTC
Source organism: Siniperca chuatsi (assembly GCF_020085105.1). Taxonomy (NCBI): domain Eukaryota; kingdom Metazoa; phylum Chordata; class Actinopteri; order Centrarchiformes; family Sinipercidae; genus Siniperca; species Siniperca chuatsi. The sequence continues at coordinate 11,103,800 of NC_058059.1, forward strand.
TGGTTCTGTTCTGTATTTCGGTGATTTTAGTGTGGCTGTACTATTCAAAACAGTTCTGTGAAAGCTGTTACAGATGTTTACATGATTATTTGCCTTTCTGCTAATTTGTGGCAGGATGCAAGTGCTATTTATTGGCTATTGTTTCTACCTCAGGTATTCCTAATTACATATTGACTGTTCATGCACTCTTACCTTATACCGTATTATTATTATCATCAACCGGTAAACCCACTTGGTACTTCACACTTATTTTATTTTATACTTATACCCACTTGGTACTTAATTTATTTTCTGACCTGTATTATAGTGTATTATATTTTTTGCTAGTACTTCTATTCCTGTGTGCACTGACGTAAAGGCGAGCTGCTGTAACAAACGAATTTCCCCTCGGGGATCAATAAAGTATTTCTGATTCTGATATACCTGTATGTATTCTTCCCTTTTTTATATTCACGTGTGCAAAAAGGAAAAAGTATCTGTATTGTTAGCCTTTATTATGCCTAAATATGAGACTGCTTTTGGTTCCAAGTAACTACCAGGGACTGTCAAGCTCCTACATCTACATTTGTAATGGAAGGTTGTGTGTATGTAACAGCTTTTCTTTCACATTCTACATGGCTCAGGGGCTGCTGCATAATTTAGTTGTCTGGAGTGGTGACCTCATCCAAGTTGTGACAAGGAGCATTTATTATACTTTTATTTATATATATATATATATATATATATATATATATATATATATATATATATATATATATATATATATATATATATATATATATATATATTGTGTGTGGCCTTTGGGAGCCTAAGACTATTCCTTAACAATCCACATTTTCAAAAAGATGATTGCTCCTCCCCGAGATGTAAATGCATCCCAGAGGAGCATTTTTGCCTATAACGTGTTAATTTAACTCAAGGTTTTTAAAGGGATCCTTCAAGGACTTTCCTTGAAATAATTGCAGGTTGAAAACAAATTCTGGCTACTTTTAAATGGCTAAACCAACTGAAAAAGCCATGGCTACATAATGTTAGAACTTCTATTTAGCCCTTTTAATCTGCACTGTCAACTGAAGACCCACATTTTTTCCACACTGGACAGTCTGCCAACGCATTTCATTTCAGCTCTGCTAAACTGCCCTGTCTCAAACATTTAAATACAGGACTTCTCTAACTCACTCTAGTAGATGCAGTTTCAGCACTGGAGTGCTCCTTCACTGTACTTCTCTACTCTCAGGCTATTTCCCATAGGCCCTGAAAACTGCAGTTACTAAGCCACTCTTAAAAAAAGAATAATCTAGACAACTCACTAATGAACAATTACAGGCCCATATCAAACCTTCCATTTTTTAGTAAAGTAATTGAAGGATTTCAGGATTTCGACCACACCACAGCACAAAGACTGCTCTTGTTAAGGTGGTGAATGACATCCACTTACACACAGACAGTGGAAAAGTTTAATCTTCTTAAAAGTGCTGCATTTGACACAGTCGACCACAACATATTACTAAACAGCCTGGAAAACTGGGTTGGACTTTATGGCACAGTGCTAAACTGGTTTGAATTCTATTTGAAAGATTTCTTTGTGTTGATCGGTAATTATACATCTGTACAAAAATTACATGTGGAGTTCCACTCTCAAGCCTCCTCTGTTTAACATCCACATGCTCCCTCTAGCACAGATTATGGAAAGTATCTAACCATAATTATGCAGATGACACACAGATTTATATAACAATATCACCAGGTGACTATGGTCTCATAAGAGCACTGAGTAAGTGCATTCAACAAATCAATGATTGGATGTGCCAAAACATCCTCCAGTACATTCTGCCTGGAGCAGAAACACGCAGCAGAACCGAACTCTTTGATCATACAGCAGCAGCGCAAGGGCCTGCTAGATATCTGCAACAAAGTTTACGGCTATTACACAAAGCCTGCCAACTAATCTTTAAAAGCAACTAAGGAAGTTAGCGCCGAGCTAACTGTAAGGAGGACAAGTGACAAAAGACTGGGTTCCGTCCCTCTGCATAAACGGACACTGCACAGCAAAAGACTGCATCGGACACAATTCCCTGCCTGGCCCGTACTTAACCGCAGGATCGCCAGCTAACGAACGGAGCAGCATGTCCAAAGCAACCTCTTTTTCCCTCCCACGGACAGGTAACGTAACAACTGGGCATAGCATAGAGTAACAGTGTATAGCTAAGCAAAGGACTGTTTTGGGACTTTTGTACATGTGAACATGACAGATGTGTTTTCATTGAGGTTTTATTGTTGTGATCTTCTACATGTTTAACGTGAGGTCATTATTGATGTTAGTTTATGTTATGCTCCACACAAAGTCATTGCATGCTAACTAACTCCTTTTAACTTGGCACCGTTATCCTAAACAAATCAAATGCATACACCTCTAGTTTGGCCCTTAAAGACAACCACCCCTAGCAGAGTGAAACTTGAAAGCTCCCGCTGCACATGGTTTCTTGTTCTGACCATGTGCGCTTGTGCACGCAAGACATACGGAGGCAGATCAAAGAAATATACACACATTCTTTTGTTTGACGTCATCTTTGATCCAAGCAGCCATCTTGGATGGGCACATGCGCACACATTGTGTGTTTTTGCTTTGTTTATCTTGCTTATCTATGCTTGTGTATAATTATGCTGATTTCTTTAATGTTTCACAAGAGTGAGTAATTTGCCAACCTCTTCTATGTTGAACTCCACATCCTTCAACCTACTAGCTATTGATGGTAATTCTGGTTATAATTATTAATCTGAGTTCCAAATTGATAATTTAGTGTATTTATATGAGACTCAATCAATTAATTGGCTATAATTTCTCTTCGTTAAGAAGAGTGGTGCCCCCGATGACTTTATTCATTAAAGTTATTATTTATGATTATCCTTGATAATCTTGATAGCCAAATATAATTGATTACCTACACAGTTTGGTGTCCCATTAACCGTTGTGAATCCCAACACTCACTTGTGGTACCCTTAGTGGTATTTAGTCATGAAGGTTTTTTGGTTTTATTTGCCCAGTTATTGAGATATTCATATTATGCTACCAAAGAAATAGTGCTAATGAAAACTATTGACATTGGGGTCTGTTAATTATCCAGAGGAAATGGGACATCCTTTCTTTTTTCTTTTTTTTCAGTTTTTCAAATGTACTTTTTCAGTGCTTTGAGCAGCACAAATTAATTCCATTTAGCTGAATTTTTTTTTTGCAGCACAAGTTTCAGTGGTATAGACATCTCATCTGGTGGTAGATATCTCAAAATTGCTCCACATAAAACCGAAACTATCTGCATGGCTCGATACAGCTGAGCGAGTAAATATGGTTTTGTGATTTAGGTGAACGGGACCCTTTAACTGTCCCATTCAGATGTCTTTGCTAGTGCTCAGGTTTATTTAATTTTTTTTTATTTCTTTGTCCTTCCCATCATAAAACTGGCCCATAGACTATTTACTATTCTTCATTTTATATAAAATATGTTTTTTCACACTTTCCAATATACATGTGACACTTTGTCCATCTAATGCAGTGGTTGTACCTGTCACTAAGGTGGAGTGGTCTCATGTCATCTAGAGTATCATGTGGGGGTTTTGGCAGTCTAATTTGAATCTAAAAACCACCAAGACAGATTATCTAATGACTGAGACCTTCATTATGTGGAGCATCTGAAAACACTGAGCATCTATTAACACTAATGCATATTTAATCCTTTTTTTTTTCCAGCTCGCTCTGTGCAGCCTAGCAATGCCTATGATGATTCTGGAATAACTTGGCACATTAACAACAGGAAACATTACTATTCCTTAATTGTAGAGATGTTTTTGAGAAATTTGTTTGGGATTTTTTGTTAGTGTTGGGCCTGAAAACCATTACAACTTGTATATTTCATACTGTATATCTGGTGTTTATTTCAATGCAGATAGCTTTACATCAGGGAACCTTCTGCAACTCTAAATGTACTGTAGGGCTTTGGATATGTGATAGAAGGAGCACACATATTACTTTGAATTTGATTCCAAACTGTTTGTTGACCTGACTTGCCTTAGGAGGCAGTTTAACCCTGTGTGCATTCTTGTGTGTATCTCCAGCTTGGATTAAAGACTATTTGGGCTGAATCTCTTTCTAAGCATGTTTGGTCTTAAAAACAACTATGTTTGATAATTCAGGAATTGATCACTGTTGATGTACTGTACGTGGCACAGCATCCATCACACTGTCAAAGGTTCAGATTTATTCAGGGAAAAACGTTCCAGGGGAAACATGGTGTTGGGGAACTTATATGAACTCCTTCTAAGAGATCAACTGACTGAAAATCTTTACTTTTCAATGTGGAGGGATCTTGGAGCTGGCAACATGCAGTGCTGAGCAGAAGGAGAGGGACACAGCCAAAAAATCACTGGAGCCAAAAGGAGGATAATCCAAGTGGTCAACATCCGCTTAAGTAGAATACTTGGCGCTTGACAAAAAATGTTTGAGCACAGTGTATTTACATTTATTTTAAAATGAGCATTACTCATATACAAGTCTGCAAATGCTATAACCAATTTAAAAAGTTCTTAACTGTCCGAAGTTTTCATCGCTGCAAGAAATTCTTTCAGACACACATTTATCTTACCTTGAGCTATATTTCCAAAGGCGTGCCTTGGAGGGATTTATCATAGAGATGGCAAAATTAATCTGTCTCACTGGCTGTGTGTTTTATGTCTGCGGACACCTTGTTGTTGGCATGAAAACAGCTGCATGTGTGAGTATTTAAACATGCATTTATTCTTTGTGCTCGGGGCTTCTGGTGTCTGTCTCTTCCCTTTCAGTTCGTCTTAACACTGTCAACTATCTAAAGGAAACAAGAGTTGATGGCTAATGACATCTGACAGAGGCCGTCTGTTATGGTCATGTGATATGGTCTCAGAGCAGCGGAGGCCTGCTTAAGAGATGTGGTCTGACCATGAATCCATGCAAGAAAATAGAAAACAAAAGAGTGTATATAATAGTATATATACTGTGAGACAATATACATTTTTAACTCACGTTTATATTAGAGTATCACTTCCATCGTGGGCAATGTTGCAGATGAATCAGCTTGACTGCTTTACGGTCCTATCGCAATATCAAATTATATATGCTGAGATAGAAGATTGTATCCACATCACGACTCCAATTGCATGACATGAAGTCAAGCACTACTCATTTAGACAAACTTCTAAATAGTGCCACCTCTATTCTGTCAGTGCACATGCGTAATTTGCTAAAAGGAGACATTTTGCGGGTCCTCGAGAAAAAGAAAACAAACAGCGCAGTGTTTGCGTCTTTCAATTTTAGATGGGTTTTTTTGTTTGAAATGGTAGATATAATAACAATTACTGTATGTCTTTGTGAGTTTTAATGTTAGCAGGCAAGACACCAGTGTGTTTTTGTGTAGAGAAAACAAACAGAAATGCACAAGTATACACATGTATGTTACAATTTCACTTCATTCAATAAGTCTTAGACCATGCAAGCAATATCAAACAATCAACCCATCTCATCACATTGAATCATTATGCTTCATTGGACACACATGAATAAATACACATGCAAAAACACTTCCATGGGCACGTACAGTGTTTCATTCACCCATCCATCACGCACACCTACATCTCCTCATCCGAAACTGCTTTGGCTCTGATACGAATCAATGTACCAGTCAAGTGAATCCAGGTGAGATAGAAATCCACTTACAGACCTCTGATCACAATCAGTGATGGAGAAACCACATGGAGGCAGGTTTACCTTAGCTTCAGAAACACAGGGCCGTGCCACAATGGGGGGCAACTATGGAAGGGAAAACAGCGGAGATTACATCTCAGACTTCGCAGGCTGCTCTGTGGGAGGTGCTGGTGGTGCTCAGGAAAGAACACATGGGGTTGAATTCAGAGAACTAACACAGACTGACAAAGGCTAGTATGTGGTCTAGATTAGATGACTTGTGCTAGTGATCTGCTATGAGTACAGTTGTCTGATACATCAGGTGTGTTTGTATAGGTGTAAGAGAACTGATTTTCAAACAAAGAAAGCTAAATTGATAATATACTGTTCACTGGCAGACTTATTTGGATGTCCTAAATGTATACTGTTACATGGAAGATTTCATCGAAGACATTAAATCATCAAATGTGATTTTGTGCAATGAGGAAATCGGCATTAGAGCACACCAGCGTAACGTTTATGATGTGATCACTACATGAATCTGAATCAGAAATACTATATTGATCCCCGAGGGGAAACACTTTTGTTACAGCAGTTCACTATCACGTCAGTGCACACAGGAATAGAAGTTCTAAGCAAAAAATATAATACACTATAATACAGGTCAGATAAATTAATTACCAAGTGGGTATAAGTATAAAATTAAAATAAGTGTAAAGTACAGAGTGGGTTTACCGGTTGACGATAATAATAATAATAATAATAATTAATAAGGTACTGTATAATTATAATTAATAACCCTGTCTTAAGTCAGAGAACATGAAGGGTTATTAATTTCTCCTTTAACATCGTTTGGCTGTGTTTGGATTTACTTGGGTGTGAATGGTAACTGGAATGTACTTATATAGCGTCTTTCTAGTATTTCTGACTACTTGAAGCGCTGTGCTGTGCTACAGTGTAAAGGCACAGTACAGTCATTTTAAAACTATGTTAAAAACTAATTTGAAACAATATGTCAAAACACAAATCCTTTCAAAATCATCCTTGCATTGTGCTTTAAAAGATACATGCATATTGAGGAAGTGAGTTGTTATAGGTAACTGACAAATGCAATACATAATGCTTAATCCCAAGTATGGCATTATTTTCATAGTCTAGATCTAGGCCTCTCTAAGCTACAGCCTATACCTTTCCTTTCTAAAGGAACTGCATGCAATGTCTCTGTATTGTTTTCACTTCTGTGCCAGACCACTTAGCTAGGTTGGCTGGTGAGGCCTGTTGTCTGCTGGAGACCTCTCCAGGAGACTATTGTCCAAAGAAAATAATTGATATTGTGCTGCAATAGCAGGCCAAAGTAGGATGATAGAGACATTGGAGGCCAGACAAAGAATTGACACCATTATGACATTTCCTATTGTGGCTGAGTGAATGCCTGTTGTTGGACAGTTATTCACAGCCACTCCTTTTCCTTGTATCTTTTTTCTTTCACTGCCTTTTGTCTTTAGAAAACAGGCACACACACCTACACAACATGATCTTTTTTTCTTTTCATTTCAGTTCATGTTACAAACAGGTTGACACCTTGTAACACAAATGGAATACAGTACTGTTCACTGAGCATTTCAGCCTCTCTCCTTCTGAGAAATGCTTTTTGAGTTGAGTGAGGGGACGGGTGAAATAAGGGAGGTGTTTCCTTGTGGTTTGGAATTGTTGCTACCTATTGTTCCTGCCTTGTATATGGACATTCCATAATGACACTTCACCTCTACTGCACATACACAATTTGCTTCACATGCACAACTCACAATCAGAGAAGAACTTTTACACACATACATTTCTGAGAACCGGAGGAGAATATCTGATAGATTTCAAAAGCTACGCATTTTAAAATTTCATTCATTCTTCTCTAATCAATGTTGAATTGCCTTCATACGACCCCACTCTGAGTCCAGTGTCCACTGTGCTGCTCTGTTCTTCAGGTGAAAGTGTTGTTGTAAGTCAGCACATTTTATAGGAAATGTCTGTCCAATGCAGTATGCAGGCAGGCTGTCTGTCTGCATCAGCAAGGCTTTTTAAGTGCTTAATTATCGTAAAGACATGCACTTTTCTCCTCTCTGGGAAATGGAGCAAGCTGTCAAAATTTTCTGTCTCATGTGCCTGTCCACGTGACAGCTCTGGTGGTGTGCATGGGTCGATGTATAACCTGTCAAATCTGCACTGTGTGTAGTAAGGTGGGTAAGCAGAACAGGAAATGTATGCTTTCACACAGATAAAACAGTCATATTCAGAAATCGCCAAGACGACATAAGAAACACAGTTCTAGTGCCCACATTGCATATAAAAAAGACAGGACTATCAAAGCTTAATGTCTTGTCTTGTCGATTGGTCAATCAAACACTCTAAAGCTAAATATCTCATTTGATTGCCATGGTATTTGGTTCCACATTCAATGTATTCAAAAGATTAATTCTAATGATTTGGTGACATTTTTTATCAAAATGTTAACTTGCCCACACACTTTGCCTATAGGATTAGTTATTATTTTTCTTATTATTAATTGTATCCTTATAACAAGTATTGTCTGTGTAGCTAAAGCCTGATATACTGCATTCATCTTATTATTCTAGGCTTTAGTTAAACAGGACACCACTAACACTAATTACTGAATTCCTATCAGCTTTAGCTGTGCTTTGAAATTAATGCTAAAGTAACATGCTAATGTTAACATTCTAAGCTTATTAACCTTACATGCTATGTGCATGCTAACATTCAGCTGACTTTAAGTTCAGCTGAAGGTGATGGAGTACAACTCAGGCTACCAAAGTACACCTTAGACTGAGTTTTAAAAAGTGGAGCTAACCTGCCAAGCTGCAGATGTCCTAAAATGACCACTGTACAGATCATAAATCCTTTTGATTATGGCCTTTCCTCTGGCTGCCACCCAGGCAAAATTATACATATTTTGCCCCACTAAAATGAGGCCTATTGTAGGAGAGAGAGTGTGTGTGTGTGTGTGTATATATATATATATATATATATATATATATATATATACACACACACACACTGTATTTTTCATCCATCAACTAATTTTTTTTTCTAGTGGGCTAAGTGTAGAGCCTCACAAGGCTGCTAGTGTTGCTGTAGACTGTTTCTATTCAAGTCAATTGCATTACATACAGTTTATCTCTTGTACCATCAAACCAAATCAGGTAGCGTGCTCTGAAAACATGGCACTGGGATATGGCTGTACTGTTACCAGTCTTCTTCACTGAAGTACAAACCTTTAAACACATAACAATTCAAACAGAAGTGAAAAAAGTGGATGGTAACTGGAATATTGTTGTGATTGTTGACCTTTGAGCTCTATTTGTTTTTATAGAAGCTCACTGGCATAAGGGACATGATGAATTATGATTGATACAACACAGTGCATGATTGCAGCAGCGATCATGGGGCAAAGACGAGTTAAAGCTATAAAAGAGGAGTTAACATCAAATGACCATATATTTGTGAAGCATTAATTTGGCTCCAACAGAGAGCTAGATAAATAGATATGACTTAATATTTCCTTACAATACCAATTATTTACTATCAGCTGTAATGAATGGGGTTGATATAATAATAATCCTTGATTCATGCCTGAAGTTAATATGTGATAGATATTTTCGCAGTTCCTCCCCCAGAACAGATGTCAGTGTGAATATTCATAGCAGCATAGACTGTCAAGTGGACCTTCTTTCGCTGAACTTGTTGCATGAACTTTTCATGATGTTTCTGTCACTTTCTATTAACCATGCCGCTGAAGTCTCCATGGTCCTCTGCAGCTTTTCCTAATCTTCTTTTACTTTTCATTTTCATTGTCAGAGTCCACAGTATCCAGAGCTGGAAGCTTATACAGTACTGAGTGATATTGGAACTGGGTTCATATGCTGACGATAAGCCTCTTACGCTAATAAAGTATACCATGCCAAGTTGATGCTGATTCCCCACTTATTTATTTATCTAGAAAGGAGGGGAAAACAAAAGAGAGGAATTAGGTGGGATTAAGGTCTTTAGGGTTTTTTTTTTTAATTCATTTCACAAGGAGGTGGACAGAGTGTTGAGGACATTAGCTATGGTTGGAACCATCTACATTTGGATTATTTGCTTTGGATTAATCTGTTTTGGAAGTGTTACGGAAAATTAGCAGCATTTTATTTATTGCCGGTTTCAACATTTACGTCTTTAAATAATTACATTGTTTATTAGCTCAGTTAAGTCATGCTTTGAGGGTTTTAGATTTTTCATCGTTTATCACAAATTATAATTGTTTAATATTTGAAGGAACCAAGTATTAAAGAAAAATGCTGCTGTTACTAGTTTTCGCTCATTGCAGTGCTTGATCTTCATTTGTGAACCTGAGAACATCCTGTTTTTTTCTGTTCAACAAAACTAGGAGTCTACAGCCACTCTAGCATCTCTGTCAGGCTGTACTTCAGCAGTGCTTCTAGCTAAATGGTAAGACCACAGTGCTAACATGTTCACAATGAAAACATGCTGCTGTTAAGCAGGTATAATGTAATAATCTCCATCTTAGTTTAGCATGTTAGCATGCTGATGTTTGCTAATTAGCACAAATGAAAGACATGAGAGTGTAATTCATTTTTCAGGTATTTAGTCATAAACTAAAGTATTGGACAAAGAAATTCTGACTAGATGATGGATCTAGATGAAAAATGAAGGGTGTTCTATAGTAATTAAAATTAATCCTGAGGGCAGATATAAATGTCTGTACCAAATTTCATGGCAATCTGTTCAAAACTTGTTGAGACATTTCACTCAAAACCACAAATGTAAACCTCATGGTGGCACTAGAGGAAAAGTCAGGGAATCACCACAGTCATTAGGATTCACCTAGCATAGCGCCACATAGCTCAGTGCCATCATGGCTCCACCACTGCTGTGTTTGGTTTGGTTTCTATTGCCCTTTGCCAGTGAGTTCTTTTTTTTTCGTTGAGTCATTAGGTGGGTAATTTTAAAATAGAAAAATATACAGTTCCGTGAATACAGATTTTTATTCCACTTTTGTTATCAAAATGTCAGACCTCCCGTTGTGAAAACAGCAATCAAAGTTGTCATGGCACCGGAACCAGGCCAGCTGGTTAGGTGACAATCATTTCCAATTTATTCATTTTCCTTTGACACTGCAACACATTTAAAGGCTGGGTTGATACCTTCTTAATCATGCAAGCTAGAGTCTCAGTTAATTTTGGAGTCTGGAATATGTTGCAAATGTCTTGGTGGAGGTTAGGCAAGTAAACCTACTATTAATTTAATGGCAAATTATAGATCAGTTGGTGGTCTGAGATGGGGCATGGAATCAAGTGACTGGTGTAAAAAGTCAGACACAGCATCCACCACCTGGACCTCCACATCCTTTCTATTTGTCTCGCTACATAAGACAATGCTACTTCCTGCATTGGTATTAAATATTGGCTTTTGACATAAGTCATACCCTACGGCGTCGTCCAAAATTGACATTATTACTAGGGATACTGGCCCGGTAATGTCTGACTCAGAATTAATTTCTGTGAAACAGTGCAGGCAGGACCTTTTCCCTAAGGCTCCACACAAACCCAAAGGACATGACCTAATACTTGTATGGTCTAGTCCCAGTTTTTTGTGTTCTTTGTAATAGCTCTGCTTGGTGGTTATAGGGCTCAGAAGGTGGAATACTGGCATTACTAGTCTACAAGGAATTAATACAGCTAATATTAGCAGACTGTTAATCTGGCTCTGATCCTCTTTCTGATCACATAGTGATCCATGTCTTGTAGCTAGATGACATTAGTTGTGAAAAGTGATTTTCAAACTGTAAAGAATGATCCTTAGAAATAAATTTAAAAATCCATTAGAAAATGGAATCTCCAGACAAAATCAGTGTTTTGGATGGTACTTGCTGTATAATAAACTATATATGTGAACAAAATAAGGTAAGTATCAAAGAGTTATAGGGATTCACCATGCGTTGTCAGTATCCTTGTGTCACTGTGTCATGAGTAACAAAGTACCTGATTTATGATCATGTACATCCACAATCACCCCCTTATTGTGTCGAAGGTCAAAAAGCCAGTTAAAGTGAACATGTTGGGCACAGCCGGGGCATGACGCCTTACAGTGCACCAGTGATTTATATCCAGTACATGCCAATGGCATTACCATCATTAATCAGGCGAGACACAGCCATGCCCACAGGAAATTAATTATCTCTTAAAAATCAGCATAGGCTCATTATTTATAGTGGCTAATTTCTCGCATTGTGCATGTCTTGCCATACCATATAAACCCACATTCACAGATGAAGAAGGATATTCATGTGTAAGGAGAGAAAGAGGACAACAGTTGAGATAGAGGAACAGAAAGAATAAAAGACAGTCAATGACCAATATAGCGGTCTGCACTGATTTTAATTAGTGTAGGGATTTTCAGCTTTGAATAACTGTCAGTGCTCCAGATGAACAGTTTTAGCAGCTTAGAACACACTCCTTAACATCTGTCCATGACATGGATGAGTGCAGAACACAGGACCTTATGAAATGGCACCAGTTCTTTTATGGGTAGCACTAGTTGCTGGCCCATAGCCATGACTCTGTCACCAATGAAATGCTGTAGATCAGATTTGATTGCCAGATCCTATTTCTAAATTATTTGGACCACAGTTTCCTGCCCAGATATTTCCTTTTTGGAGGCAACTGCTACTGTTTCAAGAGCTTGCATAACAGTTTAGTATAAGGTTCTGGAGTAGCTAGCCACAGTCAGTGCCAGTGTTGGGCATATTGTGTGCCCAGCTAAATCCAGTGGTTTAGTCTCTCTGGAACCAGATGTAGCCCCCACTGGCCAAGGACTGACTCCTGCCAGTTTATTGCCTTTTTTCCCTCTCTCTTTTGCTTGCTTTAAACCCTACAGAGTCAATGAAATTATACAAAATATAAAAATGTGCTTTGCACTTTTCCTTTGATTGTAGAGTGATATATCATTATATGTTTTTCCAAGTTAGTAAAGGATAAATAAATGCTTGCCCCTTGAGAATAGTGGGCATTCTATCTAGTAAAAGACCAAAAGTGCATTAGTATTTCATCATGTTAATCTTTGTTAGGATAAATTTGAACCAGATCGAGAATATTTTAGTGTTTTCATAAAACTGCTTTATCGAGTACATTTACTATATAGGCACATTAAAAATTGCAGTGCCAGTTGAGCACACACATGTGTGGGAGGAATTCTGTGAATATAAGTTTGGGTCTTAGGAAGGTTTAAATTGTCAATGATGTATGAATTGTCTTTTTTTGGTATACTACAGTAGTGCCAACCGTGAACATTGTGCTCAGTTGACAAAAGTAAAGTAACAATGACTGGAGAGATGGGAAAAGGGCAGCTGGGGCAGTGGGTTGTCAGCCCAAACTACATTTTGTTGTTACACTGAGCTACACACTGACAGCAAGCATACCCCTAGGGGAGTAGGGGGGATAAGAGGGATGAGCACACTGGTCACAAAGAGCCAACAGATCCAAGGTTAACATGGTAATGGACAAGTAAATGTTAGATGCCTTAAAATTTAGCAATTGAGAATGAAATGCACAACTGCAAGCAACACAACACTTTAGGTGTTGTAACAAGAGAGACTGGGAAGGAGCCAGACCTGGAACCTTTAAGTGTTTCAAAAAGACACATGAGAAGAAATGAATCAAGTGACTGCAAGATTACTGATGGCAGCAGAGGTTGTGCCCTGGAACCAGCAGCCATAAGAGAGACATGGAATGGAGAATGACAGCAATTACTACTCATCATGAAAGTTGTGGCAGAGATTTATGAAACATACCATTGAAAAATGGCACAATAATGGTACATCTGCAAATAATTTTCAGGTTTTTTGTGCTGAGCAGGGCAAAATGGTAATCTCTTCAGGTTCAGTAAACATTTTTTCTCAGGTTGCAGAATGGTAGCCAACTGGCAAGCTCTTAATGGAAAGTACCTATGAAGCATCTACTATGATGATATCATGGAGTGATATTTGGTTGCTATATTTTGATTAATTGTCCAAACCAAAAGTGGCATTTTACCTGAAGACCTGCTACTGAGGGTGAAGGATATAGTGCAAAAAATGGAGGACATATGGATCTAAAGGCATATATCTCCAAGAACATCAATTCAGGATGATAATCTTTGTCAATAACTGTGTTTACTTTTAGCATTGTTCCTCTAATAATCTGAATGAGAGCTTAATCAGAATGAAACTACCTCCATGATCTGAAAGATATTTCATTCTGTTTTTAAATGGGTGGTTTAAAATTAAGTCTGATTACTGTGATTACTTACTACTGAGTATTTTGGGAATTATTATCATATTTTTGCACATGCTCACCCACTTTTTAGAGTGATGAATTTTTGTCAGAGGAACCATCTTTGAATATGTGATAGTTGCATGTCTCACAGATATAAACAGAAGATTTTCTGATTTGTGTTTGGTGATTATGTTGTGAAAACAAATGGTGCCTCAGCACAAAAAGCAGTAAACCAATAACTGTGCCAAGAATTCAATGCAGGCCCATCTTTTTCAAAAGTTTCCCCATGAAGGAGTGCTGATAGGAAGACATCTTTACAGATCTAATGTTGCTTTGCCACAGGATTGACATAGAAGTCACTAAAGGATGCACTATTATAGTGACCATGCTGGTACAGGCTACAGAGCCAGAGAGTAATACCTCATGATCCACGTCCTGGTTGAAACTGATTAAGACCTTCATGTATGTCACCACCAAGTCTGTGCCAGGCAGAAGATGGATCCTGCAAGCAGCTGGCGAGGTGTCAAGCTCATCATGTCAAGCTAGATCAATTCCTGTTAAGAAGAAAATAGTCACAGACTGTTTTATCTGTGCCTTTGCAAAGTTTTCAGTGCCAGTACTGTGACAAAATTCATTAAGGGACAGAAAGAACAACCTGAGGGACGTAGCAGCAATCCAGGGCTTGTGCCAAGACCTAAATGGCTGGCTGAAACCTGTCAACATGTATGGACTTTGCTGAAAGCATAAGGTATAGTTCTGCCAACATGGAATCCCCAGATCTGCTCATGGTCTGCCCCATGAGCTGCATAAACAAAGCACCTGTCTTAGCAGTGGAGAACTTGGATGCATGTTAGTAGTGGAGAACTGGTATTACTGGAAGGGGCTAAGAGTGCCAACATGCCTGTGTAGCATCACCCTCTGATCCTGTCAAGACAGGAACATGGAAATGTTGCAATTCAAGACCCTGTAGGAGGATGTCATAGTTATACATATGAGGATGATGATGCTGCCATATACAGTAGGAATGACCCAGAAGCAGGTAATTAAGATGCAAACAAGGAGGAAATCAAGAACAGAAGAAATAATAGAGCCTGCTGAGTCAAATCATTACCACAGAATCCTCAATGGTATACACAATTACTAGAGCAGGACTTGATTTCTAATCCTGAAGCTATTTCAGGGTGAGGTTAGTGAGCAGAGGCTTAAGTCCAGCAAGAAAATGGGAATACAACAGAAAGGAGCCTGAACCAAGTGGGAGTTGGCTGTGGACAGAAACATGGCATGCAGCGACCCAGGCATGACCCATCGTGTATCAAATCCTTGGCCAAGCTATTTGTGATTTTTTTCTCCTCCTCCCCAACCGCATGCTAGGATATGGAGAAGTCCCACTTGAATTCCCACTATAAATTCATCCTTGACCAGTGTGTTTTCAGTTGGGTACACTTAACACATCATTTAGTCTGCTGTTAGAAGGCCATTACTGTTGGTGAAAGCCATTACTGCTGGCCCTGGAACCATGACCCAACCAGGGCGATCATAGAAACCATCCAGCAACTGAAATCAGTGTGACCAAAATGATACAGCTCATAAAGCAGACCGCAAGCTTTACCCAAACCTTAAGCCAAAACCTATATCAACCACTGAGCTTCCGTCAACCCAAACTTTATAAAGTTGTTGATTCCTATTGATTCCTTACCACACCGGTTGCTTAAGTAGACACACTCCGTAACAGCGATCAATACGATTGAAGCAACCAGTAATACTCATTAAGTTGGCCTGTTATTTTATAAATATTTTCTCCAACTTGACTTATTCAATCACTGATCTTTTTTTTTTTAAGATAATGACATTTGGCCATTTACCTAGTATTTGCTCACATATAGCCTTCCTCTGTAGGATGAATACACTCTTCCAAATGTGTCCTCTCTACAACCAATATTCTAAGTCCATCAGCAGAAAACACTTTCTTTTGCACTCCATTGCTTTCCAGACATGTGCAACGTGCATCAAAACAGACTGGCATCAGATCTTTTTAGCAGGACTTTATGCAAATCAAATTAACTGTTGCTGGGCTCATTTGCATCTTGTGTTTTAGTAAATATCCCCCAAATTTAAGACTGATTTTACATAAAAGAAAACTACATTGGTTCTCATTCAGTACTAGTGAGGCCCCTCTACATTACATATCTTGAGGGCATAAGCCTTGTTTGTTGGTAACCATATCTGTATGTATGTTTGCATTGTGCACCCCCCCTCAAAACCTAACACGGCAGAGTCTGGTTCTGTCCAAGGTTTCTGCCTCTTAAAGGTGGTTTTTTCTTGCCACTGTCGCCAAATTCTTGCTTAAGGTGGGATTTGTTGGGTCTCTATAATTAATATTATAAAGAGTATGGTCTAGACTTGCTCTATAGGAAAAGTGCAAGGAGATAACTTCTGTTATGAAAATAAAATAAAACAAATAAAATTGAATTGTATGTTTGCAGATGTAAATTTTTTATTTCAACTTCCCTTGGCGCAGGGTGAACATGAATGTTGTAATGCAGTTTAAAATCACTGTGTAAATACATTCTACCCTTCTTATTTGACCGAGGTCTCAATTGAAGAGGCCAAAACAAAGGATTAGTAAATCTTATTGTGTGTACTATTACACCCAAGCCTCCCACTTTGGCATTGGCAGACAACCCCCATCGGCAGACAAGCCTTACATTATAGTAAGACAGAGTGAGAGAGATGTGAAATCAGAATAGGTCTTGTTAATGGGATTGTAGTGTTTTAGAAGAAGCCTATGCACTCAGCAGATAAGGGGACTGTTTATCCTGTTAATGTGTCACTTTAAATACATTAGGAGTAGGAGGGCTCCTGATTTATTTATTTATTTTTTTTGGCACTCTGCCTCACTAATCCTAAGCGCAAGGGACAAAGCATTTAAAGATCCACACATAAATTACACTAACTGTTTTTTAGTTGGTTAATGATGCTAATTTCTGCTAAAATTATATGTTGACTTAACTGCACAATAAAATCTGCAAAGGGGCATTTTTCGAATATCAATTTAAATGATTTAAAATTGAGTTGACCTTGAGCAACAATGGAGGCACGGACACACATACATGCAGTACATGCAGGCACATGCTCACGTGCAAATGTACATACACAACACAGACACATGAACAATGACACACACGAAAGAATGTATTCACTGCTAATGAGAGCTAATCCAAGTCTCACTGTGCCACATTGGGACCAATGGCATGCAGCTATTTGTTCATTCTATTTACACTGTCACAACAGGTTCCCAGAGGTCTGTTAGTCCCACTATAAAACAAATGCTGTTCTATAATTCATTGCTGACTTTGCACTTGTCTTTGTTTTTGGAAAATATGTAGGATGATGTTTAGCAATATTTGTGGATAGCTATGTTGTGATGTTTGTGTTTAAATTTATATTGGGGTTTTTTTCTGTAAAAATGCTCAGAAGCAAAATGCATTATATGGCTGTGACTTTCACTTAACTTCTGGGATGTTTATGGGGGGGGGATATCTGCTTTCTTTAAGACACTCACTGCGACTGCCTAATACTGTTACTGCCACGCCTTGGTTGTGTGTTCTGAAGTCATAAGTCACCTTCTCCTTCATGCTGGGAGGCTCACTGGCAGTGTCTCTGAAAATATGATTGGTTTTCTGTAGGAGGTGGTCAGTGTGCAGTCTAACAGCTGCCGCTGTGATTGAGCACAGTAGGAGCTAGCGTGGCTGTGGACATCAGTGATAAGGCCTGAGTGGCACTGGCAGGGTCTCTTGTTAGCAGGAGATCCTTCAGAGAACCCCACTAACTAACAAGGACAGAGTTGGTCTCACTGTCTCAAATCCCATAACATTCCTCCTGCTCCACTGATATCAACTGGAATGTTGTTGCTGTTTTCTCTGTCACATACTGCGTGCAGAGCAACTGTCATACAGATTTAGAATGCTTTATACACTGTAAATATTTATTTAAATCTGTCTGTGAATTTGTCACTGACAGACTGTCCTATAACAGGCCCATGAAGTTAGTGCAATTATATCAGGCATATTTAATCATCACAGAAACGTATTTTTTGAACAAATGAGTTTCATTCATGAACTGCTGTAATTTAGTGGCTAGTAAGATTATCAGTGGTGGCGTGATTGTTACTTATACCTTTTATCTTGATAAAAGTGTATAAAGTGGCCTCTGCAGTGGGGAGCATGTGGGGAGGTGAGGTGAAAAACAGGTCATCTAGAAAAACAGGTGGTGAGTCAACAGAATTGGATCCCACAGTGCTGATTGAGCTAGGAAGTATAGCGACAGCAGTCTACAGTACTTGGAAGTCTGAATGAAGAAAAAGAAATACAGCTATTTTTTGTGCTTGTTTTTGTTTTTTTTTACAAACTGAATGTTCAATAGAAATCCCAGTACTAGATGCCAGATTATTATTAGAACTCTTATAAAGAGTGACAGGTTCAAATCACCTTTAATGCTACAGCTCTCCTTATTTTGTGTATTTGTTTGTACTATTTAAAACCAGAGATGAAACACCACAGAAACAAGCAGCCGGTGCAGAAAGCCATTAGATTTAAATAATTTTGTTTTGTTGAGAAAATCTGAATTTCAAACTTATTTGACATTGGTGGTCTATCACAGTGGACAAACTGATGTTATTGTGTGTTGGCAATGCGGCTAAAAGTGGAAAACATGCACTAGACTTTTCAAATGCTTGATGTGGAAGACTTTAATTAATACTTTAAATCTGTCTTTTTAGTATTTAGTACCTTTTTTGGTATGTGTCTAATTATGAAATTCTAATTCAACTTTACAAGAATCATGGAAGAATCATGGTGCTCTATTCCTCTTGTTGATTACTGAAATCCAAAATACCAAAATTTGCACCGAATTATGGGGCTAAGCTTCACAAAAGACTGCAGTCATACAACAAAATGTAATCACACGATAATTTTGTGCAAGGGAGGAAGTTGGTCTAACCTTTGACTAACCTTTTACTGCAATGTAGTAGAAGAACACCATTTTTTATGTCCCGTCATAATCATTATGCCTTAGAATCACCTAATGCTAGCATGTCTAACTCAACTGAAAACAAGTCTAAAACAGTGAATGTTCAACTTGTGCATGCAGATGAAGATTTTTTCTTTTTTTAGATATTTGTATCATATTTTCTTGAGCTTCATGGGGATCAAATGTTTGGATGTGTGTTAATTTGGGCAGGTGATAACAATTCAATTTGACTTTTAATGTACATTCTGCCAAAATTGCCTGAAAATGTGGTGCTCTCTCTTCTTTCAAATTGACTTAGGTATGGCTCATTGATGGTGGGAAACTTATGTGATCCTGGAGCTGATCGTTTCAACAGAAGTACACACACATGTGTAATATCCCAATGTGTGTCAGGCCTGTGTAGATAACATTCTTACATTTCCTGAAAAAGAAAAAAAAGTCTTTATGCATTTTTAATTGTGTTCATTTTCATTGGTCTTTATGTGAATGCCAGCTATTTCATTAATGTTTGTAATGAGGCATTAGGGGTGACATTTAGTTGCATGGATGTTAAATTGGAAAGGAGAACCTTGCATGCCTTTTGTAGCTCATCCTGTATTTGCCTAAATATTCCATAGCTCCCATCAGGTCATTGTAAATGGTAATGACACAATTAGCATTTTGGGAATTGGAGGATATGACATCAAGACCATTTAGAAGCTAATCAAGGAATGGCTCTTTTTTTTTCAACCTGTTTGTTTTGCTGCTGATGAACAGTTCCTGTTGACAGCCAACAGTGGTGTGAAGTTAAAATGTGAAAAGATGTAGAATTTGCCATTGTCACTGCTGACAGGGACATTTTGAGGCAGAATTTGAATGTCTAGAAGGTATGCTAATATTCTTGAACACTTTTTATGAGTGTCAAACTGATAAATCCTCTTCCCCTTTCTGTCTCTTCGTCTCTGTCTGCTTGTCTCTCTCTTTCACATACTCTCACCTCTCCTTTTCTGTCCTTGCTTTCATTTTGGGCCGAATTATTTTAAACCAATGAATCCATCCTTATGCTCTCTGTGAATTATTGAATATTTATCTGCCTATTGTGTTGTCACAAGACATCCATACTATAGGCAGCCTAAGCAATGAGATGTGGGGTGCAGTCAGTGGAAGACGGACGCGTTATGCCACGTATGTAATGACAGGCAGCAACGTGCCTTTAAGGTGCCAGCTTTCATCAGAGTAAATGTTGATGACACGGGCTTGTTGCCAAGCTGACAAACTGTCATGGAGCTGTCAGGCTCGCACAGTCACTGACTCTGCACTGCTATGATCACCTTTAAACTGATGAATGCCAACCTTTGGGGACGTGTGTTATTGTGTGGGCGGGCAGAAGGCTGTGTATGTATGTGCATGCATATGTTTGTCAACTCCTAGACTGTATATTCTAATGCAGGAATTTGTACTATTTTGAAACCGTGTATGCTGTCTGTCAGACTGTTGGAGACAGTGCAGCCTTGACAACGATTATCATTATCAACACATAGCCTGATTGTGCTATAATTGGTAGTCATGATGTTGAATATATTGTTTCAAAAAGTGTCATTGTAAGAGTTATAATGTATGGTGCAGATAGTGTGGTTGTAGTTTGAATTCAAAGGATACTCCACCTCTACTTAAAAAAAAAATTTAAAAAAATAAAATAAATCAGACATTAAAGTGAGTATCTCCAAACACAGACTACCATCTCCCTAGCTGGAAATAAGAGCATTGAGGTTTGAATTGAAGATGTATTCAGGTAATACGTTTTGGAGATGGTCCATTGACACTGAATTAGATTTTTACTCTGCGGGCTCTTAGAATTTTTGAGACATTCTATTCAAAGAGTTCCAGCTGTGATTTGGAAAATGTACCCATATCCCAGTAAAATCGCCATGGGTACCATCATAGTGTTAAAGGAATTTTTCCATTGTTCATGATCAGTGGAGCAGCAAATTAGCTTTGGACAGTAAATAAAATGTGGGATAAAGTAAATTGATTTCACCTAGTTTGGTCATTTTCACTACATCAACACTGTGTTTGTATGCATAATCACAAAGACTCATTACTGCCCTCTGAGGCCAATGGGGGAAAACCACCTTCTGCCTCTGCTGTTAGCAGAATTATTATCATTATTAACACATCTAGCAGATATGGAGTAACATTAGCATTAAATTGGAATTGTGTTTGTGTCAACCTGATGAATGTAAGCACAAAATTGACTCCCCTTTTAGCTCTGGTTTGGTCTCCAGCTCCTGAGGGACATTATAGAGGGCTTGTTGCTAATTTGTTTGGTTCTGGGCAGGTAGTGTACAGTGGGTTTTTAGAGCTTGCTTGCTGAAAACAGCTGCCTTCTGCAAAAAGAAACAACTAATAGCAAGATGGCAGTTAGATTACATCTGCTCAGTATGCAGAAGTTTATTATGATGATGGATATCTGTACAAAGGAAAGCAAACAAACGGCTAGTTTAAGGTTAGAGAGCTCACTTTGTTAACACATGTTAATGTTTACCATTGGTTTAGTGAATAATGCAACAGTTTGGCTCTATGATCAATGCTTTACTAATCAGGGTGGTCTGTGTTTAGCGTGCAACTTGCAGCTGCTGACATTAGTAAGTGTAATTCAGGTTAGTGTTGTGGTGTTTTCAAATGTTTCGCTCAAAAGAACAAATCTTTTGGGTGAACTAACTGAAAGTAATAATTTCCTGAAACGATCCATTATCTCACTCAATTCAGTTGAGCTCTCAGTCAGTTGAGAGCTAACGTGCAGGAATACACTAACTGAGTGAGTGATTCAAATCATTCGTTCACATGGAGAGTGATTTAAGTCATTCGTTTGCAGAAGGAATGGGGTGTGTTCAAGACAACAAATGCACAGCTGATTCAGGTTGCTAACATTTAGCTGCAATGATTTAACAAATTTGGTCTTGGACTGCAATCCAGATATATGACATGATATATCTACATTGATATTATATGCAATATTTTTATCCAGTACCTTCAGTGTTTGTTTATAAAGTTTATGGTTGCACTGTTGTGTTGCTTGCCTGAGACCAAGTTGTGACACAATATGAGATGGGATAGTATAGTGTATAAACAAAATTGCTGCATCTATACTCATTAGATTTCGAATAAATTCAAAATGAGATAGGTTACATTTGACAATCCCTCAATTTTTAAAAAATCTCACCACCTCTCGTAGTTTACAATACGTGGTAAAACCTGCTTTATGAAAAAATGGGCTGAGACTGTCTCAGATCCTGTCATTGCGAGGGAACTGTGCATGTTCAATGATTCATTGTCTGAACGTACACAGTGAACATGAGCTCTGAGTCATAGACAGTCACTGAGTCGCTCAAGCCCGGCCCTCTCCTTCGCCCTCATGTCTTGAAGTAGAAAGTAGTACCAAATATTTTATTTAAATAATTAGGTGTCGCGAAAATATACGTGCTGTACATAATAGGGTAGGACTTAGTTATAGCAGCTTTCAGTTTGTAAACGGTATATTTATCCTACTAAATTCTCAGCTCACTGGCTTATCCTTCATGAACGACCGTTGTCAGTTCACTAGTTAGCAAGCTGGTCTGTACTTTCAGAGGTGGCAGACTGGATTTGGAAAATACAGCAAATTGTTATGATTTATCCGTAAAAGTCACCAACAGATGTGTGGTATTCCTCTGATGTTCCCCTGCAGCTAATTCAATATCACTGATTAAATCCTGAATTGACGCATGCAAGTGCTTATGAGTAAAACCTTGTGTTTTTGCAGTCATTTTTTATGCCAAGCAAGATGAATTCAAGATACAAGTATTCAGGGTTAGGGTTGTCACTGCTGTGTGGTGGCTACCAGGCCTTCGTGTTCTTACTCTGTGGTTGTGGGCAACCTCATTTCATCAAATATCCAACTCTGAGAGACTGTGCTAAGTGGAAATCACTCTTGCTCAAGGCAAAATTTAAAGAACGTGAAAACTACAGTATGAACTCAAATTTGAACTCAGCACTTCTAGCCAAACCTTGCAAATGATGAAGAGCTGAAAGGAGAAACAGTTAAAGAAAATGAAAGAAGAAAAACACACAGTAAGACCCAGAGTGAGCACTTATATGATCACCAGCTCTTGTAATAAGAGTTCTACTGACATTGAGTGTTCAGTAGATTTCACTTGTATCTTGAGCACCTGCAGAGAAGACTTAGCAAAGAGTAAGAAGGCTTTATCAAGGATTTGGGCCAAGCTTTCAATATCTCTGTCCCGACTGTTATGCAAACTTCATGAAAAGTGAAAAGGGACTAAACCAAGGTTTTCATATGTTACAGCTTCTGCCTCAGTTTTATCTTTAGCTCATCCAGTAACTAATGGAAAAATGATACGCTGCTCCCTAAAACATCAATGATCCAAATCATCAGTCAAGTTTTTTTCCCCCTAGTTATTTCAGTTGAATCACTGCACTATTTTTGCACGGTACACAGAGCAACACAGGATAACAGCACAGCAAGCTATTAACTTTTACAAACTGAGTCTTGTCTCAAAATGACCTTACTACAAAGCTAACTGTAATGGAAATTGAGAAGAGCGATGAAAAGGGAATGCAGAGCGCCACAGATCAGCGGGACCCGTTTCAGTTCGCCACCATGCTGAATGTTAGCCAAGTTGGCTAAACTACATGTAAAACTATTTTGAACTGTCACTTCACTCAATAAAGACAGCTTTCACTAAGAATGAGTGTTCAACATGAATTCCTGAGGATGTGGGTATAGTATATTGTCCAGTTTTGAACGATACATTTACAGTTTTGCTTTCAAGGGCAATAACAAACTGGGCAGTAACTGCCTGCCTTTACAACAATTTTCAAAAGCATACCATACATTTTCAGTTAATTCCTTCATTTCATAAAGCACTTTGCTTCAGTTAATTTCCTTTTGGTATGAAAATAAACTTTCAGAGGCTGAAAATGAGCTTTAAATGAAATAGGCAATCCACCACAGTAGGAATTGTGTTGTCTTTTTTATGTCAAGGTTAGTTATTGTTGTATCCAGTTGTGACCAGCCAGGGATTGTTTTGAAAACCTGTCCTGTTGGTGCAATTGGAAAATCAGGATACTCAGAGTTCTAAACAGCAACCTTTTTTAAATGCAGAAACAGGGAAATTCACATAATCCCTTTCCTGACATCCTTATTTCCTGACATTCATGTTTCCTAAAAGCACATCATTGCAATGTTCTTCAGCAGATGAAATGTGTCACTCAGAATAATTTTGAAAATGACTACTGCTAAGTGCTATACTATCATTCCACAATGGAAAAAAAAATCTTTCTAAAGAAACTTTCATATGAATTTTAATTGCCTGAAATCAATGGCTGCTTACAGGGTAGGAATGCATTTAAAACCTCTATGTACTGGTACACTGCATGTAGTGTATGCTCTGAAAAAATGGCAGTAATGTAAAGAATACACTATTTGTGGTTAATGATCTAAACAATGCAAAACCACCAGTATAGTCACTCATAGATTCAGATTTATGGATGACTCTGCAAAGCCAGTCTCCCACTTTTTTGTTTTTGAGCAGTTTTGAATAATGTGACAGCCATAATGTCTTTTTGTCTGTCTTCTACTGGAGCTTTATGGCCACAATGCTGATTACCCGTAAGAAAAATACAAGTGCTTCAAATGAGCTTTTTTTACCCTGTAAGGATCCAAGCATGTGATTCTCTGTGATCCATAGTTAATGGAGACATTTTGCCTGGGTCTATGAAATGTTCACTATGGCATTCCTTTGCATTGTCCTTGGGACTCAGTTTGGGAGACACTATATTGCTGACACCCTTGTTGGGAGCATACTGGCTTTAGTCACACGCATACAGTAGACACGTACACACACAGTCATGCACATATACACATTAATAATGTTCCTCCTAATGAATTACAAGCAGACCTTGAGGCCATACACCTATGTCCCAGTAATGTCTGGCTTGGTGCCCAATGACAAGCCTCATAGCACAAAAGACAAGGACACACGCACACTAACACACACAAACACAATCCTTTTGTCTTTAAATAGCATGCTTACTGAGCTTCCTCATCTACATAACAATCGTACAAAGGTAGGTAACAGCCCCAGAAGCTCTATCACTGTCCATCCATTCTGCATGTCATTGCTTCTATTACTGCAAGACTCG